>NC_041381.1:394769178-394782716 GCF_002162155.2 Triticum dicoccoides
ATTTGATGGTAGCCCAACCTCAAATCCATCTTGGAGAAGACTGAGGATCCAGCGAGCTGATCATACAGGTCGTTGATCCTGGGAAGCGGATATTTGTTCTTGATTGTGACCAAATTGACAGGTCGGTAATCTACAACCATCCGGTCCGTACCATCCTTCTTCTTGACGAATAGGACGGGGCAAGCCCACGGAGATGAACTAGGTCGGATGAAACCCTTTTTCAAGGACTCATCGAGTTGTTTCTTAAGCTCGGCTAGTTCTAGGGGTGCCATCTTATAGGGTCTTCTAGCAATCGGAACGGTTCCCGGAATGAGGTCTATTACGAACTCAACATCCCTGTCAGGTGGAACACCTGGCAATTCTTCTGGAAAGACATCCGGGAAGTCACGGACTACCGGAACGTCCTCAAGGTCTGGCAAAGGGCTGGCGTTAAGAGAATATAATTGTCGCTTGGCTAATCGGGTCAAGACATTGACTATCTTGCACGAAGGGTGAGTGAGTTGAACAGTCCTAGAGAAGCAATCAATTTTGGCATGATGAGCTGACATCCAGTCCATACCCAAAATGATATTAATATTTGAAAATTTAAGGGCTATCAAAGATGCGAGGAAAACAAGTCTGTCGACTTGGATTTCATTTCCATGGCTTACTCTAGAAGTTTTCCATTTGGATCCCGGAGTTTGAATTACCATAGAGGTTGGCATATCACCGAATGCGACGTTATGCAAGCGAGCATAGTTTTCAGATATAAAAGAATGAGAGGCTCCTGTATCGAAAAGAACAGATGCCGGGTGGCAATTAACAAGAAGCGTACCGAGAACGACGTTGGGATCCTCTTGAGCTTCTTCGGCAGAGATACAGTTGACATGGCCACGTGTAGCGGTGACCGGCTTGGCGTGGAATACTTCTCCTGTCGGCTTGCCACGGCCAACAGCTTTAGCAGACTGGTTGGGGTTGGTCTGGGGACACTCACGCATATAGTGGCCAGATTCCCCACACTTGAAACAAGTCACGGAACTGGTACGTGGAGGAGCATTGTTGGTTGGACCTCCATAGGGCTTGGCCGGTGCAGACTGCTGAACGGGGCGAGGCGCCTGGAAGGATGGCCTCGGTGTGAACCTGGGTGGCAGGGCGGTGTTGGGTACCCACACGCGGCGCTTCTGAGGACCAGCACCGGATGAGGAACCCATATCACGGCCATGCTTGCGTGTTGCGTCATAGTCAGTCTGACCAGTTTCAGCACTGATGGCTTTGTTGACAAGTTTTTGAAAAGATGTGCACTCATGCAGACGGAGGTCACGGCAAAGCTCAGGACTAAGGCCCTTACGGAACCTTGCTTGCTTCTTGGCGTCAGTAGAACTGAACTAGGCTTGTATCCATCAAACTTATAAGGTACTACTGATTAGTAACACGTGATCCTGATAGAGAGTATAGATCCTAATTCCTTAACCCCCGGTGGAAGAATGGACTGACTCAAATCAGAATGTCATAAGATAAAGGAGTAAAAAGAGCCTTACGTTCCAACCCACAAACAATTCCCCTACATATAACTAAAGAATTTCTAGACTCAACATCGACCAGTTTGGCTTGGAGAACCTACAGGCAGTCCGGCTCTGATGCCAACGCTGTCAGGACCCCGACTCGATGTCACATTGATCTAGCCGGTAACACCTCATATCACTTTGCAGCCTCACGCACGGTATCCCCACGGGTGTCGCCTTACCTTTGCCCGGGACCGTTTGCGCCTTTTGGCTCACGTATATGATAGTGTCGCTAGCATCCATATGATAAAGAGCCCGGGCTGACATGACTAGTCGTAAACCCAAAGTGGCACAGACTTACAGGGACAGGCATCCATGACCCAGCTTCGAACGTGTCGGTCATCAGCAAGTGGGTCCGGGCTGTAGCACTGGGCTAGCAGGACTCCGGTAAACCAGGCTGTAGCGGGCTAACAGGACTCCGGTACTCAAAGCGTGACATTTCCCCGAAGGGACAGACACAGGAATGAAGAAGGACACATGCCGGCCAGCCTAAGTGTTCCAGAGCAGTAGCAAGCTACCATGGCTCAGCGGTAACACTAGGAGACATTTCCCGGTAAGAGAGGCTACTAAAGATAACAACTAGATAGTCAGATCCCACACATACCAAGCATTTCAATCATACACACAGTATGCTCGATATGTGCAAATACAACGAAGCATCACAACATGACTCTACGACACAAGTACTTTATTTAAGGCTCAGGGAGCCATACATAACATACACAAAGGTACGGGTCTCACGACCCAACATACAAGTCATACAGTCATACAAGCCAGCAGCGGAAGTAACTTGTCTGAGTACAGACAACTAGTAAAATAAAAGAGGCTTGGGAAGCCTAGCTATACTACAAGGTCCTTCACAAGCTCAGGGTCACCACCTGGGTCTTTAGCCTACTCGTTGATGTCAACGTCTACATAGAACCCATCAGAAGGGGTTGCAGCGTCTTCTGTAAAAATGTAGATTATAGCAACATGAGTACAAAGGTACTCAGCAAGACTTACATCAGATCCTACATACATGCTTAGTATCAAGAAGGGTTGGTGGAGTTATTGCAGCAAGCCAGCTTTGACTCTTGGCTAGACTATCCTACGATACTTCAACTTGAAATGGTTTTTCGCACACGAGTCCACTACTCACCACTTCAATACACTACCGAGGATCCACCTCCGTCTTCCTACGGAAGAGCCATCCTCGGCACTCACACTTATCTTGAGGCTTTTAACAGTTTCCATTTACTTGTCTATGAACTGTATAGGCAACCAAGTAGTCCTTTACCGCGGACGCGGCTATTCGAATAGATTATGATAACCCTGCAGGGGTGTACTTCTTCATACATGTTTCCACCACTTAGCGTCTGCACACGACATGTGCTCGGCAGACTTCAAGCGAAAGCCGACGTGGGTGTAGACCACGACCTACCTAAACACTTAAGCCTCTAGTCCAGGTTTATCGCCTATTCAGGTTCCATCCGCAGGGAGTCCGGCCGGGGTTTCCCATACGGCCCCGAACGATGTGAACGGGGTTCCCGAGATACCTAACGGGTATTCGGTACACCCGGCCACGTACCTACCGCATCACAGCCCACCCCTACGGTCAGCGCTGTCCACGGCCTCCAGTAGGCTACAAACACCAGAAACTACTTGCAACTCCTGGACAGAGAGCTAGGGTGAATAAGAAGTCGAGCGGGGTCATATTTCAGGGCCCAATGCATGGTAGTAGTTGTATCTTAAATCACACATACAGATCTCAGTGCTTAAGGTCGGCTTCAATGAAACAACCCACCATGTACTCCTACATGGCCTCTCATCGATACCTTTACCAAATCGTGTTCACCACACCACTCTCATTACCGACATAGTCATTTCACTCTAGCCATCACCCAGATGAACCAGACCTGACACGACTCTAAGCATAGCAGGCATAGCAAGGTAGGAACAACACATACATATGGCTCAATCAACTCCTACACATGCTAGTGGGTTTCATCTAGTTACTGTGGCAATGACAGGTCATGCAGAGGAAATGGGTTCAACTACCGTAGCACACAGCAGTTTGAAACGCGTTGTCTCAATGCAGTAAAAGAGAGCAGGAGCGAGAACATGGGATTGTATCGATATGATCAAATGGTTGGTTGCTTGCCTGATGGTTCGATGCACTGATACGGTTCTTCGTTAGGGTAATCACGGTACTCCTCGGAGGCAGAACCTGTCGCAAAGGACACCGATACACAACCATCACCAAACAATGTGCAACAATATGATGCATGCATGAAACATGGCAATATGAGTGTGTTGGGCTAATGCAACTAAAACCAGAAGGGTTTGAACAAATTTGAATCAAGGATTCAAATTTCAAATTCAAATATGGCCTTTTAAAGTGCTTTTCCTTGTTCTGCTTGAAACATCAATTTAACTTGTTTGATCATGCATGAAAATAGTACAGATGGATAGATTGGATTTTTCTGATCATTTTTCATATATAATTTGTCCAATTTGGAGTTACAGAATAAAAGTTATGAATTTTTGAAGTTTAAATAATATTCTGGAATTTCCTGATTAAATTAAATCCAGAAATATAATTATTGCGCCAGCATGACGTCAGCATGACGTCAGTGGTCAACTGCGGCTGGCTGAGGTCAAACCTGACGTGTGGGGCCCACACGTCAGTGACAGGGGGGTTAAACAGAGTTAGTTTAATCCTAATTACTAATTAGTGGCGCTGGGGCCCACTGGTCAGTGTCAGGGGGTTAACTAACAGTGGTTAGCGCTAATGATGTCCACGTGGCCAACGGGGCCCACGCGTCAGTGACCCTGGGGGGGTCAAACCCCAGGTCGGACAAGTCAAACCCCACCGGCGACATGACGCCGGCGAGGTCCGAGACGGCGGCGTGATGCGGGATCGCGCTACAGGGCACGGGCGAGGCTGTGCTTGGGCTCGTTGGAGAGCCCTTGCTCCCGCGCATCGAACAGTGGTGGTGGCCGGGCCTGAGGTGGCCGGAGTCGACGGCGGCGAGCTCGGCTGCGGCCGCCGGAGTTCGGTCGTGCACGGAAACGGGGTTGGAGCTCGAAGGCGAGCGAAGCGAGGCGCTAGGGATGCTCTATGGAGCCTTACGAACTCGTTGGACTCGTCGGGGTGACCAAATGGTCACCGAAGCTGCGTCGACGGCGAGCTCGGCGACGGCGGAGGTTCGGCCGTGGTGGGGAGGAGGCTACGGTGAAGGAACGAGGGGGAGAAAAGGGGGAAACGGTGGCGTAGCTCACCGCGGTTGCAGTGGGCGTCGAAGCGGGCTCGGGGACACGCTGGAGACGGCGAATCGACGGCGACGGTGGTCGGAGACCGAAGAGGGGAACGGCGACGTGGCGGCGATGCAGGGCTTCCGGAGACCCGTGGAGCGGTGGGGAGGAAGAGGAGGTCGAGGCGGAGCTCCTGAGCTAGTCGGGGGAGCGAGGGGTGGCCGGAGTCGGCTGCTATGGCGAACGGCGGCGACGGTGGTGTTTGGCCGTGTGAGAGAGAGAGCGAGGGAGAGGAGGGGAGAGCCGGGGGCGAGTGAGAGAGAGCAGGGGGAAGGCGTGGCGTCGTCCAGGGGCATCGAGGCGAGGAGGGGAGGGCAGGCAGGCAGGGAGAGAGGTGGCGTGGCGCGGTGGCGCGCGCGCGCGCCGGCCACACTCCCCTCCCTCTGTCGGGACGAAGACGACAGAGGAGGGAGACGGGCTGGGCCGCCTGCTGGCTGGGCCGGCCAGCTGGCTGGGCTGCACAGGGAGGAGCCCAGGTAAGCTTCTCCCTTTTATTTTTTTTTGTTTTTCAAATTTCTGACATTTGTTTTGATTTAAATAATATATTAAATCATTTATTTAACTTATGCCAAATTTTTCAGGGGCTAGATATATTATTCCAGAGCTCCTTTATAATTGGCATAATATTTGGACATATATTAATATATATAGAAATATATTTCCAAAGCAAATATTTATGCATTAATTCCAAATGCCCAAAATAAATGTCCATGAGCCACTAAAAATATTGGTTTGATTTTTATCTCTGTCCAATATTTTCAGAGATCAACATGAGCATTTTCTTGGACCCTTTTGGAGAAATTTTTATTTGGGTCATTTTCAAAATGATTCTGAGGGTTTCACAGATCCCCATTTCAAGTTTCTGATGAAAGAGTAAACATGATGCAACACTCTAATGCATGACTAGCTAGGGTGTGACAACTCACCCCCACTCAAAAGAATCTCGTCCCGAGATTTGGGTTCCTCCGGGAAGAAGGCGGGGTACTCGAGTCGAAGACGATCCTCCCTTTCCCAGGTTGCTTCATCCTCAGAATGGTGCGACCATTGTACTTTGAGGAACTTGATGTTCTGACGTCGGGTGATACATTCGGCCTGATCGAGGATACGAACGGGGTACTCTCGATATGTAAGATTATCTTGGAGATCAAGCGTTTCGTGGTCCACTTCACAGATAGGATCCGAGAAGCAACGCCTGAGTTGAGAAACGTGGAAGACATCGTGGACTCTGGAGAGATGCGGAGGTAGGTCCAGCTGGTAGGCAACTTCCCCTCGTTTGGCAAGAATGCGAAAAGGTCCAATGTAACGAGGAGCCAATTTGCCTTTGATACTGAAACGATGGGTTCCCTTCAGAGGGGTGACCCGAAGATAAGCCTTCTTGTCAACCTCAAAAGTCATAGCCTTATGTTTTCGGTCATATTGACTCTTTTGACGAGATTGGGCTGTTTTCAACTTTTCACGAACGATGCGAACTTGTTCTTCTGCTTCCTGAATCATATCCGGGCCAAAGAATTGTCTTTCCCCGGTCTCTGACCAGTTAAGGGGTGTTCGACACCGTCGTCCATAGAGAACTTCAAAAGGGGCTTTACCCAAGCTAGATTGATAGCTGTTGTTGTAAGCGAATTCGGCAAATTGAAGGCACTTCTCCCAGTCCATTCCGAATGAGATAACAGAGGCTCGAAGCATGTCTTCTAGAATCTGGTTGACGCGTTCCACTTGACCACTCGACTGAGGGTGGAAAGCGGTGCTAAAGGAGAGACGGGTTCCCATAGCATTTTGGAAACTTTCCCAAAATCGAGAGGTGAAAAGACTTCCTCGATCCGAGTTAATTTCCAAAGGAACACCATGGAGAGACACTATTCGGGAGATGTATAAGTCTGCCAGCTGACTAGCGGTTATACACTCTAGAACAGGTAGGAAATGGGCTACTTTGGAAAGACGATCGACCACGACGAAAATAGCATTATTCCCTCTCTTGGTCCTGGGAAAACCGGTAATGAAATCCATACCAATTTTATCCCATTTCCATTCAGGAATAGCCAAGGGTTGAAGGGTGCCAGCAGGCCGTTGGTGCTCTGCTTTTACACGACGACAGACGTCGCAATTTGCAATATACTGAGCAATTTCTCTCTTCATCCTAGTCCACCAGAACCTCTGGCGTAGGTCCTGATACATCTTAGTGCTACCGGGATGAATGGTGAGAGGAGATTTATGAGCTTCCTTAAGGATCAAACGCCTCAGGTTTCGCACTTTGGGAACCACTAGTCGATTCCCGAAGTATACGACCCCTTGATCATTAATGGAGAAGCAATTCGCAATTCCTTTCCGAATGTTTCTCTTGATGCGGGAGATTCCCGGATCTACCTTCTGTGCCTTGATAATCTGATCCGTAAGGGTAGGTTTTGCCACCAAGGTGGAAAGAAAACCTTGAGGAACAATGTGAAGGTTAAGCTTCCGAAATTCCTCATGGAGAAGCGGTTGACTTTGTTGTAACATCAGGTTGTTACAATAAGATTTACGACTTAGCGCATCAGCCATGACGTTGGCTTTCCCTGGGGTGTAGGTTATTCCTAAGTCGAAGTCTGTGATCAATTCAACCCAACGTCTTTGCCTGAGATTCAGATCCGGTTGGGTGAAGATGTACTTCAGACTTTGGTGATCAGTGAATATTTCGCAACGATTACCGAGGAGGTAATGTCGCCAGGTCTTAAGTGCATAGACTACGGCTGCAAGCTCTAGATCATGGGTAGGATAATTCTCCTCATGTGGGTGCAATTGCCGTGAAGCGTAGGCAATTACGTGTCGATCTTGCATGAGAATGCAACCTAGTCCTTGTCGCGAGGCGTCGCAGTAGATAACAAAGTCCTTGGAGAAGTCTGGCGGTACCAGTACGGGAGCAGAAGTCAGGCGTCTTTTCAGTTCCTGAAAGCTGTGCTCACATTGTGGAGTCCATTCGAACTTCTTATCTTTCTTGAGGAGTTCGGTTAGAGGTTTGGCAACTTTGGAGAAGTTCTCGACAAAGCGACGACAATAGCTCGCTAAGCCTAGAAAACTCCGAACTTGCTTGACCGATTCAGGTGGAGTCCAGTTAAGGACGGCTTGAACTCGCTCAGGGTTAACAGCAATACCTTTACCAGATATTACATGACCCAGATAGGTCACTTCTGATAACCAGAATTCACATTTAGAAAATTTGGCATAAAGACGATGCTCTCGAAGTTTCTACAACACTAGCCTTAGATGTTCGGCATGTTCTTCCTCGTTCTTGGAGTAGATGAGTATATCATCGAGGTAAACCACGACGAATTTATCCAAATACTCCATGAAGATTGAGTTCATTAACCGAGAAAAGGTGGCTGGAGCGTTGGTTAAACCGAAGGACATGACGGTGTACTCGTATTGGCCGTAACGAGTAACAAAGGCCGTTTTAGGAATGTCCCCGTTTCTGATTTTGATTTGATGGTAGCCCAACCTCAAATCCATCTTGGAGAAGACTGAGGATCCAGCGAGCTGATCATACAGGTCGTTGATCCTGGGAAGCGGATATTTGTTCTTGATTGTGACCAAATTGACAGGTCGGTAATCTACAACCATCCGGTCCGTACCATCCTTCTTCTTGACGAATAGGACGGGGCAAGCCCACGGAGATGAACTAGGTCGGATGAAACCCTTTTTCAAGGACTCATCGAGTTGTTTCTTAAGCTCGGCTAGTTCTAGGGGTGCCATCTTATAGGGTCTTCTAGCAATCGGAACGGTTCCCGGAATGAGGTCTATTACGAACTCAACATCCCTGTCAGGTGGAACACCTGGCAATTCTTCTGGAAAGACATCCGGGAAGTCACGGACTACCGGAACGTCCTCAAGGTCTGGCAAAGGGCTGGCGTTAAGAGAATATAATTGTCACTTGGCTAATCGGGTCAAGACATTGACTATCTTGCCCGAAGGGTGAGTGAGTTGATCAGTCCTAGAGAAGCAATCAATTTTGGCATGATGAGCTGACATCCAGTCCATACCCAAAATGATATTAATATTTGAAAATTTAAGGGCTATCAAAGATGCGAGGAAAACAAGTCTGTCGACTTGGATTTCATTTCCATGGCTTACTCTAGAAGTTTGCCATTTGGATCCCGGAGTTTGAATTACCATAGAGGTTGGCATATCACCGAATGCGACGTTATGCAAGCGAGCATAGTTTTCAGATATAAAAGAATGAGAGGCTCCTGTATCGAAAAGAACAGATGCCGGGTGGCAATTAACAAGAAGCGTACCGAGAACGACGTTGGGATCCTCTTGAGCTTCTTCGGCAGAGATACAGTTGACATGGCCACGTGTAGCGGTGACCGGCTTGGCGTGGAATACTTTTCCTGTCGGCTTGCCATGGCCAACAGCTTTAGCAGACTGGTTGGGGTTGGTCTGGGGACACTCACGCATATAGTGGCCAGATTCCCCACACTTGAAACAAGTCACGGAACTGGTACGTGGAGGAGCATTGTTGGTTGGACCTCCATAGGGCTTGGCCGGTGCAGACTGCTGAACGGGGCGAGGCGCCTGGAAGGATGGCCTCGGTGTGAACCTGGGTGGCAGGGCGGTGTTGGGTACCCACACGCGGCGCTTCTGAGGACCAGCACCGGATGAGGAACCCATATCACGGCCATGCTTGCGTGTTGCGTCATAGTCAGTCTGACCAGTTTCAGCACTGATGGCTTTGTTGACAAGTTTTTGAAAAGATGTGCACTCATGCAGACGGAGGTCACGGCGAAGCTCAGGACTAAGGCCCTTACGGAACCTTGCTTGCTTCTTGGCGTCAGTAGAGCTGAACTAGGCTTGTATCCATCAAACTTATAAGGTACTACTGATTAGTAACACGTGATCCTGATAGAGAGTATAGATCCTAATTCCTTAACCCCCGGTGGAAGAATGGACTGACTCAAATCAGAATGTCATAAGATAAAGGAGTAAAAAGAGCCTTACGTTCCAACCCACAAACAATTCCCCTACATATAACTAAAGAATTTCTAGACTCAACATCGACCAGTTTGGCTTGGAGAACCTACAGGCAGTCCGGCTCTGATGCCAACGCTGTCAGGACCCCGACTCGATGTCACATTGATCTAGCCGGTAACACCTCATATCACTTTGCGGCCTCACGCACGGTATCCCCACGGGTGTCGCCTTACCTTTGCCCGGGACCGTTTGCGCCTTTTGGCTCACGTATATGATAGTGTCGCTAGCATCCATATGATAAAGAGCCCGGGCTGACATGACTAGTCGTAAACCCAAAGTGGCACAGACTTACAGGGACAGGCATCCATGACCCAGCTTCGAACGTGTCGGTCATCAGCAAGTGGGTCCGAGCTGTAGCACTGGGCTAGCAGGACTCCGGTAAACCGGGCTGTAGCGGGCTAACAGGACTCCGGTACTCAAAGCGTGACATTTCCCCGAAGGGACAGACACAGGAACGAAGAAGGACACATGCCGGCCAGCCTAAGTGTTCCAGAGCAGTAGCAAGCTACCATGGCTCAGTGGTAACACTAGGAGACATTTCCCGGTAAGAGAGGCTACTAAAGATAAACAACTAGATAGTCAGATCCCACACATACCAAGCATTTCAATCATACACACAATATGCTCGATATGTGCAAATACAACGAAGCATCACAACATGACTCTACGACACAAGTACTTTATTTAAGGCTCAGGGAGCCATACATAACATACACGAAGGTACGGGTCTCACGACCCAACATACAAGTCATACAGTCATACAAACCAGCAGCGGAAGTAACTTGTCTGAGTACAGACAACTAGTAAAATAAAGGAGGCTTGGGAAGCCTAGCTATACTACAAGGTCCTTCACAAGCTCAGGGTCACCACCTGGGTCTTTAGCCTACTCGTTGATGTCAACGTCTACATAGAACCCATCAGAAGGGGTTGCAGCGTCTTCTGTAAAAATGTAGATTATAGCAACATGAGTACAAAGGTACTCAGCAAGACTTACATCAGATCCTACATACATGCTTAGTATCAAGAAGGGTTGGTGGAGTTATTGCAGCAAGCCAGCTTTGACTCTTGGCTAGACTATCCTACGATACTTCAACTTGAAATGGTTTTTCGCACACGAGTCCACTACTCACCACTTCAATACACTACCGAGGATCCACCTCCGTCTTCCTACGGAAGAGCCATCCTCGGCACTCACACTTATCTTGAGGCTTTTAACAGTTTCCATTTACTTGTCTATGAACTGTATAGGCAACCAAGTAGTCCTTTACCGCGGACGCGGATATTCGAATAGATCATGTTAACCCTGCAGGGGTGTACTCCTTCATACACGCTCTCACCACTTACCGTCGTTTACACGACATGTACTCGGCAACCTTCAAGCGGAAGCCCAACGTGGGTGTCGGCCACGACCTACCTAATCACCTAAGCCTCCAGTCCAGGTTTATCGCCTATCCAGGTTCCATCCGCAGGGAGTCCGGCCGAGGTTTCCCATACGGCCCCGAACGATGTGAACATGGTTCCCGAGATACCTAACGGGTATTCGGTACACCGTGCCACGTACCTACCGCATCACAGCCCACCCCTACGGTCAGCGCTGTCCACGGCCTCCAGTGGGCTACAAACACCAGAAACTACTTGCAACTCCTGGACGGAGAACTAGGGTGAATAAGAAGCCGAGAGGGTCCATTGGTTTCGGGCCCAATGCATGGTAGTAGTTGATTCTTAAATCACACATACAGATCTCAGTGCTTAAGGTCGGCTTCAATGAAACAACCCACCATGTACTCCTACATGGCCTCTCATCGATACCTTTACCAAATCGTGTTCACCACACCACTCTCATTACCGACATAAACATTTCACTCTAGCCCATCACCCAGATGAACCAGGCCTGACACGACTCTAAGCATAGCAGGCATAGCAAGGTAGGAACAACACATACATATGGCTCAAACAACTCCTACACATGCTAGTGGGTTTCATCTAGTTACTGTGGCAATGACAGGTCATGCAGAGGAAATGGGTTCAACTACCGTAGCACACAGCAGTTTGAAACGCATTGTCTTAATGCAGTAAAAGAGAGCAGGAGCGAGAACATGGGATTGTATCGATATGATCAAATGGTTGGTTGCTTGCCTGATGGGTCGATGCACTGATACGGTTCTTCGTTAGGGTAATCACGGTACTCCTCGGAGGCAGAACCTGTCGCAAAGGACACCGATACACAACCATCACCAAACAATGTGCAACAATATGATGCATGCATGAAACATGGCAATATGAGTGTGTTGGGCTAATGCAACTAAAACCAGAAGGGTTTGAACAAATTTGAATCAAGGATTCAAATTTCAAATTCAAATATGGCCTTTTAAAGTGCTTTTCCTTGTTCTGCTTGAAACATCAATTTAACTTGTTTGATCATGCATGAAAATAGTACAGATGGATAGATTGGATTTTTCTGATCATTTTTCATATATAATTTGTCCAATTTGGAGTTACAGAATAAAAGTTATGAATTTTTGAAGTTTAAATAATATTCTGGAATTTCCTGATTAAATTAAATCCAGAAATATAATTATTGCGCCAGCATGACGTCAGCATGACGTCAGTGGTCAACTGCGGCTGGCTGAGGTCAAACCTGACGTGTGGGGCCCACACGTCAGTGACAGGGGGGTTAAACAGAGTTAGTTTAATCCTAATTACTAATTAGTGGCGCTGGGGCCCACTGGTCAGTGTCAGGGGGTTAACTAACAGTGGTTAGCGCTAATGATGTCCACCTGGCCAACGGGGCCCACGCGTCAGTGACCCTGGGGGGGTCAAACCCCAGGTCGGACAAGTCAAACCCCACCGGCGACATGACGCCGGCGAGGTCCGAGACGGCGGCGTGATGCGGGATCGCGCTACAGGGCACGGGCGAGGCTGTGCTTGGGCTCGTTGGAGAGCCCTTGCTCCCGCGCGTCGAACGGTGGTGGTGGCCGGGCCTGAGGTGGCCGGAGTCGACGGCGGCGAGCTCGGCTGCGGCCGCCGGAGTTCGGTCGTGCACGGAAACGGGGTTGGAGCTCGAAGGCGAGCGAAGCGAGGCGCTAGGGATGCTCTATGGAGCCTTACGAACTCGTTGGACTCGCCGGGGTGACCAAATGGTCACCGGAGCTGCGTCGACGGCGAGCTCGGCGACGGCGGAGGTTCGGCCGTGGTGGGGAGGACGCTACGGTGAAGGAACGAGGGGGAGAAAAGGGGGAAACGGTGGCGTAGCTCACCGCGGTTGCAGTGGGCGTCGAAGCGGGCTCGGGGACGCGCTGGAGACGGCGAATCGACGGCGACGGTGGTCGGAGCCCGAAGAGGGGAACGGCGACGTGGCGGCGATGCAGGGCTTCCGGAGACCCGTGGAGCGGTGGGGAGGAAGAGGAGGTCGAGGCGGAGCTCCTGAGCTAGTCGGGGGAGCGAGGGGTGGCCGGAGTCGGCTGCTATGGCGAACGGCGGCGACGGTGGTGTTCGGCCGTGTGAGAGAGAGAGCGAGGGAGAGGAGGGGAGAGCCGAGGGCGAGTGAGAGAGAGCAGGGGGGAGGCGTGGTGTCGTCCAGGGCATCGAGGCGAGGAGGGGAGGGCAGGCAGGCAGGGAGAGAGGTGGCGTGGCGCGGTGGCGCGCGCGCGCGCCGGCCACACTCCCCTCCCTCTGTCGGGACGAAGACGACAGAGGAGGGAG
>NC_041381.1:394782794-394796838 GCF_002162155.2 Triticum dicoccoides
GGGGAGGAAGAGGAGGTCGAGGCGGAGCTCCTGAGCTAGTCGGGGGAGCGAGGGGTGGCCGGAGTCGGCTGCTATGGCGAACGGCGGCGACGGTGGTGTTCGGCCGTGTGAGAGAGAGAGCGAGGGAGAGGAGGGGAGAGCCGAGGGCGAGTGAGAGAGAGCAGGGGGAAGGCGTGGCGTCGTCCAGGGGCATCGAGGCGAGGAGGGGAGGGCAGGCAGGCAGGGAGAGAGGTGGCGTGGCGCGGTGGCGCGCGCGCGCGCCGGCCACACTCCCCTCCCTCTGTCGGGACGAAGACGATAGAGGAGGGAGACGGGCTGGGCCGCCTGCTGGCTGGGCCGGCCAGCTGGCTGGGCTGCACAGGGAGGAGCCCAGGTAAGCTTCTCCCTTTTATTTTTTTTGTTTTTCAAATTTCTGACATTTGTTTTGATTTAAATAATATATTAAATCATTTATTTAACTTATGCCAAATTTTTCAGGGGCTAGATATATTATTCCAGAGCTCCTTTATAATTGGCATAATATTTGGACATATATTAATATATATAGAAATATATTTCCAAAGCAAATATTTATGCATTAATTCCAAATGCCCAAAATAAATGTCCATGAGCCACTAAAAATATTGGTTTGATTTTTATCTCTGTCCAATATTTTCAGAGATCAACATGAGCATTTTCTTGGACCCTTTTGGAGAAATTTTTATTTGGGTCATTTTCAAAATGATTCTGAGGGTTTCACAGATCCCCATTTCAAGTTTCTGATGAAAGAGTAAACATGATGCAACACTCTAATGCATGACTAGCTAGGGTGTGACATATTTCCAACACCCACATCTACTTGATGGGAATCCTTGGAGTTGTAGTTGAACTTGATGAAGTCTTGGGAACCCATTTGACCATGGCTTTAGGTGCTTCTTCAAATGAGTCAATCTCTTCTTGAAGCTTGTCCTTGCCTTTTAGCTTGTGGTCTTGTGGTGGAAGATCATCTTGAGATCGTGTTCCATCAAAAGAAGTGGGATCATACTTCTCTTGTTGAGGAACAAACTTTGTCTTGGGGTATTGATCTTCTTCCCATTCAACTCCGTTGGCATTGAACTTTCGTTCAAAACCAACACCTTAATTCTTTCGGTGTCTTCCTTACTTGCGTACAATTTCTTTGAATTGCTTACTCTCGGCAAGACTCTTGTAAACACCTTTATCTATAATTCCCTTCAATAAGATACTTGTCTAAGAAAATCATTAGTGGAATCAAGAGAATTACTAGAAGCAACAACATTGGATTTAGCATGGTTATTGTTACTACTAGAAGAATCTTTCTTGCTCTTGTTACTAGGTTTAACTTGTGGCATGTAAGTAGACAAGAGGAGACGTTTGGCATTGTAAGAAGAACTCTTCTTTTGATTACCACCATTCGTTGCTTTTAGAAACTTATGCTCTTGCTCTAAATTTAGCTTTCCGAAGCATATCTTCTCCTGAGTTCTTAGGATCTCTCTATGATCCTCTTGAGTGTTTTCATGAGCCAACTTAAGAGTGTTTACACTGGTACCATTACGTGTTATACAAACGGTTTTTAACCCCTTTCTGTGATGGAGTTTTAAACCGCGGCCTAGTGAGTGTGGGCGATAGGGGGGTCCTTCCCACATGACCCAGAAACCGTCGGGGATACGCGAGCGGCTACTGACGATCGCCATAAAATAAATGTATGAGAAGTCACGCCAGTCCCACACGTTACGTCTTGATGTTACATTTCTGATCCGAGAGACATCTGAAACAATTACGCCGCTATAGTTGTGTGCAAAAGGTGGATATCACAAACATTTAATCTATCGATGTGTTTGCAATAGGTACGTTATCGCACACAGTTCAAAAATGTAAAATGTGTGTGGTGCCTCTACTATCGCCAGCATGTTCATTTTCATAACTGTGTGCTATAGGTATTCCTATCACACATGCATACAGTTTTGAAATGTTTGTCGTATTACCACACACAGCATATGATACGAAACCGTGTGTGTGTCCGTTGGGCATTGCAAACGTTTCACGTTAAAGAATCGTCTGTTCTCCATGTTTTCCATTGCACACGCTGTTTTCTTTCTAACCGTGTGTACATTATTGATGATCCAGAGCAGGACGAGCAGGAAAGGAAAGGGTCTTGCATGCGTGTACAGATTCATGCAGGAAATTATTTCCTGGAAATACGGCCTTTGTTTACCTTTCTTTGAGGCTATAGATGACCCACATGAGGAAATCTATTATAACCATTGGATGAAAGTTAGTGGTGCGGGAGTACGGATCGGAGCATGGGCGGGGAGCAGGCAAGCCTCGTCCGCCGACCTACGCCTCACCCCTCTCGGTCCCACCGTCGCTCGGCTTTCATGAGAATGACATGTGGGCCAGTCGCATTTAAGGTTCACGTGTCATTGACTCATAGGCTGGTGCACTAAGCCACTGAAGCTTGGTCCCGTGGGCCCCGAGAGGGAAATTTCACTCCTGCGCCAGGCCTTGTGGTGCTCCCGTGGTATGAACTCATGCCAAACCTGGAATTTGTCTCTTACTACTACCAATGTGTCGGCTCGGGCGTTGCAATGGATCCAAAGTATCTATTTAGTGGAGTGCACTCTAAACACATTATCTATTTATTTTTCTCTAGCCTTTTCTAGCCATGCAACCAAGCCACATAAGCTTCATGGGTGCCCCCCACATCATATTATTCATAGTACATTGACTAAAAAAAAGTTAAATCACCCAAAACAAGATCTTCCCATTTTTTGTTCCTATGATGATGTGTCATGCACATGCCTAGTTGTATAGTGTAGTACTAGTTGTAGTACAAACTTTGTACTAGTTGGAGTAGTAGTATGGAGTGCTCCCACTCTATCAACGGGCCCCATCCGACACCAAATTTCTTGACTTTCGTGCTACAGCTAGATCTTCCCCTCCTCGTTTCTGTTTTCCAACGTGGCGGGTGGGGTGCGGTTTGCCGATAGCCAGTTTGCTCAACTGCAGTCCCACATGAAAGTGAAAAATGCAGGCAACACGCCTTCCCAAGCTATGTGGCTAGCGGACAAGCTGTGGAGTACTCCCGATTCCCGGGCGTGTGGGGGTGCAACGTGAACGTGGCAGGACTTTTTCTTTTACTAGCAATGTGCCCGTGCATTGCGACAGATCCAAAGTAGAATAGTACTTGTTCACAAACTTGAAAGAAAACACTCTTTTATAGGAGTAGAGAAACATGTATAAATTGTAACATTTGGTTCTGCTCCTTCGCACGATCGATAGATAGAAATAACGATTGAAAACGCTAGGGCAGGGCTTTGTCCGCCAAATAAGCAGGGTAGTAGCAAGGTTGGTGCATCGTCTGTTTGGTCACATGCGGTTCACCATGTTGCAGTGTTTCTAGCAAAATGCCCGCGCATTGCACGAACTTGATGGAAGATGTAAGCACAACTTATAAATTGACGGATGGAGTACTAGTTACAGTGACGCATATAATTGCCTCCAAATGTGAGCAAAGGGATCGCACATGTCTGTATTGACTGGAACGAGAATGCAATAGCGCAATAAGAATTAAGGCCATGATGATGCAATCACAGTGGTGGTTACAGGAGGCAAGAAGAAAGATGCATCTGTCAATGTACGACCTCCTCCTCCTCGACTCAGTGCGCCGGGCCACTGACCGGCGGATTAGGAGTGGCGGCTTTTGTGGCGAGGTCAAGGTGCTTCTCAACAAAGGCGTCCAATGGTTCCAGCCGGTTGATGAAGGCCAAAGTCGCAGTGTCCTCACCAGCCTTGTAGATACCTGTGTACACGACTTCCTCGTACACATGGATGTGTAGGTCGACGAATTCTTGTAGGGCGAGGCACCTCGCGGCGAGCGCGACCTCCAGGTGGACATTCTTCATTGTGTCGCGGGCAGTCACAGGGGTACCAGTGCTTGAAAGAGGTTCTCGCAATGGAGGCCGATTAGGGTGGCAGGAAATGAGGAGCCCGAGCGCGTGGGATAGAGGAGTACGGCAATGTCGTCCGCAAGCTTCTTGACCACCGTGAACTTGTTGACCGTGGCAACGATCATCTGGTCCAACTAAGAGTCGTAGATGGCGTCGGTGATGGCCGTGAACCAGCCGGTCGCCAACATCGGCTAGAGACGATCCTCGGTGCCATGCCGCAGGCCGGCGTCATGGACCATCTGGGACAGCCGCTGGCTTCTCGCGCGCATCACCGCCATGGGTCTGGAGTGAGCACTTTTGCGCTTAGTATTGGTGCTTAGGTGTGTATGATGTGGTAGATGCATTGGAATGGAGGGGCACCTTTATATGAGTGCAAACTGTGTTGCATTCACATCGTGCTGCCTCTTTTCCCCGTCCTCCTCCCCTTACTTCCCTCATGCATTCAGGATGCTAATTGAAGGAGGATGCATCATTGGCCGTTCAACATTTCGGGAACAGCTACCCACTCCCTCATCTGCATTAAATCCATATCGGGAACTATCCTGGTTTTACTAGTAGCTCTCAAATCAAATACTAGTGCTGCACTGCCCGCTGCACGCACAGCTGAACACGCCTCCTTGCCTCCATCAAATGCCTCCGTTAAACCCGCATGCAAACCGAGAAACCTACTCCGGCCACACGTTCGGTCATGAGCGGGCCGGAATTAAACGCAACGCTAGCCGAGCTCCTCCCGTCCACCCTCAGTTAAAACAAGGCCAGACGCCGACCAAGCTCCTACCGTCCGCCCTCTATTTAAACTAGGCTAGACAGACAGCGGGCCAGAATCGCACCCCTCCGCTCCCCCATCTCCTCCTTCACCATTTTCTCCACTCTTCGATTGGCTTCCGAGGAGTCGTTCTCCAGCATACTACCCGGCTGGGTGGCCCACCGAGCCCTCCGGATACGAGCGATGCCGCTCGGTGATTCACCAACCTCGCTTGGCCCGACGGAGCCAGTTGCCGCCCCAAGCCACCGCGTGGTTGATACGTCTCCAACGTATCTATAATTTTTGATTGTTCCATGCTATTATATTACCCCTTATGGATGCTTATGGGCTTTATTTTACATATTTATATCATTTTTGGGACTAACCTACTAACCGGAGGCCTAGCCCATATTGCGCTGTTTTTTGCCTATTTCAGTATTTCGAAGAAAAGGAATATCAAACGGACTCCAAACGGAATGAAACCTTCGGGAGCGTGATTTTTGGAACAAATCTGATCCGGAGAGCTTGGAGTGCAAGTCAAGAAGCTCCCAAGGGCCCCAGGAGATAGGGGCCACGCCCCCCTTGTAGGGCGCGCCCCCCTGTCTCGTGGGCCCCTCGGGCGGCCACCGACGTACTACTTCCTCCTATATATACCTACAGATCCCGAAAACATCCAGGAGCACCACGAAACACAATTTCCACCGCCATAACCTTCTGTATCCGCGAGATCTCATCTTGGAGCCTTCGTCGGCACTCTGCCGGAGGGGGAGTCGACCATGGAGGGCTTCTACATCAACATCCTTGCCCCTCCGATGAGTTGTGAGTAGTTTACCACAGACCTACGGGTCCATAGTTATTAGCTAGATGGCTTCTTCTCCCTTTTTGGATCTCAATACAATGTTCTCCCCCTCTCTTGTGGAGATCTATTCGATGTAATCTCTTTTTGCGGTGTATTTGTCGAGATCCGATGAATTGTGGGTTTATGATCAAGTTTATCTATGAATAATATTTGAATCTTCTCTGAATTCTTTTATGTATGATTGAGTTATCTTTGCAAGTCTCTTTGAATTATCAGTTTGGTTTGGCCTACTAGATTGATCTTTCTTGCCATGGGAGAAGTGCTTAGCTTTGGGTTCAATCTTGCGGTGTTCTTACCCAGTGACAAAAAGGGTTGCAAGACACGTATTGTATTGTTGCCATCGAGGATAACAAGATGGGGTTTATATCATATTGCATGAGTTTATCCCTCTACGTCATGTCATCTTGCTTAATGCGTTACTCTATTCTTATGAACTTAATACTCTAGATGCAGGCAGGAGTCGGTCGATGTGTGGAGTAATAGTAGTAGATGCAGGCAGGAGTCCGTCTACTTGTTATGGACGTGATGCCTATATACATGATCATGCCTAGATAATCTCATAACTATGCGCTTTTCTATCAATTGCTCGACAGTAATTTGTTTACCCACTGTAATACTTATGCTATCTCGAGAGATGCCGCTAGTGAAACCTATGGCTCCCGGGTCTATCTCTTATCATATTTGCTTTCAGTCTATCTTTATTTGCATCTTTATTTTTTGCATCTATCTTATAAAATACCAAAAATATATTTATCTTATCATACTATCTTTATTGGATCTCACTTTTGCAAGTGGCCGTGAAGGGATTGACAACCCCTTTATTGCGTTGGTTGCGAGTTCCCAGTTTGTTTGTGTAGGTGTGTGGGACTTTTGAGGAGCCTCCTACTGGATTGATACCTTGGTTCTCAAAATTGAGGGAAATACTTACGCTACACTTTGCTGCATCACCCTCTCCTCTTCGAGGAAAACCAACGCAAGCTCAAGACATAGCAAGAAGGATTTCTGGCGCAGTTGCCGGGGAGGTCTTCGCTCAAGTCAAGACATACCAAGTACCCATCACAAACCTATCTCCCTCGCATTTACATTATTTTCCATTTGCCTCTCGTTTTCCTCTCCTCCACTTCACCCTTGCCATTTTATTTGCCCTCTCTTTCCCAATCTCTTCTCTCTTTTGCTTGCACTTTTGTTTGCTTGTTTGGTTGGAATAGATACTTATTTATTGCTAAACAGAGAACCTAAGATCTATGGATCCTCGTCCGCTTGCTAATCTTTTTAAGAGATACAATTATGTTGAACCAATTGCTAGTGAGTTTTGTGCACTAGATTATCTTTATGAAGCTTTGCTCAAAATTTGTGAATCTAAAAATTATGATGAAGAAATATTTGAAGAGATTCGTGATAACTCCTTGAATAAAAAGTATGATTGCAATGATTTTCCTATAAATTCTCTTGATGTCAATTGTGGTAATAATATGCAAAACCCTAAGCTTGGGGATGCTAGTTTTGCTATGTCCACTACTTGTTTCAATGATCATGATTGGGGTGATTCTTCTTATAACCTTGAAAATTTATTTAAGCCGCATAATGAATATGAGATTGATAATAGTGTTTGCAATAATATTGAAAGTGTGTTTGTAAGAGTGTCAACTTTAGATCCCACATATTTGGAGTATGTTCAATCTTATGATATTTTTGATAAAAGTGGGTTCGGAAAGGGAATGACTGTAGTTAATGTTAATCCCACTATCTTGGAAGAGTGTCAACTTTGCATGCATGTGGATCATGTTGAGAATATGTTTTTTGATAGTTATCTTGTTGAATTTTCCTATGATCCTACATGTAATTATTATGAGAGAGGAAAATATGGTCGTAGAAATTTTTATCTTATTAAATTACCTCTCGTCATGTTGAGATTGCTATCGTCTCTTCCTTCTTCCTTGCGTATACTAGTTTTTGCTTGCCTTGCAAATTTGTTTGCTTATAATATGCCTATGCATAGGAAGTATGTTAGACTTAGATGTGTTTGTCACGTGTTTTATGATGCTCTTTTTGTGCTTCAATTCTTTTCTTTCATGTGAGCATCATTGAAATCTCAATGCCTAGCTAGGGGCATTAAACGATAGCGCTAGTTGGGAGGCAACCCAATTTTCTTTATGTTTTTTGTTTTTGCTCCTGTTTAGTAATAGATCTTGCACCTACATTCTGTTTAGATGTGTTTTATCTTTTAATTGTGTTTGTGCCAAGTAGAACCTATATGATGACCTACGATGATAGTTGATTTGATTCTGCTGAAAAACAGAAACTTTGCGCGCACGAATATAATTTTGGTAAATGATAGGAAGATGCTTTTGCGTTGATTCTTTTTGGTGCTGTTGAACAGACAAATTCTCCAGGACTTCCTATTTTGGTAGGATTTTTAGAGTTCGAGAATTTTGTGTTAGTTACAGATTGCTACACACTGTTCTGTTTTTGACAGATTCTGTTTTTCGTGTGTTGTTTGCTTATTTCAATGCATCTATGGCTAGTAATTCAGTCTATGAACCATACAGAACTTGGAATACAGTAGTTTTGACACCAAAAAAAATAAAGAATGAGTTCATTGCAGTACCTTATGTGGTGGTTTTGTTTTCTTTCACTAACGGAGCTTATAAGATTTCCTGTTGAGTTTTGTGTTGTGAAGTTTTCAAGTTTTGGGTAAAGCTTTTATGGACTATGGAATAAAGGGTGGCAAGAGCCTAAGCTTGGGGATGCCCATGGCACCCCAGATATTCAAGAATATCCAAAAGCCTAAGCTTGGGGATGCCCCGGGAAGGCATCCCCTCTTTCGTCTTCGTTCATTGGTAACTTTACTTGGAGCTATATTTTTATTCGCCACATGATATGTGTTTTGCTTGGAGCGTCATGTATTATATTAGTCTTTGCTTTTTAGTTTACCACAATCATCCTTGCTGTACACACCTTTTTGGAGAAGCCTATTTGATTAGAATTTGCTAGAATACTTTATGTGCTTCACTTATATCTTTTAGTTTTTGCTCTAGTACTTCACTTATATCTTTTAGAGCACGATGGTGGAATAATTTTGAAGAAATTTCTAGTCTCTCATGCTTCACTTATATTATTTTGAGAGTCTTTTAGAACAGCATGGTATTTGCTATGGTTACAAAGTTGGTCTTAGAATGATGAGCATCCAAGTTGGGTATAATAAAAACTATCATAGAAAGTGAATTGGATGCTATGATCAATTTGATGCTTGATGATTGTTTTGACATATGAAGGTAGTAATATTTAAGTTATGGTAGTTGGGTGATTATGAATTTAAAGAATGCTTGTGTTGAAGTTTGTGATTCCCGTAGCATGCACGTATGTTGAACCGCTTTGTGATGAAGTTGGAGCACAATTTTATTTATTGATTGTCTTCCTTATGAGTGGCAGTCGGGGACGAGCGATGGTCTTTTCCTACCAATCTATCCCCCTAGGAGCATGCGCGTAGTGCTTTGGTTTTTGATGACTTCTAAATTTTTGCAATAAGTACATGAGTTCTCTTGATTAATGTTCAGTCCATGGATTATACGCACTCCTTCACCCTTCCACCATTGCTAGCCTCTCTTGTGCCGCGCCACTTTCGCCGGTACCATACACCCTCCATACTCCTTCCTCAAAACAGCCACCATACCTACCTATTATGGCATTTCCATAGCCATTCCGAGATATATTGCCATGCAACTTTCCACCATTCCGTTCATATGACGCACATTACTTTTGTCATATTGCTCTTTGCATGACCATGTAGTTGACATCGTATTTGTGGCAAGGCCACCTTCATAATTTTCATACATGTCGCTCTTGATTCATTGCATATCCCAGTACACCGCCGGAGGCATTCATATAGAGTCATATATTGTTCTAGCTTTGAGTTGTAAATCCATAAAAGTGTGATAATCTTCATTATTAGAGCATTGTCCTCGTGAGGAAAGGATGATGAAGGCTATGATTCCCCCACAAGTCGGGATGAGACTTCGGACTTTACAAAAAAAAAAGGAAAAGAAAAAAAAAGAAAAAAGAAAAAAAAGGCCAAAAAGAAAGAAAAGAAGAAGGCCAAAGAAAAAAAAGAGAAAAAGAAAAAGGAAAAATAAAATGAGAGAAAAAGAGAGAAGGGACAATGCTACTATCTCTTTTTCCACACTTGTGCTTCAAATTAGCACCATGATCTTCATGATAGAGAGTCTCATATGTTGTCACTTTCATATACTAGTGGGAATTTTTCATTATAGAACTTAGCTTGTATATTCCAATGATGGGCTTCCTCAAAAGTGCCCTAGGTCTTCATGAGCAAGCGAGTTGGATGCACAGCCACTTAGTTTCTTTTTTTGAGCTTTCATATAATTATAGCTCTAGTGCATCCGTTGCATGGCAATCCCTACTCACTCACATTGACATCTATTAATGGGCATCTCCATAGTCTGTTGATACGCCTAGTTGATGTGAGACTATCTTCTCCTTTTTGTCTTCTCCACAACCACCATTCTATTCCACATATAGTGCTATGTCCATGGCTCACGCTCATGTATTGCGTGAAAGTTGAAAGAGTTTGAGATTATTAATGTATGAAACAATTGCTTGGCTTGTCATCGGGGTTGTGCATGATTAAATATTTTGTGTGATGAAGATAGAGCACCAGCCAGAGTATATGATTTTGTAGGGATAACTTTCTTTAGCCATGTTATTTTGAGAAGACATGATTACTTTGATTAGTATGCTTGAAGTATTACTATTTCTTTTATCATTATGAACTTTTATTTTGTATTCATTTGGGTCTGAACATTCATGCCACAATAAAGAAAATTACATTATGAATTATGCTAGGTAGCATTCCACATCAAAAATTCTCTTTTATCATTTACCTACTCGAGGACGAGTAGGAATTAAGCTTGGGGATGCTTGATACATCTCCAATGTATCTATAATTTTTGATTGTTCCATGCTATTATATTACCCCTTTTGGATGTTTATGGGCTTTATTTTACATATTTATATCATTTTTGGGACTAACCTACTAACTGGAGGCCCAGCCCATATTGCTATTTTTTTGCCTATTTCAGTATTTCGAAGAAAAGGAATATCAAACGGAGTCCAAACGGAATGAAACCTTCGGGAGCGTGATTTTTGGAACAAATCTGATCCAGAGAGCTTGGAGTGTAAGTCAAGAAGCTCCCGAGGGCCCCACAAGATAGGGGGCCGCCCCCCTGTAGGGCGCGCCCCCTGTCTCGTGGGCCCCTCGGGCGGCCACCGACGTACTTCTTCCTCCTATATATACCTACGGACCCCGAAAACATCCAGGAGCACCACAAAACACAATTTCCACCGCCGTAACCTTCTGTATCCACGAGATCTCATCTTGGAGCCTTCGCCGGCACTCTGCCAGAGGGGGAATCGACCATGGAGGGCTTCTACATCAACATCCTTGCCCCTCCGATGAGTTGTGAGTAGTTTACCACAGACCTACAGGTCCATAGTTATTAGCTAGATGGCTTCTTCTCTCTTTTTGGATCTCAATACAATGTTCTCCCCCTCTCTTGTGGAGATCTATTCGATTTAATCTCTTTTTGCGGTGTGTGTGTCGAGATCTGATGAATTGTGGGTTTATGATCAAGTTTATCTATGAATAATATTTGAATCTTCTCTGAATTGTTTTATGTATGATTGAGTTATCTTTGCAAGTCTCTTCGAATTATCAGTTTGGTTTGGCCTACTAGATTGATGTTTCTTGCCATGGGAGAAGTGCTTAGCTTTGGGTTCAATCTTTCGGTGTTCTTACCCAGTGATAGAAAGGGTTGCGAGACACGTATTGTATTGTTGCCATCGAGGATAACAAGATGGGGTTTATATCATATTGCATGAGTTTATCCCTCTACATCATGTCATCTTGCTTAATGCATTACTCTGTTCTTATGAACTTAATACTCTAGATGCAGGCAGGAGTCAGTCGATGTGTGGAGTAATAGTAGTAGATGCAGGCAGGAGTCCGTCTACTTGTTATGGACGTGATGCCTATATACATGATCATGCCTAGATAATCTCATAACTATGCGCTTTTCTATCAATTGCTCGACAGTAATTTGTTTACCCACCGTAATACTTATGCTATCTCGAGAGAAGCCTCTAGTGAAACCTATGGCCCCCGGGTCTATCTCTTATCATATTTGCTTTCAGTCTATCTTTATTTGCATCTTTACTTTTTGCATCTATCTTATAAAATACCAAAAATATATTTATCTTATCATACTATCTTTATTAGATCTCACTTTCGCAAGTGGCCGTGAAGGGATTGACAACCCCTTTATTGCGTTGGTTGCGAGTTCTCAGTTTGTTTGTGTAGGTGCGTGGGACTTTTGAGGTGCCTCCTACTGGATTGATACCTTGGTTGTCAAAACTGAGGGAAATACTTACGCTACACTTTGCTGCATCACCCTCTCCTCTTAGAGAAAAATCAACGCAAGCTCAAGACGTAGTAGAAACTCGCCGGTCCATTTTAGCTCGATAAAAAGTGGTGAGTTGCTCCACGCTGGCACAATGGCGAGCACGGCGGCACGGGCGTCGTCGCTGCCGCGTCGTACCATGCCACCATTGTCTGTGGTGGCCGCGCCTCCCGTATCTATGGGCGCGCCTCCCGTGCTTGCGGCAGCGCCATCCAAGCAGAGACAGAAGCCGGGTGCGTTGAGAGCGATGAGTCGGTGGCCAGCTTCTCCGTGTCTGCCGCCATCTCGAGGAGAAGTAGAACACGGGAGGCCGCCGCCACTTGGATCTCTTCTGAGGACCTTCATTGACCCCGCAAGTGTCTGCCGTACATGAGGAAGAAATGGGATCTGCGAGCGGCCATTTAGATTAGGTACTAATTATACCACGTGAGCCAGATTAGCACCGCTTAGTTCATGTAAATGTAATGAAATCCGTCATGTTTATATGAAGATCCGGTTTTTTTATATGAAATCCTTCTTGCTTATATGAAATCAGCCCGTGTTTGCATGAAGTTCCTCTGGTTGGTTAGAGTTGTGAAAATGTATGCCGCTGGCATTGCATGTTAACCGCGGAAGGAAGCAGGAGGAAATTTGCCTGCTGCCATTGGAGATGCTCTTATGCTGGAAACAATAGTCACATCCAATCCATTTGAGTTAATTGTGTGTATGATTCTCCGTCTATAAAAAGTTATTTGCATGTACAGTGTACATGACTTGCAGGGTGGCTACAGCTTCGTACAGAAAGTTAAAAAGAAACAAATCCATCCTTAATCTTGTATTCTAATTACTCTTTGGGTTCCTCTATCAGTACAATAGCGAAAGAAGTATATATCAAAATTATATAATATAAAAATCTAAATTTAAAGACAGAATTCGAATTCAGGTCATCGCGTTGCGAGCATCCGGCACTAACCAGTCCAACACATGTTCGTTGTGGACGATGCTAGAGATATATATCTATGTCTACTCTTATACTCCCTCCATTCCTAAATATTTGTCTTTTTCAGATTTCAAATGGACTACCACATACGGATGTGTATATAGACATATTTTAGAGTTAGATTCACTCATTTTGCTTCGTATGTAGTCACTTGTTGAAATCTCTAAAAAGACAAATTTTTAGGAACGGAGGGAGTAGAAAACAAAGTTTGTGATGATGATGTGCCTGCCATCCTGCAATATAGGTCGTCCGATTTATTTCTAATAGATAGGAAGGAAACTATGGCAATTTTGCAAAAAGATACCCACACCCCTCTCCACATTTGCAAATAAAGCCTTCCCTTGTTCATCCTTTTCTCTCACAAGATTAACTACTCATACAAATGCATCTTGATGTTCCGTGCAACACACTAGCATCTGGCTAGTTTCTTTTAAAATAGTTACTACGATAATTGGGTGGAAGTGATATATTTTATGTCTGCCCCGAATGATCTCAGATTCACTAGTTGTAACAAAGAAAAGGTTGCCTTGTTAATTAACAGAAAACTAGGTGAAAAATATCACATCAGGCCGGTAATACAAGGCACACTGGGTTCAGTGCCATCATCACTGCAGCTGTGTGCGCGATAGAAGTCTACATATCGAGGGGGCTATGGAGAGAAAGACGTATCGAGTGTGTGTGAGCGAGGCACAGAGACACAACTAGCGCATGTGGGTGTGGGTGTGTTTGAGAGAGAAACCAATTGATAGATTAAGATCAAGATCGAGTTGTCACCCTTCTGCTATCATTGTTGGGGGTGGGTGGTTAGGGGAGGGAGAGAAAGACGTATCGAGAGTGTGCGCGTGGTAGGCATAGAGGCACAACTAGCAAGTGTGTGTGTGTGTGTGTTTGAGAGATAAGTCAGTAGATAGATTACTATCAAGATCGAGGTGCCATGCTACTCCTTCGGTGTCGGGTAGAGTGTGTGTGTGTGTGTGTGTGTGTGTGTTTGTGTGTGTGTGTGATTGAGAGAGAAACCAATTGATAGATTACGATATC
>NC_041381.1:394797554-394840304 GCF_002162155.2 Triticum dicoccoides
GTAGACAGATTACTATCAAGATCGAGGTGCCACCCTACTCCTTAGGTGTCGGGTAGTGTGTGTGTGTGTGTGTGTTTGAGAGAGAAGCCAGTAGATAGATTAGTATAAAGATCGAGGTGTGACCCTACTCCTTCGGTGTCAGGAAGTGTGTCTGTGTGGTAGTTGGGGGGGGGGCAGTGACACTTAGATATAGGGAGAAAGAGTTTCTGTGACACATATCTATATTAAGGGATAGGTAGATAGCATGTGTGCGAGGCATACTTAAAGCGTCACAGAGATAAACAAGCGGCGTGCATGCAATTGTCGAAACAAATGAAGAGCGAAACAATGTCTATGCGAGTGTGTTTGCATGTGTGTGAGAGAGAGAGAGAGAGAGAGAGAGGTATCAAAACAAAAGGTGCTCTGCTGGAATCCCATTATATGTATTCACATGGTTTCGGGACTCGAGTTAACCTTAGGCATATGTGTGCGAGACATAATTATACTTTGAGACATTAGTGTCGGTGGGTGGGTGGAATTAAAGGGGTGGCGTGTTTGACAGAGAGAGCGTGTGTGTTTCTGTGTGAGAGACTTGTAGGATGGGGTAGAAAGACAAATTCTAACCTTGACGGAGGGAGAGAAATACACGAAGTGCACATGTGTGATTCCGATGCCCACAGAGAAATGAGATATGTATGCATGTGAGAGATATTGTACAATTCATTCATGTATCACTATCTAGTGATCGTGGACGTGCATCGCTTGAACATAAATCAATATCTACTTCATATCGTGGCCAAAGATACAATATCAATTCAACGCTATAAAGATTGGACACTCACATATCATATTTTTCTTAATAATCCTTTTCAATGGTGCATGCCAAAGTTACAGTGATGTTTCTTCAAACAACCAATGTAGCTATCATGTACATGCACCATTATTAGTCTTGCATTCAAATTCATTAGTCTTGGATGATTTAAGGTTCTATAATGAAGTAATATATGTAATATTCTTATATGAATTCAACGGGTACGCAATTTATGAAATGGAGGCTATGTAATCATATGAGGTAAGACTTTTAAGTAGCCGACTACAATATCCATTTATTTTGGGGGATACAGTATCCATTTTTTTGTGCGCCTCTACAATAGCACGTAAATGCATTATGTTTAAAGTGAATAACCAATGGCACTAAATTATATATTTACACGAGAAATACATTGGCTGAGCGTTTGATCCTTTTTTGTGAACGCGCCTCTACACCCGTACGATTGGCCGCGCCTGTGTGAACATCCAAGTTATCGATGCATCATCCCGAGTTATTGTCTTTTTGTCTGGGGTGGACTTCACACCAGTTATTAACTGCTGATGTGTGCCCCGTGTACACATTCTCGCATGACCTTCCCGCTAGCACTGTCCAAAATGAGTTGAAACTGGATACAAACGATCCCCCGGGTAGCAGATGTCCCGCCTCCTTCTAAAATTTCTGCCACCTATTCTTTAGCATGCGAAATTCTCCTTTTGTCCTTGGTGCACGGAGAACAACAGTTACAATACGACCCTCATTTACATAATAGGTTGGGGACGCTTTGGTAACTTCCGGTTCCCCCCACCACACGACACCCCCATTTCCTCTCCCCCTCCCACAAAAACGACTAACTCCATAGCACCAGAGCATCTTACATCATGTCGTCCGTACTTCGTCGGCCTTTCTACCCCTCCCCTCTCAAAACCCGAGACTGCTCATCCACTGGCATACCATAGCCCACTCACTGCCAGCGGCATCCAACTCGCCGGATATGCTTCTGCGACCGCATCTACCCCTCCCATCTCCCCTAGAAACAGGTAGACTGCTCATCCACCACTGTACCACAACTCATTCAGTGTCGGCCTTGTCCATGGCGCTAGATCTGCTTTGCCGGTTCTCTTGTCAACTACAGCGCATCTACAACGGCTCCTTCATACTCCCCACCGGAGACGCTTCGTCCACACCCTCCCGGAGCTGCCCCACCGACGCCCCCGTTGACAACCTCTTATCCTCTTCGCCGACACCTTCCTCAACCCTACCGGAGCCACTTCGCTGACACCATCATCAACCCTACCAGAGTAGCTTCTCCTAGACCATTCTTAACCCTACCGGGGCCGCTTTGCCAACGCACAAGTCCATGGCCTCAGATTTGCTTCATCGCACCCTCGTCCAACCTACCGGAGCAACTTTTGACGCCCGGTCCACGGCCGCAGATACACATCATCGACACCATCCTGAACCCAACCACCGAAGCAGTTTCACCGACACCCTCGTCCACGGCCTCAGATCCCTTTGCCCACACCTCAGTCCACCCTACCGGAGCCGATCCACAAACACCCTACTCGACGGTTCTAGATCTCCTTACCGTACCCTGACAACTAGTGCAGCGTCATCACCGTTGACGTTTCTAACCTGATTCCCACCGTCTTCCAAGATGCCAAGCACCCGCCACGACCTAGGTACTTGTCACCTTTAAACCCATCCAGCATCACCCGCCAGATGTACTTCAAATATACTAACAGGTCGCTATTACATGTTATGTAGCTGGCAAAAACTACAAGGACGATGTTTCTTCTAGATCTAATAGCTTGGCCAATCAAGATCACGTACTGAGGCATTCCTATGATCTTGTAAGTGCATCTCTCTCTCTTGTATTCTTGTGTGCCTGCCAGCGTGTTTTGCTAGGATTTTCGACCAGTAATCCCTTTGTGCAGACAATGATTTCTACTACTGGTTGCTAAATTAGATATGTAGATGCCATACATGATACTCCCTCCGTTCCTAAATATAAGTCTTTCTAGATATTCCACTATAGGCTACATACAGAGCAAAATGAGTGAATATACACTTGAAAATGCATCTATATACATATGTATGTGGTCCATACTGGAATCTCTACAAAGACATATATTTAGGAACAAAGGTAGTACATTACACAAAATCGTAGGTGGCATGTAGGAATTCCAGTGCGCTACATTAGGCTCCCTTGGAGTGTCTACTAGTCCAGCACACAGAGTCATGGCTAGTTTATGCTACGGACACAATCGTTAATTGGTGGTTTAAATATGCACAAGGGATATGCAATGTATTATCACGTAGAGATGTCTGAAATTAGCCGTGTCCACTTGCAGATAGGGTTATACAATGAAAAGTACAAGATGTATGTGGCAATTTCATGGAACATTGCAAAAAATGGAGAGGCAGCGGTGAGCCTATACAGTGTGCTATGGTAGGCCACTCCATTGCAATCATCGTGACATGCTATTTGTATGTCAGTTCTATTGGCCAAGTTTCTTAGGGACAGTTATTTTGATTTATCCTAAGAAAATAAGCAGCTTTGAATATAAGCTCGAGGTAATAAGCCAACCAGTTCTTTTCATTGCCTAGCTTTCCAGCTTATCTGTGGTATGATCAGTGAAAAGTCTAGATTACATTATATTTTGTCATTTTGGTGCCCATGTGAAAATTAATTTAACTTGCAAACATCACAAATTGAACCCACTGCAGTAATTAATATGATCGGAAAATAGACCATCAATATTTGTTCAAAATGCAAATACAAAGATACCATCTACTTGGCAAAATCTAATTTGGTCAATGTCTTCCATAGAGATCCCATTGCCTAATTTAAATGAAGAATGCATGACCTAAATTTAAATGAAGAATTATTTATCAAAATTCGATGGTCCAAGTGTCTAGTTATTATCATATAGCAGCACCACCTGGAAGCATCAAATAGCAGTAGCAGCTCATAGCAACTCATCATACATTAGCATCGTGCAATTCATCATATATGAGCAGCAGCTTATAGCAATTCATCATATAGTAGCAGCAGGAGCAACTCATAGCAATTCATCATATAGCAGCACCAGGAGCAGCTTATAGCAACTCATCATATAGCAGTAGTAGCTCATAGCAATTCATCATATAGCAGCAGCATCTCATAGCAATTCATCATATAGCAGCAGTAGGAGCAGCTCATGGCAATGCATCATATAGTAGAAACAGAAGCAGCTCATAACAATTCATCGTATAGCGGATCGGAATGAAAATTTAGGAAAAAAATCAGAGGAGATCCTCACCTTGTTGGATGAGCTCATCCTTCAACAACACCTCAAGGCCACGGCCTGGGAGGAGGGGAGGGGAGCGAGGTGCCTTCTGCCGTAGTGTGGCATCGGTCGTAGTTGTGCGGCGCCCACTGGAGTAGTGCGTTGGACGAACCACAACAGAGCAGCTGCTGGAGACCATGAGAATGAGGGGCGGTGCCAGAGGGAGGAGCAGCCAGTGATATTTGGCCCTACCCGCCGGCCATGTAGCCTAGCTGGATAGAGCATCGTGGAGGACCAGGCTAGATGGGACCAGTGGTGACAGCTCGCTGGAGGAACCCTAGCGTTGCAGGCAGGTGATGAAGGTAGAGGGAAAGTGGAGAGGAGATGCAAGCGGGCAGGGCAATGAACGCTTGCGTGTTTGTTTTTACTTGAGGCTCAGGTGTGACGCGGGCGTGAGCAGCGGCATTTCGAGTGTAATATAGGCATACAACAGAGTCGTTTCACTATTCCCATTCCCTTCAATTTTTAGTGAGCTTCTATCCAAAACACCCCCCCTCCAAAGCAAAATAAGTTAAGCCCAAGCCCAGAACTCAAAAATGACTTCTTTACATCTTTTATGGCTTATTTTGACAATAAGCTCTGGAAAGGCGGAATAGAACTGGCCCTTAACCTGCAATTCAATTGTGCATGCAATGATGAATCACTCCTGCATGATGTAGTGTACATTTAGGCATCATCATACATGGCACAACTTAATACATGTGCATTTCATTATAGAATCTGAAATAGGCAATGTTTATGTTAGTTCATACATTGCACATGATGTTTAAATGCCCCTTAAATCTGGTCAGTCAAGTGATGGTCTTCAAGCCTCCTTCTATGCTTCTTTTCTTGATATGTAAGATTTGCCCACACATCTGTTCAATTGCTTGTTTGTATCAGCCAGCCATACTAGGACTGTTTGCTTTGATTACTTGTTGTTCTTGACCTAACAGAGCTTGTCAACTATTTAAACACAAAGGGCTACTGTAGTAGGGGCTTTTATAACTTATAGGTGACATAAAGGTTTGGTTGTACACTAAAGTAGGCTCCCCAAGAGTACCTAGAGATCCAGTTCGAAGGTATGCCTAGTTTTTAAATAGTGCACACATAGTAAATACTCATTTCATTGTGTGCAAGACATGTGGCATGTTTCATTATGTGGTGTTTTTTTATAATATCATCCTTTTGTGTTGTTCATAGACTGGGAAGTATGCATATTTATCTTCCAAGGTATGTCACATTGTATTACAATTAACATGACATCCTATTTGTCTGACATTGTGCTTGCGTAAGGTTCTTCACCTATAACCCAGTCATTGGGCCATTGATTAAAACCCCCTCCACTCACTACTATATGATGTTCTAACTTTTTGTAAATCAGATGTATGTAGACACATTTTAATGTGTCTGTTCACTCATTATTGATGTAGTCTACTTTTAAATATCTAAAACATCTTATAGTAGTGAACAGTGTGAAACTGCTTCCTACCATGCTAGAGTTGTCGATGTCATAAATGTCATAACCAAACGCATATTCACATCATTATCCTCCCTATCATTACTAGGATGTTGATTACATACTATTCGAGATACTTCATAGGGGGCAAACAATATTACATTACTTGTTCCTTTATATAGTAAATGTAGCTAGACCATGGATGTTATTGAGGCGTGCATGTATGCATGCTGCCAACTCAACAGTTCAATTGCTTGTTTGTTTCAGGCATAGTTAAATTGCTCTTTTCAATTGCTTTATTTGTCCTCAGTTAATGAGATGACCAAACAATGATGCATGATGTTGGGTACTTGTATAGCTATTAGTTGACATAATTAAAGGCCTTACCATTTAATTACTCTGGCAAAGTGTGCCTGAAGCTTTGAAGTCTATTAACCAACTATTACTGCATGAGGCTCACAATCTAGTTTATACTAGGCTAATGATTGCATAGTTTTGCTTGTTGTAGTAATTTTGTGTGAATCCCTCTATTGTTTGTTATGCTCCCTAAGACTTTAATTGAGCTACAGAATGGCCAACTACTTGCTTATACGCAACGTGTTGTCTAAATTTGTAACATGTCCGTGTTTTGGATTTGGCCCCAACATCATGCTCCTCTGGTGAGCTAAGAGAGATTTATATGCATGCTACATAGACTACCATTTTTATAATTTTTAAAATATCACCTTCTTATGCTTCATGACGTGTAACGTTACTGTTAGTCATGTTTTGCCATGTACAAAATAGTCTGTCTTGCTCACTTCACTTTTGTAACTATATTTTTGCCCTAGTCATCTTTACTTACAGAAACATTTCAGGATGAAGTGACATCAACACAAAGATCTACGAGTAGTGCGACATGGCCGTTACCAAATGATTATGGATTGGAATTGGAATGCGCTGATGTTCTCGAGCACCAACTAGGGGTGGCAAGACAACGTGTACATGACTCTCAACGTGCAGTCAACAAGTCGAGACTGGACTTGTAGGTATCAGATGGAGGAGTCAAAAAAATGAAACGAGACACTAAGTTAACCATGAAGGAATGGGAGATTTTACAGACTAAAAATTGTGCTATCTGAATCCGGCCAATCCTATTTTCTGAAGAGATTATAGTTCAAATGGTAAGTTCCATTGATTCGTGTCCATGATGTATGAGCTTTATTTGCCCAGTGTATGTAATTTGTTGTTTGTGTATGCTTTATTATCACTGGTGCCGAACTATAATGTTGAGTGGGTATAATCGGCTATAGTTTCTTTATTGTATAGTGTAGGAGTATTCTACTTTTTTATGCCTTAGTCTCATTATTGTAAAGTGTATGTTTTTTAGAGGCGATAGTATAGAGTAGGATAATTCTTTGAATATGCTACATCGTTGAAATGGCGGCCAGCACGCCCAAACATTTCCTGGATGCCATCCGAACGAAAAGCATGTGTATTCAAAGAAGGCCTTCATTGGGCTGGTCGAAATAATATTTAATGGATCCCAAATGATGTGGCCCACCGTAACAATGGTTCTTAGCAGGTCGTTAACAGGCCGAAAGCTCGGTAGGCCCGTATAAATGGAAATGGCTCGCGGGCCTCTAGCAGGCCGAAATAAATGTCAATTTTGTCTCGACCCTTTTACTTTATGGGCCAGTAAGAGGCCGAAGTGTTTTGGGCCAGAGGCAGCCTAATTGGAAAAACTAGGCTTTTAACAGGCCAAAAGTCGCGCCGGGCTAAAATTTTGCCCTGCGGGACGTGGGCCGCTAATGGACCCAAAATTAGGTTGCATAGTCATAGGCCCAACTGTTTTTTTTGACAGAAAGACTGTAAGGGAACCCCCTACAGTATAATTGGTGCAACAAATCCAAATTGCAAGTACCGTGCCTTGAACCTGGGTGGGTAGGAAGGCATCAGCCCCTTCCTACCACTAGGCTATGCCTTAGTCTGCGTCATAGGCCCAACTGTTGTGCGGGCCTAACAGGCCTAAAGACAAAATGGGCTTGGAATTGGCCCATTTGCAGAATGGGCCGAGGACATACCTAAAGTCACAATGGGCTAGAAGTTGGCCCAACTGCAGAATGGGCCGAGAAAAGGCCGAAAGACGTTCCGGGGGCTGGAAGTGACGATGGGTTGCTAACAGGCCGAAAGAAGCTCGGGTCGTAATTGGGCCCAAAGACGTAGCGGGCAGTTAACGGGTTGGAACTGACAATGGGTTGGAAATTGTCAAATCTAGAATGGGCCTTTGCTGGGCCGATTCTCTGTAAATCGTATGAGCCATGGTTGTGAATGGGCCTGATTCAAGTAGGCCGCTAATGGGCCGGCCCGCTTATTTTGTCAGGCTCGACCTTTTAACCTGAATGGGCCATTGTTGGGCCGAGACATGTGTCGATGTATCACATGTGCGTCCTGTCCATTCACTGGATGACAATTGCCCGAACACTGGGCCGACACGTGGATCTGCCAGCGAATGAGAATTTTACATATGGAAAATCCCCATTGGTTCGGGCTCTTTACGGGTTATCGGATCCAAACCGGAACCCATAGCTTAACGACGACCCATTACAGTGGATGCCACGTGTCGGTCACCCTTGACGAAAGCACTTCTATGACGCACAATTTATTGTCATGGAAGTGGACACTTCCGTGATGATAATTTTGGTAATGTCATGGAACACTTCTACGATAGCACATGTATGACTATCTTGATTCTGTCATAAAATCGTCATGGATGTACATGCATGACAGAAAACGTGACCTACTGTGACAAGCACGTACCATCACGGAAGTGTATTTTTTGTAGTGATATTGCTTTGCATGATCATGTAGTTGGCATAGTATTTGTGGCTTGGCCACCGTTCATATTTTTTATACATGTCACTCTTGATCATAGCACATCGTATGAGGCATTCATATAGAGACATACCTTTGTTCTAGTATTGAGTTGTAAGTAAATAAAAGTGTGATGATCAACATTATTAGAACATTCTCCCATGTGAGGTTATCAAAATAAAAGAGGCCAAAGAATCCCAGTTAAAAAGAGAGGCCAAAGAAGCCCACCAAAAAAAGAGAGAAAAACAGAGAAAAAGAGAGACGGGACAGTGTTACTATCCTTTTCCACACTTGTGCTTCAAAGTAGCACCATGTTCTTCATGATAGAGAGTCTCCTATTTTGTCATTTTCATATATTACTAGTGGGAATTTTTTGTTATAGAACTTGGCTTGTATATTCCAATGACGGGCTTCCTCAAATGCCCTAGGTCTTCATGAGCAAGCAAGTTGATGCACACCCACTAGTTTTCTTTTGAGCTTTCATACACTTATAGCTCTAGTGTATCCGTTACATGGCAATACCTACTCACTCACATTGATATCAATTGATGAACATCTCCATATTATATTGATTTGCCTAGTTGATGTGAGACTTTCTCCCTTATTTTGTCTACTACCGCCTTCTATTCCACCCATAGTGCTATGTCCATGGCTCACGCTCATGTATTGCGTGAAGAATTGAAAAAGCTGAAGCACGTTAAAAAGTATGAACAATTGCTTGGCTGACACCGGGGTGGGTATGATTTATACTTTGTGCTGAGAAGAGGGAGCATAACAAGACTATATGATTTTGTAGGGATAACTTTCTTTATCCATGTTATTTTTGAAGCTTAATGGTTTGCTTTATAGTATGCTTGAAGTATTATTGTTTTTGCATCAATTGACTTTTGTTTTGAATCATACGGATCTGAATATTCATGCCAAATAAAAGATATTGCATTGATAAATATGTTAGGTAGCATTCCACATCAAAAATTCCATTTTTATCATTTACCTACTCGAGGACAAGGAGGAATTAAACTTGGGGATGCTTGCTACGTCTCCAACGTATCTATAATACTTTATTGTTCCATGCTATTATATTATCTGTTTTGGATGTTTTAAATGCATTATTATGCTATTTTATATTATTTTGGGACTAACCTATTAATCTAGAGCCTAGTGCTAGTTTCTGTTTTCCCTTGTTTTTGAGTTTCTCGAAAAGGAATATCAAAAGGAGTCCAAACGGAATAAAACTTCACGATGATTTTTCTTTGACCAGAAGACACCGAGAGGACTTGGAGTCCAAGACAGAAGACCTACGAGGCGACGACAAGGGTGGAGGGCATGCCCTAGGGGGGCGCCCCCTGCCTCGTGGCCCCCTCGGGAGTCCACTGACCTACCTCTTTGTCCTATATATTCACATATGTTCCAAAACCCTCAAAGAGAGCCACAAAAATACTTTTCCACCACCGCAGGTTCTGAGCTCATTAGATCCCATTTGGAGGCCTTGTCCGGTACTCCGCCGGTGGGGGTTTCGATCATGGAGGGCATCTACATCAACCCTATTGCCCTTCCGATGAAGCGTGAGTAGTTTACGTCAGACCTACGGGTCCATAGCTAGTAGCTAGATGTCTTCTTCTCTCTCTTTGATTTTCAATACCATGTTCTCCTCGATGTTCTTGGACATCTATTCAATGTAATATTCTTTTGCGGTGTGTTTGTCGAGATCCGATGAATTGTGGATTTGTGATCAGCTTATCTATGAATATTATTTGAATCTTCTCTGAATTCTTATATGCATAATTTGATATCTTTGTATTTCTCTTCGAATTATCGGTTTGTTTTGGCCAACTAGATTGGTTTTTCTTGCAATGGGAGAGGTGCTTAGCTTTGGGTTCCCTTGCGTGATTTCACCCAGTGACAAAGTAGGGGTAGCAAGACATGTATTGAATTGTTGCCATCGACGATAAAAAGATGGGGCTTTCATCATATTGCTTGAGTTAATTCCTCTACATCATGTCATCTTACTTAAGGCATTACTCCATTCTTTATGAATTTAATACTCTAGATATATGCTGGATAGCGGTCGATGTGTGGAGTCATAGTAGTAGATGCAGGCAGGAGTCGGTCTACTTGACACGGACGTGATGCCTATATGCATAATCATTGCCTTGGATATTTTCATTACTTTGCACTTCTCTATCAATTGCTCGATAGTAATTTGTTCATCGACCGTATTATTTGCCTTCATGAGAGAAGCCTCTAGTGAAACCTATGGCCCCAGGGTCTGTTTTCCATCGTATTTGCTTTCCGATCTACTATTTTGAAATCTTTTATTTTCAGATCTATAAACTAAAAAAAACCAAAATATTTAGTTACCTTTTATTTTTATCTATCTCTATCAGATCTCACCTTTGCAATTGACCGTGAAGGGATTGACAACCCCTTTACCGCATTGGGTGCAAGTGTTTGATTGTTTGTGCAGGTGCATAGATTGGGGACTTGCTTATACCTCCTACTAGATTGATACCTTGGTTCTCTAACTGAGGGAAATACTTATCTCTACTTTGATGCATCACCCTTTCCTCTCCAAGGGAAAAACCAACGCAAGCTCAAGAAGTAGTAATCCGCAAGTTGAATACCAAAACATATATCAAGTGAATCAATAGAACATCCCATTGTCACCACAGGTATCCACATGCAGGACATACATCAAGTGTTCTCAAATCCAAAAAGTATTCAATCTGATAATAGTGAAACCTCAAAGGTAAAAACTCAACCCAAGACAACAAGATAGAGGGGGAGAAACACCATATGATACAACTATATTAACAAAGCTCGCAGTACACCAAGATCATGCCAAATCGAGAACACGAGAGAGAGAGAGAGATCAAACACATAGCTACTGGTACATATCCTCAGCTCCGAGGGTGAACTACCCCCTCCTCGTCATGGTGGCTGTCGGGATGATGAAGATGGCATCCGGTGATGATTTCCCCCTTTGGCAGGGTGCCGAAATAGGGCTCCAGATGGGATCTCTTCAGAACAGAGGCTTGCGGCAGTTCAGTCGAAGTTCTAGAATAACGTTTGGGGGTTTCCCTATTTATAAGAATTTCCAGAGTTGGAATCACATGAAGAGGTGCCATAGGGGGCCCATAATGTATCTTGTCACGGCCACCCCCCTGGCCGTGCCCAAGTACCCGTCACCTCCTCGTGGCTCTTCTGGTACTTTCTCGAAGCATTGAGGGTCTCTTATGTTCCAAAAAAATCAGCAAAAAGTTCCGTCGCGTTTGGACTCGTTTGAGGGTCTCTTATGTTCCAAAAAAAATCAGCAAAAAATCAGCAGAAATTAGCAACTGACACTGGGCACTAGGTTAATATGTTAGTCCATGAAAATCATATAAAATTCATATAAAAGTGCACCAAAGCCATATAAAATTACTATAACTTGGCATGAATACTTTATAAATTATAGATACATTTGAGACGTATCAGGTAACCTTGGTGCCATCCTCAGGTAAAGCAATATTATGCACCTTCTCAGAGCACAACACGACCGGCAAGCCTCCCTTCTCCTCATAAGTTGCACAACAATCCTCATAAAGTGCACGACAGGCCGCAATTGATGCCACCATTGAAGGCGGTGACGAAGTGCGATGCATGAGGGAGCAAGGATCAAATGTGCCATCTAGCCCCACGTCGACAGAGGTGACCTAAGGATGGTCCAAGCCGACAACACACTTCGACCAGATCCCGAAGGATGAAACCTCCTCACGCATAGGTTGGATCACCTTAGCCACCATGTCCTGGATCTACAAACAAAACAACGCCAATTGAGTTGTAAAAGTATCATGCAACCACTAATCCAACGCGGCCTTATTGGTTACATCACACACAACAATGTCGGCATGATGGGCATTGCAAGTGTCATAGGACTCTTGAACATGGCAAAAGAATCCTAGATCTTCGGATGCCGCAACGATGCAGAACAATCATCTCCCATAGGTGGTTGCGCTGCAATCTTGGCCCACGAGCAAGCATGAGGTGACCCAAGAGGCAAGTTGTGAAGATCGTGTGAGGGAGCATCTGGCATGACCGAATGGCACTGATAGTCCCGATCATTGTGGCCTGGAAGTAGGCAACCATGGCACCTAAAAGGCTCACAACAGTCCCGCACGAAATGGTCTCTCGCAAGGAATCGATAGCATCTTCCCTGTTGAATATATGGTATTGCATGTGTATTTTGTACATCGTGGCCCACCTCCTAGTCTTTGTATAATAGAGGTTGAGGCCCACATTGTACATAATATATACGTGCATCTGTACCCGATCAATACTTTGTGAGTTGCATTGCCAAACCTATCTCTCTACACAGTATCATACCTTCCGATCCTGCCCTAACCTTTAGCCACCACTGCCGCCGCGATCACCATCGCTGCCGCCACACCACGCCACCGCCGCCCCCATACCGTAGCTTCCGCCCCTAACCCCCAAAACCTAACGTCGCCTCCGCTATTTTGCACCCATCACCGCCGCTGCCCTCTGCCCTCCCGCACCGCAGCCGCCGCCCTTGCACCACAACCATCGCCGCCATCCCGCCCCGCCGCCGCTGCCCTCCCTCGCAGCCACTGCCATCCCTGCCGCCGCCGCTGTTTATCTCCATAGACATCGCACCTCCCTCCCTCTCGCTGCATCATGTCTTCCCCCAACTCCTCCATCTCCAACCGCACCAACCCGTTAGCCGGTCTCGATCCCGTCCTCATCCGCGGCCTCAATATCCTTTGTCGTGTTCCCGTCATCCTCGATCACCACACCTCCACCTACTATGCCTTGAAAACATATTTTTCTCTCATCTTCTGTGAGTACAATCTCTGGGACTCCAGCCTCATGGTGAACGATGACGAGTGGATGACCATCGACGCCACTCTCATCCCCTGGTTGTACACCACTATCTCGAAGGATCTTTTTCACACGGTGGTCTCTGATGAGAATGATGCTCACGCCGTTTGGACCAAGCTCAACGGCATCTTCACCGACAATAAGCTTCAGTGCAAGGTTTTCTTGAACGGCGAGTTTTTTGGGTGTCAGCAGCACAACTCGTGCATTGTTGACTTCTACATGCACCTCAAGAAGCTCTCCTATGAGCTCCATGTTCTCGGCGAGAAGGTCTCCAATGAGCTTTTCCTTAGCACTCTCACCGTCTGCCTGAACGGGGAGTTCGGGAATGCCGCCTCAAACCTCACCCACATCCCCAACCTGACCTTCCCCAAGGTTGTGGCGTATCTGAAACTGGAGAAATGACGGATGAAGATGGCGCGTACTCGGGCTACCCACATTGCCCTCACCGCCGGGACATCTCGCGGGGGTGCCCCATGCTACGTCTTGAGCTTGCGTTGGTTTTCCTTCAAGAGGAAAGGGTAATGAACCAATAGTAGCGTAAGTATTTCCCTCAGTTTTTGAGAATCAAGGTATCAATCCAGTAGGAGGCTCCTCAAAAGTCCCACACACCTACACAAACAAACAAAGAACTCACAACCAACGCGATAAAGGGGTTGTCAATCCCTTCACGGCCACTTGCGAAAGTGAGATCTGATAGAGATAGTATGATAAGATAAATATTTTTTTGGTATTTTATGATATAGATTGGAAAAATAAAGATGCAAATAAAAGTATATTGAAAGCTTATATGATAAAAGATAGACCCGGGGGCCATAGGTTTCACTAGAGGCTTCTCTCGAGATAGCATAAGTATTACGGTGGGTGAACAAATTATTGTCAAGCAATTGATAAAAAAGCAAACAATTATGAGATTATCTAGGCATGATCATGTATGTAGGCATCACGTCCGCAACAAGTAGACTGACTCCTGCCTGCATCTACAACTATTACTCCACACATCGACCGCTATCCAGCATGCATCTAGGGTATTAAGTTCATAAGAACAGAGTAACGCATTAATAAAGATGACATGATGTAGAGGGATAAACTCATGCAATATGATATAAACCCCATCTTTTTATCCTCGATGGAAAAAATACAATACGTGCCTTGCTTCCCCTGCTGTCACTGGGAAAGGACACCGCAAGATTGGACCCAAAGTTAAGCACTTCTCCCATTGCAAGAAAGATCAATCTAGTAGGCCAAACCAAACTAATAATTCGAAGAGACTTGCAAAGATAACTCAATCATACATAAAAGAATTCAGAGGAGATTCAAATATTTCTCATAGATAAACTTGATCATAAACCCATAATTCATCGGATCTCGACAAACACACCGCAAAAAGAGTTACATCAAATAGATCTCCACAAGAGAGGGGAAGAACATGGTATTGAGATCCAAAAAGAGAGACGAAGCCATCTAGCTAATAACTATGGACCCGAAGATCTATGGTAAACTACTCACAACTCTTCGGAGGGGCTATGGTGTTGATGTAGAAGCCCTCCATGGTAGATTCCCCCTCCGGTGAAGCGCTGGCGAAGGCTCCAAGATGGGATCTCGCGGATATAGAAGGTTACGGCGGTGGAAATTGTGTTTCGGTGGCTCCCTGGATGTTCTCAGTGTACGTGGGTATATATAGGAGGAAGAAGTACGTCAGTGGCCGCCCGAGGGGCCCACGAGACAGGGGGCATGCCCTGTAGGGGTGGGCACGCCCTCCACCCTCGTGGCCGCCTCGGGTGCTTCTTGGCTTGCACTCCAAGTCCTCTGGATCATGTTTGTTCCAAAAATCACGCTCCCAAAGGTTTCATTCCGTTTGGACTCCGTTTAATATTCCTTTTCTTTGAAATACTGAAATAGGCAAAAAAACAGCAATACGGGTTGGGCCTCCGGTTAGTAGGTTAGTCCCAAAAATGATATAAATGTGTAAAATAAAGCCCATAAACATCCAAGACGGGTAATATAATAGCATGGAACAATCAAAAATTGTAGATACGTTGGAGACGTATCAAGCATCCCCAAGCTTAATTCATGCTCGTCCTTGAGTAGGTAAATGATAAAACAGAATTTTTGATGTGGAATGCTACCTAGCATAATTCTCAATCTAATTTTCTTTATTGTGGCATGAATGTTCAGATCCAAATGATTCAAAATAAAATTTCATATTGACATAATAAATAGTAATACATCAAGCATACTAATAAAAGCAATCACGTCTTCTCAAAATAACATGGCTAAAGAAATTTCATCCCTACAAAATCATATAGTTAGGTTATGTTTCATTTTTGTCACACAAAGATGTTCCCAAATTCTACACCCCCGATGACAAGCCAAGAAATTGTTTCGTACTTAAATAATCTCAAACTTTTTCAACTTTCACGCAATACATGAGCGTGAGCCATGGATATAGCACTATGGGTGGAATAGAATATGATAATGGGGATTGTGTGGAGAAGACAAAAAAGGAGAAAGTCTCACATTGACGAGGATAACTAACGGGCTATGGAGATGCCCGTCAATTGATGTCAACATGAGGAGTAGGGATTGCCATGCAACGGATGCACTAGAGCTATAAATGTATGAAAGCTCAACAAAAATAAAACTAGTGGGTGTGCATCCAACTTGCTTGCTCACGAAGACCTAGGGCATTTTGAGGAAGCCCATCGTAGGAATATACAAGCCAAGTTCTATAATGAAAAATTCCCACTAGTATATGAAAGTGACCACATATGAGACTCTCTATATGAATAACATGGTGCTACTTTGAAGCACAAGTGTGGAAAAAGAGATAGTAACATTGCCCCCCCTTTTTTTTCTTTTGGCCTTTCTTTTTTTTCTTTGGCCTTTCTTTTTTTTTGGCCTTTCCTTTTTTTCTGGGGACATTGCTCTAATAATGATGATCATCACACTTTTATTGATTTACAACTCATGAATTACAACTCAAAACTAGAACAAGATACGATCTATATGAATGCCTCCGACGGTGTACCGGGATGGGCAATGAATCAAGAGTGACATGTATGAAAAATTATGCAAAGTGGCCTTGCCACAAATACGATGTCAACTACATGATCATGCAATGGAAATATGACAAAAGTAATGCGTGTCATGATGATAAACGGAACGGTGGAAAGTTGCATGGCAATATATCTCGGAATGGCTAAGGAAATGCCATAATAGGTAGGTATGGTGGCTGTTTTGAGGAAGATATAAGGAGGTTTGTGTGTGATAGAGCATATCATATCACGGGGTTAGGATGTACCGGCGAAGTTTGCACCAACTCTCAAGGTGAGAATGGGCAATGCACGGTACCGAGGAGGCTAGCAATGATGGAAAGGTAAAAGTGTGTATAATCCATGGACTCAACATTAGTCAAAAGAACTCATATACTTACTGAAATAAATAGAAGTCATCAAAAACCAAGCACTAAGCGCATGCTCCTAGAGGGATAGATTGGTAGGAAAAGACTATCGCTCGTCCCCGACCGCCACTCATAAGGATGCACAATCGAAGGACACTTCATGTTTCAAATTTGTTACACAACTTTAACCATACGTGCATGCTATGGGACTTGCTAACTTCAACACAAGTATTCTTTAAATTCATAATCACCCAACTAGCATGACTTTAATATCACTACCTCCATATCTCAAAACAATTATCAAGTATAAAATTGATCATAGCATCAAATTCACGTTTTATGATAGTTTTTATTATACCCAACTTGGATGCCTACCATTCTAGGACCAATTTTATAACCATAGCAAATACCATGCTTTTCTAAGAGACTCTCAAAATAATATAATTTAATCATGAGAGAATAGAATTTTCTTCAAAATTAACCCACCGCCGTGCTCTAAAATATATAAGTGAAGCACTAGAGCAAAAACTATCTAGCTCAAAAGATATAAGTGAAGCACATAGAGTATTCTAATAAATTTCAATGAAGCGGGCTTCGCCCAAAAGGTGTGTACAGCAAGGATGATTGTGGTAAACTAAAAATCAAATACTAATATCATACACGACGCTCCAAGCAAAACACATATCATGTGGCGAATAAACATATAGCTCCAAGTAAAGTTACCAATGAACGAAGACGAAAGAGGGGATGCCTTCCGGGGGCATCCCCAAGCTTAGGCTTTTGGCTATTCTTGAATATCTTGGGGTTCCATGGGCATACCAAGCTTAGGCTTTTGCCACTCCTTATTCCATAGTCCATCAAATCTTTACCCAAAACTTGAAAACTTCACAACACAGAAGTCAACAGGAAATCTCACAAGCTCCGTTAGTGAAAGAAAGCAAAACCACCACATAAGGTACTGTAATGAACTAATTCTTTATTTATATTGGTGTTAAACCTACTGTATTCCAATTTCTCTATGGTTCATACCACTTAATACTAGCCATAGATGCATCAAAATAAGCAAACAACACACGAAATACAGAATCTGTCAAAAACAGAACAGTCTGTAGCAATCTGTAACTAACGCAAATTTCTGGAACTCTAAAAATCGTACCAAAATAGGACGTCCTGGACAATTTGTATATTGATCTACAGCAAAAATAATCAATTCAAAAGCACGTTTCTGTGATTTACTGATTTTTTTCTCGTGATCGCAAAATTTCTGTTTTTCAGCAGAATCAAATTAACTATCATCATAGGTTATCCTATAGGTTCTACTTGGCACAAACACTAAATAAAACAAGAAAACACATCTAAACAGAAGGTAGATGCAAAATTTATTACTAAACAGGAACAAAAAACAAAGAGCACAAATAAAATTGGGTTGCCTCCCAACTAGCGCTATCGTTTAACGCCCCTGGCTAGGCATAAAAGCGAAGATAGATCTAAGTAGTGCCATCTTTGATTTTCAGTTTTTTAGCAGAATGATGCTCGAATCCAGGAGGCTCCTTACGTTTCCCTTCATACTCTGAAATTTTTAGATCTAAAGAATCCAACCGCTTATTGCAAAGAGTAATCAACATATTCATGCAGTGAAGATTTCCGCTAACATTTTTAAGAGGTTCAAGAGACTTTTGTAATATTTTTGTTACTTCGCAAATCTTTTCAAACACTTGAGTTTCTTCTTGGGTAGGATGTGATCCCCCTTTTTGAGGTAGTGTTCCCACTATTCCCTCTATAATCTCATGCGCAATACTGGGATCAATTTCAATAAAATTTCCTTTAGCAATGCAATGCAAGAGTTGTAGAATTCTAAAATTCACCTCTAAAGTGCAATTACGATAAGATCCCATCATCCAATACCAAGCATCTTTTAAGTTTTCTCCTTGCCTTTGCTTGAAGTGAAGAACTTCAAACTCGGGAGACATAGGAGCGGAAAGGGGACTAGCCATTAAGACAAGGTAAACGATCTAACACACAAGCAAGCAAAAAGAGGCAAGAGAAAGAGAGGAGAAGATGATTGGAAAAGAGAGGGTGAATAAAACGTCAAGGGTGAAGTGGGGGAGAGGAAAACAAGAGGCAAATGGCAAATAATGTAAATGCGAGGGAGATGAGTTTGCGATGGGTACTTGGTATGTCTTGACTTGAGCGAAGACCTCCCCGGCAACGGCGCCAGAAATCCTTCTTGCTACGTCTTGAGCTTGCGTTGGTTTTCCTTCAAGAGGAAAGGGTGATGCAGCAATAGTAGCATAAGTATTTCCCTCAGTTTTTGAGAACCAAGGTATCAATCCAGTAGGAGGCTCCTCAAAAGTCCCACGCACCTACACATACAAACAAAGAACTCGCAACCAACGCGATAAAGGGGTTATCAATCCCTTCACGGTCACTTGCAGAAGTGAGATCTGATAAGATAAATATATTTTTGGTATTTTATGATATAGATTGGAAAAGTAAAGATGCAAATAAAAGTAGATTGAAAGCTTATATGATAAAAGATAGACCCGGTGGCCATAGGTTTCACTAGAGGCTTCTCTCGAGATAGCATAAGTATTACGGTGGGTGAACAAATTACTGTCAAGCAATTGATAGAAAAGCGAATAATTATGAGATTATCTAGGCATGATCATGTATATAGGCATCACGTCCGCAACAAGTAGACCGACTCCTGCCTGCATCTACTACTATTACTCCACATGTCGACCGCTATCCAGCATGCATCTAGAGTATTAAGTTCATAAGAACAGTGTAACGCATTGAGAGAGATGACATGATGTAGAGGGATAAACTCATGCAATATGATATAAACCCCATCTTTTTATCCTCGATGGCAACAATACAATACGTGCCTTGCTGCCCCTATTATCACTGGGAAAGGACACCGTAAGATTGAACCCAAAGCTAAGCACTTCTCCCAGTGCAAGAAAGATCAATCTAGTAGGCCAAACCAAGCTGATAATTCGAAGATACTTGCAAAGATAACTCAATCATACATAAAAGAATTCAGAGGAGATTCAAATATTTCTCATAAATAAACTTGATCATAAAGCCACAATCATCGGATCTCGACAAACACACCGCAAAAAGAGTTACATCAAATAGATATCCACAAGAGAGGGGGAGAACATGGTATTGAGATCCAAAAAGAGAGAATAAGCCATCTAGCTAATAACTATGGACCCGAAGGTCTGTGATAAACTACTCATAACTCATCGGAGGGGCTATGGTGTTGATGTAGAAGCCCTCCGTGGTTGATTCCCCCTCCGGCGGAGTGCCGGCGAAGGCTCCAAGATGGGATCTAACGAATACACAAGGTTACGACGGTGGAAATTGTGTTTCGGTGGCTCCGTGGATGTTTTCGGGGTACGTGGGTATATATAGGAGGAAGAAGTACGTCGGTGGCCGCCCGAGGGGCCCACGAGATAGGGGGTGCGCCCTCCACCCTCGTGGCCGCCTCGGCTGCTTCTTGGCTTGAACTCCAAGTTCTCTGGATCACGTTTGTTCCAAAAATCACGCTCCCGAAGGTTTCATTCCGTTTGGACTCCGTTTGATATTCATTTTCTTCGAAATGCTGAAATAGGCAAAAAAATAGCAATACGGGCTGGGCCTCTGGTTAGTAGGTTAGTCCCAAAAATGATATAAATGTGTAACATAAAGCCCATAAACATCCAAGAAGGGTAATATAATAGCATGGAACAATTTAAAATTATAGATACGTTGGAGACGTATCACCCCACCCGCCCCGGTCCCTCAGCCGCAGCCTGGCCGGGCGCCTTCCAGCTGCCGTTGGGCTTCCCCCTCGCACCACGGCTGGTCCAGCAGGCGCTCCCCACTGATCGCCGATGAGTTAGCCGCCGCAGCCGCAAGCAGCAGCCAGCGGGCACCCAGGAAGGGGCGCCCCACCACCACCAACAGCAGCAGTAGCCGGCGCCATGGCACGCTGGGAAGAACCCATGGACGAGTGTCATCCATGCGTATTTTATGCCGGTCCCGCGCGCTCCTATCCCCGGCCACTTTGATGCTTGTCTGTCGACTCACCGGGCGTTGCATGCTGCCCCGCAGCAGTATGCGCCCGTGCTGCCCTATAGACATCCAGCGCCCTATGGGCCGCTACCTCAGGTCGATGGGTTCCCTCCGCTGCTCCCGGCACACATACCTTAGTCGTCGACACTGGAGCTCCCTCCAGCGCCTTGGGATCCTGCCTTACTAGCAGCACTGCACCTCGCTCCTATGCCACAAAACCACACCAGAGGTGGTGACTGTTACATGGACACTGGAGCTACGACTCACATGGCTGCCAATCCCAGTAACCTTCTCACCACCCATACCGTCCATACCTCCACTCGTATCATCGTGAGTGATGGTTCATCTCTTCCCATTACACATATTGGTCATGCTACTTTTCCATCCAATTCCATGCCATTATCGTTATCTAACATACTTGTCTCTCCTGACCTTATTAAAAATCTTGTTTCCGTTCATTATTTTACACGTGAAAACCCCGTCACCATTGAATTTGACATGTTTGGCTTTTCTATTAAGGATGCCCATACCCGAATGGTGCTCCACCGATATGACAGCCCCAACGAGCTCTACCTGGTCCACTCGTCCGCCTCCACCGCCACCACACCCATGGTGCTCTCCACCAGAGTGGACCTCTGGCATGCTCAGTTAGGACATCCCAACCCTGCCACCCTTCATCGTATTCTTCGGAGTTTTTCTTTCACGTGTAATAAGATCGACGATCACATTTGTCATGCTTGTCGTCTTGGTGAACATATTCGTCTTCCATTTAGCACTTCATCGCATGTCGCATCATACCCATTTGAGTTAATTCATAGCGACGTTTGGTCTTCTCCAGTTGCAAGTAATATGGGCTATCTTTACTATCTTGTTATCCTTGATGATTTCTTGCACTACGTGTGGACTTTCCTGTTGCGGCAAAAGTCGGATGTTATCTCCACTCTCACCGCATTTTACTCTTATGTCTTCACGCAGTTTGGACGTCCCATCCATGCGTTGCAAACAGATAATGGGGAGGAGTTTGATAACCTTTCTATCCGCAACCTTCTTACCACACATGGCACGATATTTCGTCTCACTTGCCCGTATACTTTGCAACAAAATGGGCGCACCGAGCATGTCCTTCGCACTCTTAATGACTTCATTTGCACACTTCTCTTTCATGCCAATGTGCAACCACGTTTTTGGCCGGACGCGCTCGCCACCATATCACTTCTTCTTAACATTCGCCCTTGCCGCACTCACCGGAATTTTGCACCTCACCATCTTTTGTTCGGCACGCCACCGACTTATGATGAGCTATGCATCTTCGGCTACCTTTGGTACCCTAGCATTGCTTCCACTACTCATAATCTGTCTCCTCGCTCATTGGCATGCATCCTCCTTGGATACCCACCCAACACCAAAGGCTATCACTGCTATGATCCTATCTCACATCACGTGATCACATCACGACACATTTACTTTGATGAGAAGGTCTTTTCGTTTCAGCAGGTACCTACGTATGTTGCATCGTCGCCGGTTCCTAGCGGTCCTTCGGCAAGCCTCTCTAGTGATGGCCGCTTGAGAGCATCTCTCGAGTTGCCTCCTGGATTTGAGGCTCCACCTCGTGCCGCGGGCCTAGTCCCTCCCTGCATGGCTGCCTCGGTGGATTCGCCCCTCCTTGGGTCTGTCACGCCGACCTCGACGCCCGTGGCATCACCGGCGCTGTCGGCGCCCCTCACGTCATCGGCGCCCTCTGTGTCAGTGCCCACGGCGTCAACCTCCGCCGGTGTGGCCTGGCCCAGCGTCTCGGGGGCGTGCAGCTCCACCGGTGCGGCCTCATCCGGCGTCTAGGGGGCGATGGGTTCTTCATCAGCAGCATCCGTTGTCACCCCAGACCCGCTACCCCGTCCCATGACTCGGTCTCCGGCTGGCATCCACCGCCCGAGCATGTGATATAACAGCAATGAGTATCTTCTCGCTATCTCCAGCTCCGAGTCGTCCCCTCTCCCATCGTCAGGTCGAGCCGCCCTCCGGGATCCACATTGGTTCGTTGCGATGCAGGAAGAGTTTGACGCTCTCCAGCGGAACCGCACTTGGCAGCTCGTCCCTCGGCCTCCACATGCTAATATCATCACTGGCAAATGGGTCTTCCGCCACAAGACTCGTCCAGACGGCACTCTCGAGCGCTATAAGGCTCGTTGGGTGGTTCATGATTTTCGCCAACGCTTCGATGTTGACTTCACTGAGACCTTTGCGCCTGTTGTTAAACCAGGCACGATCCGCATGGTTCTTTAGCTTGCGGTTTCTCGTGCTTGGCCTGTGCATCAGATGGATGTCTCCAATGCATTCCTCCGCAATCATCTCGCCGAATAGGTGTATTGTTAGTAGCCGATCAGTTTCGTCGACGCCACTCATCCCGACTATGTGTGCTTGCTTTCGCGGTGTCTCTATGGCCTCAAGCAAGCGCCTCGTGCCTGGTACTAGCGCACCGCCGTTTTTCTTCAGCAACTTGGTTCAGGGTCACCCAATCGGATGCCTTGTTATTTGTTTACCATCACGGCCCTGCGACTGCTTAACTGCTCCTCTATGTCGATGATATTATCCTGACAGCCTCATCCGACGAGCTTCTCCAGCAGATCACTACTCAGTTGCGTGATGAGTTTTCTATCAAGGACTTGGGCGCCTTGCACTATTTTCTTGGCATTGAGGTGATTCAGCGACCCGATGGGTTTTTCCTTCATCAACTGAAGTATGCACACGAGTTGCTTGAACCCGTCGCTACTCCTGTTAACACAAAGGCCAAGATCTCTACACTTGACGGCTCTCCTGTGTTGGATGCTCCATTTTACCGCTCTATTGTTGGTGCTCTCCAGTATCTGACTCTCACCAAACCAGATTTGCAGTATCCAGTTCAGCAGGTGTGCCTTCACATGCACTCCCCGCGGGACTCTCATTGGAACCTGGTGAAGTGGATCTTATGGTACATTTGAGCCACTATGACTATGGGATTGACATTGACGGCATCCTCATCCTTGGACCTGGTGGCTTATTCTGATGCTGACTAGGCGGGATGCCCCGACACGCGCCGCTCCACCTCAGGTTACTGCGTCTACCTTGGCTCCTCCCTCATCTCGTGATCGTCTAAACGACAACCTATGGTGTCGCGCTCCAGCGCGGAGGTTGAGTATCGAGCGGTAGCCAAAGCAGTCGCCGAGTGCTCCTGGCTTCGTCAGCTCTTACAGGAGATGTGCCATGATGTCTCCCATGCTATGGTGATCTATTGTGATAATGTCTCCACCGTCTATCGGTCCGCTAACCCTGTTCATCATTGCCAAACCAACACACATCGAGCTTGATATTCACTTTGTGCGTGAACAGGTGACCCTTGAACGCATTTGGGTCCTCCTTGTTTCGACAACACAACAGTTCGCTCATGTGATGTCTAAGGGATTGCCTACTCCCGTCTTTCAGGAGTTCAGTTCCAGTCTCTGCGTCTCTGGCGTCGCTTTGACTGCGCGCGCGGGGGGGGGGGGTTGAATATATGGTTTTGCATGTGTATTTTGTATATCCGGGCCACCTCCTAGTCTTTGTATAGTAGACATTGAGGCCCACATTGTACATCATATATATGTGTATCTGCACCCGATCAATACTATCGTGAGTAGCATTGCCAAACCCATCTCTCTACATTCCCCGTGCCCATTGCTTGAAGGCGAGGCTGTGCACATTTCTGAATAGAGGCATGTGGTCATTGGTTTTTTGAATGTTCTGTAGCTTTGGAGGTTGGTCGTACTATTGTTAAACTCACTGGCTTTGTGGATGAAGTTAACTTGCTCAGTATTTCTAGCTAGTGGGTTAGTGAAAATAGGCATCGTGTAGCGAGTGTTGCACGTGTTGCTACTATGTGGGCATTGTGGAGAAAATTTCTAATGACACTGTTTTCAATCGTGCTCAGTGGATGAGGATGCAAGTGATTTGGTGAATAATTGTTGTAAGTCTATCTTAGTGGATGGTGTTGTGCTCAGAGGCTGCAAAAGGGCACTTGGCTGTGGTGCGAAGAAGTCTAGCTAGAGCAGCTAGCTTGAGTCCCTCCTCTTCTGTTGTGGCTGTTGGTATTGATCAAGAGGCCCAATGGGCCAAAACAAAAATAAAAGACCAAAATAAATTTATGTTAAAGAGAAACATGGAGGTCACGAACCAACGTTCGTACACCTCGATCTCAACTTACGAGCCCTGATCGGGCGCACCCTAACCAATTATGGTTTTGGTCCCCTGTCACCAGCGCACATAAAAAGATGGGGGAACAGCTGGCACCTATGTGAGACTAGTTCACGTAAGGTTTACTCCTGCTCCCCACATCCCAAAACCCTAACCGATCTGGGGGAGCGTTGCACGATGGGAAGATGGTCTCCTACCATTGCCCCTGTTCCAGGGCAGTGCCGGTGGCGCCCGGAGGGACGCCGCTACCCGCTGCGAACATCTACCCCAAGCCTGCATCATGCCTACATCGAGCAGGCACAAGACTTCGCATCGGCTACACCAATGGCTTCTTCCATTGGTGGTAAGATCACTCAACTCCTCTCTGTTCATATGCAATTAGGTGATCTAATGCCTGGCTTACGATCTGTTAAGTGATCCTACGGGATTTATTGTCTAACAATGGTATGAGCATGGTTAAGCCTAGATTAGATCCCTAAGATGATCTGTTTAAGTTTGATGATCATGATTACATATGGATAATTAAGGCTTAAGATTATGGTTCATGATTGTTGGTGAACGTTGCAGAAAAATAAAAAAATTCTACGCTTCACCAAGATCAATCTATGGAGTCATCTAGCAACGAGAGAGAGGAGTGCATCTACATACCCTTGTAGATCGCGCGCGGAAGCGTTCAAGAGAACAGGGTTGAGGGAGTCGTACTCGTCGTGATCCAAATCACCGAGGATCCTAGCGCCGAACGGATGGCACCTCCGCAGTCAACACACGTACGGTTGGGAAGACGTCTCCTCCTTCTTGATCCAGCAAGGGGGAAGGAGAGGTTGATGGAGATCCAGCAGCACGGCGTCGTGGTGGTGGATGCAGCAGCGATCTCGGCAGGGCTTCGCCAAGCACAGCGAGAGGAAGAGGTGTCACGGGAGGGAGAGGGAGGCACCAGGGGCTAGGGTGCACAGCCCTCCCTCCCCCCTCTTTATATAGGGTTCCAGGGGGGCGCCGGCCCCTCTAGATCCCATCTAGATGGGGGGGGGGGGCGGCCAAGGGGTGGCTTGCCCCCCAAGCCAAGTGGGGCGCCCCCCACCCCTAGGGTTTCCAACCCTAGGCGCAGGGGGAGGCCCAAGGGGGGTGCACCAGCCCACCAGGGGCTGGTTCCCCTCCCACTTTAGCCCATGGGGCCCTCCGGGATAGGTGGCCCCACCCGGTGGACCCCGGGACCCTTCCGGTGGTCCCGGTACAATACCGGTGACCCCCGAAACTTTCCCGATGGCCGAAACTGGACTTCCTATATATAAATCTTCACCTCCGTACCATTCCAGAACTCCTCGTGACGTCCGGGATCTCATTCGGGACTCCGAATAACTTTCGGGTTACCGCATACTAATATTCCAACAACCCTAGCGTCACCGAACCTTAAGTGTGTAGACCCTACGGGTTCGGGAGACATGCAGACATGACCGAGATGACTCTCCGGTCAATAACCAATAGCGGGATCTGGATACCCATGTTGGCTCCCACATGCTCCTCGATGATCTCATCGGATGAACCACAATGTCGAGGATTCAATCAATCCCGTATACAATTTCCTTTGTCAATCAGTATGTTACTTGCCCGAGATTCGATCGTCGGTATCCCAATACCTTGTTTAATCTCGTTACTGGCAAGTCACTTTACTCGTACCGTAATGCATGATCCCGTGACCAGACACTTGGTCACATTGAGCTCATTATGACGATGCATTACCGAGTGGGCCCAGAGATACCTCTCCGTCATACGGAGTGACAAATCCCAGTCTCGATTCGTGCCACCCCAACAGACACTTTCGGAGATACCCGTAGTGCACCTTTATTGTCACCCAGTTACGTTGTGACGTTTGGCACACCCAAAGCACTCCTACGGTATCCGGGAGTTGCATAATCTCATGGTCTAAGGAAATGATACTTGACATTTGGAAAAAGCTCTAGCAAAACGAACTACATGATCTTGTGCTACGCTTAGGATTGGGTCTTGTCCATCACATCATTCTCCTAATGATGTGATACCGTTATCAATGACACCCAATGTCCATAGTTAGGAAATCATGACTATCTGTTGATCAACGAGCTAGTCAACTAGAGGCTCACTAGGGATGTGTTGTGGTCTATATATTCACACATGTATTACGATTTCCGGATAACACAATTATAGCATGAACAATAGACAATTATCATGAACAAGTAAATATAATAATAACCATTTTATTATTGCCTCTAGGGCATATTTCCAATAGTCTCCCACTTGCACTAGAGTCAATAATCTAGTTACATTGTGATGAATCGAACACCCATAGAGTTCTGGTGTTGATCATGTTTTGCTCTAGGGAGAGGTTTAGTCAACGGATATGCTACATTCAGGTCCGTATGTACTTTAAAAATATCTATGACTCCATCTTGAACATTTTCATGAATGGAGTTGAAGCGACGCTTGATGTGCCTGGTCTTCTTGTGAAACCTGGGCTCCTTGGCAAGTGCAATAGCTCTAGTGTTGTCATAGAGGAGTGTGATCGGCCCCGACGCATTAGGTATGACTCCTAGGTCGGTGATGAACTCCTTCACCCAGATTGCTTCATGCACTGCCTCCGAGGCTGCCATGTACTCTGCTTCACATGTAGATCCCGCCACGACGCTTTGCTTGCAACTGCACCAGCTTACCACCCCACCATTCAAAATATACACGTATCCGGTTTGTGACTTAGAGTCATCCAGATCTGTGTCGAAGCTAGCCTCGACTTAACCCTTTACGACGAGCTCTTCATCACCTCCATAAACGAGAAACATATCCTTAGTCCTTTTCAGGTACTTTAGGATGTTCTTGACCACTGTCTAGTGTTCCATGTCGGGATTACTTTGGTACCTTCCTACCAAACTTACGGCAAGGTTTACATCAGGTCTGGTACATAGCATGGCATACATAATAGACCCTATAGCTGAGGCATAGGGGATGACACTCATCTTTTCTCTATCTTCTGTCGTGGTCGGGCATTGAGCTGAGCTCAATTTCACACCTTGCAACACAGGCAAGAACCCCTTCTTGGACTGATCCATATTGAACTTCTTCAATATCTTATCAAGGTATGTGCTTTGTGAAAGACCTATGAGGCGTCTCGATCTATCCCTATAGATCTTGATGCCTAATATGTAAGCAGCTTCTCCAAGGTCCTTCATTGAAAACACTTATTCAAGTAGGCCTTAATGTTGTCCAAAAGTTCTATATCATTTCCCATCAAAGGTATGTCATCTACATATAATATGAGAAATGCTACAGAGCTCCCACTCACTTTCTTGTAAACGCATGCTTCTCCATAAGTCTGCATAAACCCAAATGCTTTGATCATCTCATCAAAGCGAATGTTCCTACTCCGAGATGCTTACACCAGCCCATAAATGGATCGCTGGAGTTTGCATACCTTGTTAGCATTCTCAGGATCGACAAAACCTTCCGGCTGCATCATATACAGTTCTTCCTTAAGATCGTCGTTAAGGAATGCCGTTTTGACGTCCATTTGCCAAATCTCATAATCATAGTATGCGGCAATTGCTAACATGATTCGGATGAACTTCAGCTTCGCTACGGGAGAGAAAGTCTCATGTAGTCAACCCCTTGAACTTGTTGATAACCCTTAGCGACAAGTCAAGCTTTATAGATGGTAACATTGCCATCCGCGTCCGTCTTCTTCTTAAAGATCTATTTGTTTTCTATCGCTCACCGATCATCGGGCAAGTCTGTCAAAGTCCATACTTCATTTTCATACATGGATCCTATCTCGGATTGCATGGCTTCAAGCCATTTGTTGGAATCTGGCCCCACCGGCGCTTCTTCATAGTTCGAAGGTTCACCATTGTCTAACAACATGATTTCTAGGACAGGGTTGCCATACCACTCTGGTGTGGAACGTGTCCTTGTGGACCTACGAAGTTCAGTAGTAACTTGATCCGAAGCACCTTGATCATCATCATTAACTTCCTCTCTAGTCGGTGCAGGCACCACAGGAACATCTTCCTAAGCTGCGCTACTTTCCGGTTCAAGAGGTAGTACTTCATCAAGTTCCACTTTCCTCCCACTTACTTCTTTCGAGAGAAACTCTTTCTCCAGAAAGGACCCGTTCTTGGCTTCGGATCTTAGGTAGAAGGTATACCCAATGGTTTCCTTAGGGTATCCTATGAAGATGCATTTTTCCGACTTGGGTTCGAGCTTGTCAGGTTGAAGTTTCTTAACATAAGCATCGCATCCCCAAACTTTTAGAAACGACAGCTTAGGTTTCTTCCCAAACCATAATTCACACGGTGTCGTCTCAACGGATTTAGACGGTGCCCTATTTAAAGTGAATGTAGTTGTCTCTAGAGCGTATCCCCAAAATGATAGCGGTAAATCGGTAAGAGACATCATAGATCGCACCATATCCAATAAAGTGCGATTACGACGTTCGGACACACCGTTACGCTAAGGTGTTCCAGGCGGCATGAGTTGTGAAACGATTCCACATTTCCTTAAGTGCGTACCAAATTCGTGACTTAAATATTCTCCTCCACGATGTGATCGTAAGAATGTTATCTTTCGGTCACGTTGATTCTCTACCTCATTCTGAAATTCCTTGAACTTTTCAAAGGTCTCAAACTTGTGTTTCATCAAGTAGACATACCCATATCTACTCAAGTTGTCAGTGAGAGTGAGAACATAACGATATCCTCCGCGAGCCTCAACGCTCATTGGACCGCACACATCAATATGTATGATTTCCAATAAGTTGGTTGCTCGCTTCATTGTTCCGGAGAACACAGTCTTGGTCATTTTTCCCATGAGGCATGGTTCGCATGTGCCAAATGATTCATAATTGAGAGACTCTAAAAGTCCATCAGCATGGAGCTTCTTCATGCGCTTAACACCAATGTGACTAAGGCGGCAATGCCACAAGTATGTGGGACTATTGTTATCAACTTTACATATTTTGGTATTCACACTATGAATATGTGTAACATCACGTTCGAGATTCATTAAGAATAAACCATTGACCATCGGAGCATGACCATAAAACATATCTCTCATATAAATAGAACAACCATTATTCTCGGATTTAAATGAGTAGCCATCTCGTATTAAACGAGATCCGGATACAATTTTCATGCTCAAAGCTGGCACTAAATAACAATTATTGAGGTTTAAAACTAATCCCGTAGGTAAATGTAGAGGTAGCGTGCCGACAGCGATCACATCGACCTTGGAACCATTCCTGACGCGCATCGACACCTCGTCCTTTGCCAGTCTCCGCTTATTCTGCAGCTCCTACTTTGAGTTACAAATATGAGCAACCGCACCGGTATCAAATACCCAGGAGCTACTACGAGTACTGGTAAGGTACACATCAATTACATGTATATCACATATATCTTTAGTGTTGCCGGCCTTCTTGTCCGCTAAGTACTTGGGTAAGTTCCGCTTCCAGTGACCACTTCCCTTGCAATAAAAGCACTCAGTCTCAGGCTTGGGTCCATTCTTTGGCTTCTTCCTGGCAACTGGCTTACCGGGCGCGGCAACTACCTTGCCGTCCTTCTTGAAGTTCTTCTTACCCTTGCCTTTCTTGAACTTAGTGGTTTTATTCACCATCAACACTTGATGTTCCTTTTTGATCTCTACCTCCTCTGATTTCAGCATTGAATATACCTCAGGAATGGTCTTTTCCATCCCCTGCATAATGAAGTTCATCACAAAGCTCTTGTAGCTTGGTGGAAGCGACTGAAGGATTCTGTCAATAACCACGTCATCCGGGAGATTAACTCCCAGCTGAGTCAAGCGGTTGTGCAACCCAGACATTCTGAGTATGTGCTCACTGACAGAACTATTTTCCTCCATCTTACAACTGAAGAACTTGTCGGAGACTTCATATCTCTCGACCCAGGCATGAGCTTGGAAAACCATTTTCAGCTCTTCGAACATCTCATATGCTTCGTGTTGCTCAAAACACTTTTGGAGCCCCGGTTCTAATGTCAGGACCCCGACTCAATGCCACATCGATCTAGCATGTAACACCTCATATCACTTTGCGGCCTCACGCACGGTATTCCCACGGGTGTCGCCCTACCTTTACCCGGGACCGTTTGCGCCTTTTGGCACACGTATATGACAGTGTCGCTAGCATCTATATGATAAGGAGCCCGGGCTGACATGGCTAGTCGTAAACCCAAAGTGGCACAAACTTACAGGGAGAAGCATCCATGACCCAGCATCGAACGTGTCGGTCATCAGCAAGTGAATCCAGGCTGTAGCACTGGGCTAGCAGGACTCCGGTGAACCGGGCTGTAGCGGGCTAACAGGACTCCGGTATTCATCGCGTGACATTTCCCCGAAGGGACAGACACAGGAACGAAGAAGGACACATGCCGGCCAGCCTAAGTGTTCCGGAGCAGTAGCAAGCTACCATTGGAAACACTAGGAGACATTTCCCGGTAAGAGAGGCTACTAAGGATAAACAACTAGATAGTCAGATCCCACACATACCAAGCATTTCAATAACATACACACAATATGCTCGATATGTGCAAACACAACATGGCATCACAACATGACTCTATGACTCAAGTATTTATTCATTAGGCTCCGAGGAGCGAGATATTACAAACATAGGTCTCATGACCCAACATTCAGAGTATACAAGTCAAAGCACAAGCGGAAGCTATCATGTCTGAGTACAGACAACTATAAATGAAAAAGGCTGAGAAGCCTGACTATCTACCAGATACTACCGAGGGCACAAGATCGTAGCTGAGGTAACAAGCTAAACGTCGAAGTCCAAGCGGAACTACTAGTGAGACTGAAGTCTCTCTGCAAAACATAAAATAGGCAAACGTGAGTACAAATGTACCCAGCAAGACTTACATCAGAACTAACTACATATGCATCATTATCAACAAAGGGGTGGTGGGGTTTAACTGCAGCAAGCCAGTTTTGACTCGGTGGCTATCCTAAACTACGACTGCAAGCGACTCTTTTGAGGTGGCGCACACGAGTCCACATATTCACCATATCAATACACCACTATGGATCCGCTCCCGTCTCCCTACGAGAACGCCATCCATAGCACTCACGCTTATCTTGCGTATTTTAGAGTATCCACTTTCACTTGTCTATGAACTGATATAAGCAATCCAGAAGTCCTTTTCCGCGGACACGGCTATTCGAATAGATTAGGTTAACCCTGCAGGGGTGTACTTCTTCATACACGCTCTCACCACTTACCGTTGTTTACACGACATGTACTCGGCAACCTTCAAGTGGAAGCCCAACGTGGGTGTCGGCCACGACCTACCTAATCACCTAAGTCTCTAGTCCAGGTTTATCGCCTATTCGGGTTCCATCCATGAGGAGATCCGGCCGGAGTTTCGCTCACAGCCCCAAACGATGTGAACAGGGTTCCCGAGACACCAAACGGGCGCCCGGTACACCGTGCCACGTGCCTACCGCATCACAGCCCACCCCTACGGTCAGCGCTGCCCACGGCCTCCAGCATACTACAAACCCCAGAAACTACTTGCAACTCCTGGACAGAGGACAAGGGTGATCAAGAAGCCGAGAGGGTCCATTGGTTTCGGGCCCAATGCGTGGTAGTAGCTGAATCATGGATCACAAACACAGAACTCAGTTCCTGAGGACGGCTGCAATGAGACAACCCACCATGTACTCCTACATGGCCTCTCACCGCTACCTTTACCAAATCGTGTTCACACACTTAGCTCACACACAGTAGGACATGTTCACACGCCTCTGATTCATCCCCGATGAATCAGACCTGACTCAACTCTAAGCAATAGCAGGCATGACAACAAACATGAATGAGTAGGCACAACAGGGCTCAAACAACTCCTACTCATGCTAGTGGGTTTCATCTATTTACTGTGGAATGACAGGTCATGCAAAGGATAAAGGGGTTCAGCTACCGCAGCAAGTAACAAATATGTCGTCATTGTCCTAATGCAGTAAAAGAGAGCAGGAGCGAGAGAGTGGGACTTTATCGGAATGAACAAGGGGGTTTTGCTTGCCTGGCACTTCTGAAGATAATATAGCTCTTCATCGGTGTCATCGATCACATCGTCGGTACACGTCTATCGAGAGGGGACAATTACCGGCAATACAGAAAAAACACGATCAATGCAATGCACAATATGATGCATGCTATGACATGGCAAAATGAATGTGTTTTGGGCTAATGCAACTAGCAACAGATTAAATGAAGTTGGTTTGAATACAAGATTCAAATTCAAACTCCATATGTGATTATTCAAATGCCATTTAATTGATTTGTGCTAAACAGCAGCTATAAGTTGTTCTAACATGCATGAAAATGGTACAGATGGATTCCTTGAATTTTTCTGATAAGTTTTCATATATAATTTATTTAATTTGGAGTTACCGTTGAATTTCTATGAATTTTAGAAGTTTTAGGCACTTTCTGGAATTAATAAATCATTTAAGAATTATCTAAATTCCAGAAACATTTACTGCGTCAGCAGTGCGTCACCGTGACGTCAGCAGGTCAACAGACGCTGCTGCTGGTCAAACCTAACGTGTGGGGTCCACACGTCAGTGACACAGGTTTGTTAACCGGGTTGATTAGGGTTAAACTAATACTAACGAAAATGTCAGCAGGGCTGGGCCCACATGTCAGTGGCTTAAATAATTAACTAACTTAATTAGTGTTAACTAATCTAATACCTAAACTAATTAACAGGGGCTGGCCCCACCTGTCATCGACCCAGGGGGTTCCGCCGTGGTCAAGTGGGTCAACCCCACCGGCGTCTCGACGCCGGCGAGGTCCGGGACGGTGGCGACCGTCGGAAACATGCTACAGGGCACGGACGAGGCCGTGCTTGGGCTCGTTGGAGAGCCCTTGCTCCCGCGCGTCGAGCGGTGCGGTTGCTAGGTCGTGGGGAGGCCGGAGCTGACGACGGCGAGCTCGGTTGCGGCCGCCGGAGCTCGGGTAAGACACGGGCGACCACTAGGGAGCGCGAGAGGGCGAGCTGCGGCAGGCAACGGGCTCGTGGAAACGTTCTGAGCACGATGGTGCACTCGGGTGGGAGCTCCAGTGGCTGCAGTGACGGCGGCGACGAGGTCAGCAGCGGCCGGAGTTCGGCCGCGGCGGAGCTATGGCCTAGAGCTCGCAAACGCGAGGGGAAAGAGAGGGGTTCTGCACGGAGGCTCACCGCGGAGCTGTAGGGAGGGTTAGTGGGCTCGGGGGCGCGCCGGAGTGGCCGAATTGACGGAGAAGGGCGCCGGGGCCGAAGCTTGAAGACGATGTCGATGGCGGCTGCTCGGGGCCCTTCTGGTCGCGTGAGACGATGAGGAGGACGAGGGCGGAACAGCGGAGCTCTGGGAGGCGTCGGGGAGGCGAGAGGGTGGTGGTGGCCGCGGCGAACGGCGTCGGTGGCGACGGGGCTCCGCTCGGTGGAGGAGAGAGGGAGCCAGAGAAAGGGGGAAGAAGGCACGGGGAGAGTGCGAGGCCTGGGAGGGTGCGTGGCGTCGCGGATGGGGTCCATGGCGACGAGAGGAAGCAGGAGGTGGCCAGGGGGAAGCAGGAGGTGGCCGAGGCCTCTCGGGCGCGCCCCACGCCTCGCCTCTGTTCGTCCTCCTGGCAAAGGAGGAAGATGACAAGGGGGGGGGAGGAGGTGGGCTGGGCCGGCCAGATGGGCTGGCCAGCTGGGCCGGCTACAGGTAAGTGGCCCAGGTAGGCTTCTGTTCTTTTTATTTTTTTCTTCTGTTTTGTTTTATTTAATTTATTTTGCCACTGTTTTGAATTTAAAATAATTCAAACAATGCCAAAAACTCCTCTGAATATTTTATATTGCTAGATGGACTTTTCCAAAAGCTTATAAAATATATCAGGGGTATTTGAAATTATATTCTAATTATATGAATATAATTCAAATTCAAATAGTTAATGAATTAAATCCAAAGTCCCAAAAATAATTCCTTAAAAATGTTCAATATTTTGGTTGGGACCAGAACCCTTACCAAAAATTATCAAGCATTTAAGAAGAGCATTTTGGAGCAATGAATGAGATTTTTAGGGTTTTGCCCTTTTTTTATTTAAGTTTTTGAGGCTTCCAAAATTCCTCAGTTCAGTTTTAGAATTTAAACATGATGCACACATGAAGCTAGCCTAGAGCATTACCAGAAGCTAGGGATGTGACAACTCACCCCCACTAAACAAAAATCTCGTCCCGAGATTCAAGCGTAGGGTAAGGTGAAGGGGGAACGCAACTAGTACAATCTTCACGATCCAGGTTGCACTTCATAGGAACGTTGATTTGAACACCATCATTGTCTCGAAGTCTTTCTCTAAGAACTCCAACTAACATGACAAGAAGAGGGAAGGAAAACTCTAGAAGAATTAATCTTCTCAAAGAACGAACAACTCAGGATTAACTCACGGAATGGGACATAGCAACATCTCTCGAGCTGAGAGACGAAGCACACCTCTAGAGGAATTGAGTGGAACAGATGACGAAGGTTCACTAGGTAGACAACGATTCCACACCTAAGAAGGTGGTGAACGGTTGTCAACGTAGCGAGGAGTTGAGTTGCCATGATACCTCAACGAGACATCCTGGAGGGGGGGTGATTCGTAGATATATCCCCTTAAGTGGCAAAAGAATTACCTTTGATTCAGAGATCATTGAAACTCTTTAAACCAGCCTAGGACAATTCTCGAGCGATCGTTTGGAGGGGGTCGGTAGAATGGCATACTCGGACTTGGATGATGTGGATTACCTTGTTGAAGACAACGTAATGGATGAATTTGCTTATCACCGGAAATGGAAGAGATCCATGGTAGAATGGCACATTGGCGGTGCAAGCTGGGAACAAAATGCAAATGCTGGGAATGATTCTGGTAACTGGGGAAGAACCCAACAATAGAGAGTGAATTCACTGTTTGAGAAGGTCATAGCATTGCCGAGGGAACTGAGAGCATCCCAATTAGAGCCGATGATAACACGTAGCGCTTGTGCGTGCTCTCAAGAACTTGAGCATTTCCACAATCATCAAGGTTTTATCGACAACCGCGTCAAGGGTGCTGACAACACAACATACTACCATGATGAATAGCGATGGACGATGCAGATGCGAAGGAGGATAACACTTTCTCAGATTTCACCTTAGCGAGGCCAAGCAAATAAAATCTGGATGATCGACCGAGAGACATTTAGCACTCCGCTTCTAATGTTCTCCTTGATGTGCTAGCGTAATCCACCCATAGATATGGTTTGATATCTAGAACATCAAGTAAAAAGGTCGGACTTCGGAACACAGAAATCCATAGGGGCAACTAGGGAGTAATCCTACGAAATCCCTATGGGGAGGTGGCCAACTTCCTCAAACAAGATACTATAATAATAGGTCTACCGGATGGGTGTGTTGGCCACGACATCCACCTTGCCGGTTATTGAGAGACCAATATTATAATTCTTGGGAAATGTTCCAACCATCACATCTGCCTGAGATTCAGATCTAGTTGGTGTCAGGATATCCCAGACTCATCAAGTCTAGAAAGAAAAATGAAAGTTTGCAACACAAATCGACGAGATAATGTTGCGGGATTCTCGGGGAGTGAGCTACGATAGTAAGCTCCAAAACATGAGCTGGTTCTGCTACAAACATGCGAACACGTTGTCCCAGACAAGCATGGCCACGTAGCAGTCTTATAATTAAACACTACCGAGTTCAGGTGGAGAACCATCATCGAGGATATCGAAGTCTTTACGCAAGTCCATGGATTAGATCCCAAGCATAGACTTCTTTTCCTTGAACAAGTCAATCAGTGGCTTAGTGTGCTAGGGACACATATAGAATGAAGGTTGCAAGTCTCCAGACTACAGAATACTTCGCACGTGTGCATGACTGATTTGGGATGATTCCAAAGGAAACAAAACAATCTTTCTCAAATTCACGGCGACAACTTTCACCAAATGCACGTGTATAAGAGGAAGTCACTCCTTTCATCAAACAAATACTTCATGAGCTAGCATGAAGAAAATGCTTTCAAAAGTTTCCAACACTAGCTTAATGTTCAACAACATCATGGAGGAGATAAGGATGTTGCCAATGGGCTCAACAACAATTCATCTAGGTTTCCTTTTAAAAGGAATTCCATAGTTAAGTGAACACGGTGATAGCATTGGTCAGACCAAAGATGTAATGGTGTATGCTCGAGGGATCAACCACGAATAAGACAACATTACGAGCATCGTTGGTACTAATTTGATTTGACGATAGCCCACACTCAAATCAAAGGATTGATAAGACAATAGGTCCAGCAACTGATCACAGGGACCAATCGATGAAGATATCATCTTTCTTCAACTCACACTACACAGGAATATCCCTTTGGAACGAACTAAGTCAGGCAAGCTTTTATTTTCCAACCCTCCAAGTTGTCGTTTAGCTTAACCAACTAGCTCAGGGATATCTAACACCGATTCTTGGAGAGAAGGTGGTTCACAAGAAACCAACTTGATCACGAGCTCAACATAGCGGTCAGGTGACAACCTGGTAATACTTCCGAGAAGATCTTCGGAAATCACGAACCACCGATATGTTACTAAGCTCGAGAACAATCTTGCTTTTCAGGGCAAGATGATATGATCAAATGAGCGAGGACTTGACAAAATCCTACTCATCAATCAAAGAGTGCACCAGGAAACAAGGACTAGGTAGCACGATCAACCTTAGGGTGATGATTCAATAGTCAACTCGCTAAGGATGACGTTATTGTCCATTTAACTACCAAGCAACGGAGTTGCTAGGAGTATTGATTTCACACATCACAATTCATTTGTCGGTACTCCGGCTGCAACAACGCGGAACCGAGGAACGAAAAAGGATGGCGAGAAGTATCACTATGTCAAGAATTCACAAAAGGTGGTGCAATTCTCATGAAATTCCTGTCATAAAGAAGGTAATACTATAGGGTAGAACAGAATCAAAAGCTGGGCTGGCATTTTGATCTGCGGAGCATGACTACCTTGACCCAATCCTAGATATGGATGAGGTATTGGAGTTCATTTCTCCTAGTCATTCTAGAATAGAATGGCTTGATGGACCACAAGAGTAATAAGCATTGATAACACGAATGCACAATTACTCCTGACTATCAATTGATAGACGAGGGCCAGAAAACAACTAAAGAGGGACAACTCAAGGAACATATGATTTTCTGAGTTGTGATTGCATAGATTAGCATATCGAACGAGTTCGACATATTTCTTCCGGACAATCCATGCGGAAAAGTGGAACTGGCAGAGTCACAATTATGAATGGAGAACCCATCGAGAGCACTCCTGTTGTGATCTTTTGATCCAACAAACTTTTGCCGTAAGTGGTTCATGGTATTTGGAAGAAGGATATACCACGGACTTCGAGAACTATTGCAAAGGTTACTAATAACCTAAGGGAGCTAGCAATTACTATCAACATGAAGTAAGTAGGGTGAATCTCGGTTCGAAAACCCAGGAATAGAATACCTACTACTAAGTAGCATCACGGGATGCTTTCGAGAATGATGGCCAGAATCATCACACTGGGAACACAAATCATGGCTAAATTACTAGATGATCCCCTAAGACACCTAGGGTCATAATACTAGCTCCAACATATATGTCAAGGCAATAAAGTACCTCAACTCACTGATTTGTGTGATTAATCTGACCAAAGGCACATCGGAAACAGGAGGAAGGGATTTGCAAATGCATCCGACTATTTAGAAACCTGGAATGACTCGGACAGCATAACAGCTGTAAATGCTCAGAAAAGATTTGAGACATTCACAAAATGGTGGCATAACCACTCAGAAGCACAATATCACGGTTTCGAGATCAACAATTAACATACGGAAGTAGTAGGAACTGAACTGAGACTTAAATCCAACAATCTTATAAGTCTACAGATTAGTGACACGTGATCCTGATAGAAAGAAGAGATAGCCTAGTTCTTAATCCCCGTAGAAGAGAAGATGATGACTCAGATCAGAAGGCCATGAGGTATAAGGAGTAAAAAGAGCCTTACGTTCCATCCCACAATCAATTCCCTTACATATAACTAAAGCATTTCTAGACTCAACTTCGACCAGTTTGGCTTGGTAATCCTACAGGCAGTCAAGCTCTGATACCAACGCTGTCAGGACCCCGACTCAATGCCACATCGATCTAGCATGTAACACCTCATATCACTTTGCGGCCTCACGCACGGTATTCCCACGGGTGTCGCCCTACCTTTACCCGGGACCGTTTGCGCCTTTTGGCACACGTATATGACAGTGTCGCTAGCATCTATATGATAAGGAGCCCGGGCTGACATGGCTAGTCGTAAACCCAAAGTGGCACAAACTTACAGGGACAGGCATCCATGACCCAGCATCGAACGTGTCGGTCATCAGCAAGTGAATCCAGGCTGTAGCACCGGGCTAGCAGGACTCCGGTGAACCGGGCTGTAGCGGGCTAACAGGACTCCGGTATTCATCGCGTGACATTTCCCCGAAGGGACAGACACAGGAACGAAGAAGGACACATGCCGGCCAGCCTAAGTGTTCCGGAGCAGTAGCAAGCTACCATTGGAAACACTAGGAGACATTTCCCGGTAAGAGAGGCTACTAAGGATAAACAACTAGATAGTCAGATCCCACACATACCAAGCATTTTAATAACATACACACAATATGCTCGATATGTGCAAACACAACATGGCATCACAACATGACTCTATGACTCAAGTATTTATTCATTAGGCTCCGAGGAGCGAGATATTACAAACATAGGTCTCATGACCCAACATTCAGAGTATACAAGTCAAAGCACAAGCGGAAGCTATCATGTCTGAGTACAGACAACTATAAATGAAAAAGGCTGAGAAGCCTGACTATCTACCAGATACTGCCGAGGGCACAAGATCGTAGCTGAGGTAACAAGCTAAACGTCGAAGTCCAAGCGGAACTACTAGTGAGACTGAAGTCTCTCTGCAAAACATAAAATAGGCAAACGTGAGTACAAATGTACCCAGCAAGACTTACATCAGAACTAACTACATATGCATCATTATCAACAAAGGGGTGGTGGGGTTTAACTGCAGCAAGCCAGCTTTGACTCGGTGGCTATCCTAAACTACGACTGCAAGCGACTCTTTTGAGGTGGCGCACACGAGTCCACATATTCACCATATCAATACACCACTATGGATCCGCTCCCGTCTCCCTACGAGAACGCCATCCATAGCACTCACGCTTATCTTGCGTATTTTAGAGTATCCACTTTCACTTGTCTATGAACTGATATAAGCAATCCAGAAGTCCTTTTCCGCGGACACAGCTATTCGAATAGATTAGGTTAACCCTGCAGGGGTGTACTTCTTCATACACGCTCTCACCACTTACCGTCGTTTACACGACATGTACTCGGCAACCTTCAAGCGGAAGCCCAACGTGGGTGTCGGCCACGACCTACCTAATCACCTAAGTCTCTAGTCCAGGTTTATCGCCTATTCGGGTTCCATCCATGAGGAGATCCGGCCGGAGTTTCGCTCACAGCCCCAAACAATGTGAACAGGGTTCCCGAGACACCAAACGGGCGCCCGGTACACCGTGCCACGTGCCTACCGCATCACAGCCCACCCCTACGGTCAGCGCTGCCCACGGCCTCCAGCATACTACAAACACCAGAAACTACTTGCAACTCCTGGACAGAGGACAAGGGTGATCAAGAAGCCGAGAGGGTCCATTGGTTTCGGGCCCAATGCATGGTAGTAGCTGAATCATGGATCACAAACACAGAACTCAGTTCCTGAGGACGGCTGCAATGAGACAACCCACCATGTACTCCTACATGGCCTCTCACCGCTACCTTTACCAAATCGTGTTCACACACTTAGCTCACACACAGTAGGACATGTTCACACGCCTCTGATTCATCCCCGATGAATCAGACCTGACTCAACTCTAAGCAATAGCAGGCATGACAACAAACATGAATGAGTAGGCACAACAGGGCTCAACAACTCCTACTCATGCTAGTGGGTTTCATCTATTTACTGTGGAATGACAGGTCATGCAAAGGATAAAGGGGTTCAGCTACCGCAGCAAGTAACAAATCTGTCGTCGTTGTCCTAATGCAGTAAAAGAGAGCAGGAGCGAGAGAGTGGGACTTTATCGGAATGAACAAGGGGGTTTTGCTTGCCTGGCACTTCTGAAGATAATATAGCTCTTCATCGGTGTCATCGATCACATCGTCGGTACACGTCTATCGAGAGGGGACAATTACCGGCAATACAGAAAAAACACGATCAATGCAATGCACAATATGATGCATGCTATGACATGGCAAAATGAATGTGTTTTGGGCTAATGCAACTAGCAACAGATTAAATGAAGTTGGTTTGAATACAAGATTCAAATTCAAACTCCATATGTGATTATTCAAATGCCATTTAATTGATTTGTGCTAAACAGCAGCTATAAGTTGTTCTAACATGCATGAAAATGGTACAGATGGATTCCTTGAATTTTTCTGATAATTTTTCATATATAATTTATTTAATTTGGAGTTACAGTTGAATTTCTATGAATTTTAGAAGTTTTAGGCATTTTCTGGAATTAATAAATCATTTAAGAATTATCTAAATTCCAGAAACATTTACTGCGTCAGCAGTGCGTCACCGTGACATCAGCAGGTCAACAGACGCTGCTGCTGGTCAAACCTGACGTGTGGGGTCCACACGTCAGTGACACAGGTTAGTTAACCGGGTTGATTAGGGTTAAACTAATACTAACGAAAATGTCAGCAGGGCTGGGCCCACATGTCAGTGGCTTAAATAATTAACTAACTTAATTAGTGTTAACTAATCTAATACCTAAACTAATTAATAGGGGCTGGCCCCACCTGTCATCGACCCAGGGGGTTCCGCCGTGGTCAAGTGGGTCAACCCCACCGGCGTCTCGACGCCGGCGAGGTCCGGGACGGTGGCGACCGTCGGAAACATGCTACAGGGCACGGACGAGGCCGTGCTTGGGCTCGTTGGAGAGCCCTTGCTCCCGCGCGTCGAGCGGTGCGGTTGCTAGGTCGTGGGGAGGCCGGAGCTGACGACGGCGAGCTCGGTTGCGGCCGCCGGAGCTCGGGTAAGACACGGGCGACCACTAGGGAGCGCGAGAGGGCGAGCTGCGGCAGGCAACGGGCTCGTGGAAACGTTCTGAGCACGATGGTGCACTCGGGTGGGAGCTCCAGTGGCTGCAGTGACGGCGGCGACGAGGTCAGCGGCGGCCGGAGTTCGGCCGCGGCGGAGCTATGGCCTAGAGCTCGCAAACGTGAGGGGAAAGAGAGGGGTTCTGCACGGAGGCTCACCGCGGAGCTGTAGGGAGGGTTAGTGGGCTCGGGGGCGCGCCGGAGTGGCCGAATTGACGGAGAAGGGCGCCGGGGCCGAAGCTTGAAGACGATGTCGATGGCGGCTGCTCGGGGCCCTTCTGGTCGCGTGAGACGATGAGGAGGACGAGGGCGGAACAGCGGAGCTCTGGGAGGCATCGGGGAGGCGAGAAGGTGGTGGTGGCCGCGGCATACGGCGTCGGTGGCGACGGGGCTCCGCTCGGTGGAGGAGAGAGGGAGCCAGAGAAAGGGGGAAGAAGGCACGGGGAGAGTGCGAGGCCTGGGAGGGTGCGTGGCGTCGCGGACGGGGTCCAGGGCGACGAGAGGAAGCAGGAGGTGGCCAGGGGGAAGCAGGAGGTGGCCGAGGCCTCTCA
>NC_041381.1:394840530-394851285 GCF_002162155.2 Triticum dicoccoides
GGGGGGGGGAGGAGGTGGGCTGGGCCGGCCAGATGGGCTGGCCAGCTGGGCCGGCTACAGGTAAGTGGCCCAGGTAGGCTTCTGTTCTTTTTATTTTTTTCTTCTGTTTTGTTTTATTTAATTTATTTTGCCACTGTTTTGAATTTAAAATAATTCAAACAATGCCAAAAACTCCTCTGAATATTTTATATTGCTAGATGGACTTTTCCAAAAGCTTATAAAATATATCAGGGGTATTTGAAATTATATTCTAATTATATGAATATAATTCAAATTCAAATAGTTAATGAATTAAATCCAAAGTCCCAAAAATAATTCCTTAAAAATGTTCAATATTTTGGTTGGGACCAGAACCCTTACCAAAAATTATCAAGCATTTAAGAAGAGCATTTTGGAGCAATGAATGAGATTTTTAGGGTTTTTGCCCTTTTTTTATTTAAGTTTTTGAGGCTTCCAAAATTCCTCAGTTCAGTTTCAGAATTTAAACATGATGCACACATGAAGCTAGGCTAGAGCATTACCAGAAGCTAGGGATGTGACATCTAAGCTGTAAAGCATGCCGCACTGAACGAGGGAGTAATCATCAGCACGAGACTGCCAAGCGTTCATAACGTCTTGGTTCTCTGGGATGGGTGCTTCACCTAGCGGTGCTTCTAAGACATAATCTTTCTTTGCAGCTATGAGGATGATCCTTGGGTTCCGGACCCAGTCCGTATAGTTGCTGCCATCATCTTTCAGCTTGGTTTTCTCTAGGAACGCGTTGAAGTTGAGGGCAACATTAGCGTGGGCCATTTGATCTACAAGACATATTGTAAAGATTTTAGACTAAGTTCATGATAATTAAGTTCATCTAATCAAATTATTCAATGAACTCCCACTCAGACAGACATCCCTCTAGTCATCTAAGTGAAACATGATCCGAGTCAACTAGGTCGTGTCCGATCATCACGTGAGATGGACTAGTCGACATCGGTGAACATCTTCATGTTGATCGTATCTTCTATACGACTCATGCTCGACCTTTCGGTCTTCCGTGTTCCGAGGCCATGTCTGTACATGCTAGGCTCGTCAAGTCAACCTAAGTGTATTGCGTGTGTAAATCTGGCTTACACCCGTTGTATTCAAACGTTAGGATCTATCACACCCGATCATCACGTGGTGCTTCGAAACAATGAACCTTCGCAATGGTGCACAGTTAGGGTGAACACTTTCTTGAAATTATTGTGAGGGATCATCTTATTTAAGCTATCGTCGTTCTAAGAAAATAAGATGTAAAACATGATAAACATCACACGCAATCAAATAGTGACATGATATGGCCAATATCATATTGCTCCTTTGATCTCCATCTTCGGGGCGCCATGATCATCTTCGTCACCGGCAAGACACCATGATCTCCATCATCATGATCTCCATCATCGTGTCTCCATGAAGTTGTTCGCCAACTATTACTTCTACTACTATGGCTAACGGTTTAGCAATATAGTAAAGTAATTACATGGCGTTAATTCATTGACACGTAGGTCATACAATAAATAAGACAACTCCTATGGCTCCTGCCGATTGTCATACTCATCGACATGCAAGTCGTGATTCCTATTACAAGAACATGATCTCATACATCACATATATATCATTCATCACAAACTTTTGGCCATATCACATCACACGACACATGCTGCAAAAACAAGTTAGACGTCCTCTAATTGTTGTTGCATGTTTTTACGTGGCTTCTATAGGTTTCTAGCAAGAACGTTTCTTACCTACGTAAAACCACAACGTGAAATGACATTCGAAGAAGAGAAAAGATGACGGGCTCACCTAGATGATGCTGGCCTTCGGGGTCCGCACGGCCGCTGCCGTGCACCCACGCCATGGCCGGAACGCCGCCGCCCTTCGGGGTGGCGGGCGGAATGAAGCAGCAGCCGCCGCTGCTGCGCTCACGCACGCGCGCGTCGCCTGGCCTCTGCGCCTTGGACGTCGCCGTCGCCGTCGAATGCCAGCGCCGACAGCAGTCGGCGAAATGACCTCCCGTCCATTGTATAGGGCGCCATGCGCGCGACACCGGAGCCATGCTCGCCGGAGGAGCGCACTGGATTCAGTCCGTTATGCGCTGCTCCGGCGAGGATAGCCACCGCGCCGCCATGGCCGGCCCGTTTCGGTCGCCGCCGGCATCGTCTGTGTGGCCGTCGTGAGCGAGTGGATCGGGAGGGATGGGGAAATGAGGCTAGGGTTTGACCCTCACTCGTTTTGCTCCGTGCGGGACGATCACGACCATCGGCCCGATCGGACGGCCGAGAGCGACGGGTGGCTGAGGGCAGGCCTTCGGGCATTATACAGGCCGTTTTCGCGGCTGGGCTTCGGCCCAACTTGTCTTAGCCTGCAGAAAAGTCATTTTTTATGTTTTCGTCCGCCAGGCTAGAAATTTAACGGACTGTTGTGGGTTGATGGGCTAAAATAAAGTTTCTGTGTATTTTCTATTTATTCAGTGTATTTCTGTATTATGATTATTCCCAAAAATGTTCTTGCACTATTAAAAATAGAAAATTGCCAGAAAAATAACGTTGTTAAATTATGTTTCAGTTTTCTGAATGAAATGGAACCAACGAGAAATTTTATTTAGAAAACTTTTATGAATTAATGTTTGTGTCATTTTATGGCATATTTATGTTCATCTCATGGTAATATCAATAAATGGTGAATTATTAATGTTGGAAAATTGATATTACACATGAGATTAATGTGATCTTTTTTGTAATACAGACCAACGTTGTTTTACATTTTTGAATCACTCTGTTAATTCCTTATTATTTTCTGCCCAACGGTGATATAATTTGGAGTTAATTTTTGTTTTATTTTTTTGCATGAAAATTGATCAAACCAACGTAGGTTAATTTTTGTGCAATTTAATTTTATGATATTCTTTTCCTTTGCTTATGATATTTTGAAATCATGACAGCTTCCGGTCCCCGTGGTCTCGAGAATATCGAACCACTCATGGGAAACAACTTGCAAACTTGGAAGGACTCGTTGCTTTTGCATTTGGGTTGGCATGAGGTTGACCTTGCACTAATGGAAAGTAAACCAGTGAAACCTAAAAAGGATGTCACTGGGTATGCTGAGCTTAAGAAAGCCTACCACACTAAAGTTGAGAAGTGGGAGAGGTCCAATAGAATGGCACTCCTAATTATGAACTTCTCTATCTCCACTGAGATTAAAGGGGCTATTCCCCCTAATGAAAGTGCAGCCGAATATTTGAAATCAGTGGAAGAACAATTTAAAGGCTCAGAGAAAGTGTACGCAGATGAGCTTTTACACAAGCTGCTTGCAAAATATGAAGGAAATGGAAATGTGAGGGAGCACATTTTGAGCATGAGCAATGCCGCGGCAAAACTTAAAACCATGAAGTGTGACTTGAGCAAAGAGCTTCTTGTGCTCCTAGTTTTTAGGTCACTACCCTCACAGTTCAACCCATTCAAGATAAACTTTAATTCTCTTGAAATCAAATGGAAACTACCTGAACTCATTGCACATTGCATTCATGGGGAAGAGAGAATTAAGGGTGAACAGAAAGATCAAGCTTTCCATGTTAGTTCTGGGAAAAGGAAGCATGAGAACCATGCTCATAACAATAATGTGCCCAACAAAAAGCAGTTTTTCAAAAAGAATCCTCAAAAGCCTAAGCAATGCAACGAGGCAAGTTGTTCACATTCCGCTCCTCCAACGACTATTCCAGTTAATCTTACAAATGCCGCTGGAGAAAGGCTTTGCAATTTTTGCAAGCTGCCAAATCATGTCAAGGCGGATTGTCCAGGTTTTCTTAAGTGGCTGAATAAAAGGGGTAAGGATGAGATCACTCTTGTAGATGAATCTCTATATGTTGATTTTTCCGAATCTACATGGTGGATTGACTCAGGTGCGACCGTTCATGTCGCGAATTCTTTGCAGGGATTCCATATAAGCCACACCCTAAAGGGAACAAGAAGACTTAATATCACGAATGGGAAGGAGGCTGAAGTTGAAGCCGTGGGCTCCCTCACCTTGAAGTTGCACACTGGTTTCCTACTTCAGCTCAAGGATGTTCTTTATGTGCCTACTTTGAGTAGGAATTTGATTTCAGTTTCATGTTTAGATGATTTTGGTTTTCATTGGACCTTCGGGGAGAAACAATGTTTTTTAAAGTATTGTAATAAGGATGTTGGTCTCGCCGTCCGACGAGGCAAACTTTATATGTTAAATCTTTCCGGTTATCCTATGTGTGTGAATCTCTCCGAAATGAATATGATTGAACGCAATCATAAAAAGAATGGGAGAAGTAACAATCCTTATTCGAAATTGTGGCATCGTCGCTTGGGCCACATTTCGAGGGGGAGAATGGAACGATTGATTAAAGAAGAAATACTTCATCTGCTAGATTTCTCTGATGCGGGCAATTGTATTGTCTGCATTAAGGGAAAATATGTGAAAACAATGAAGAAAGGAGCAGTAAGAGCCAGATCGGTCCTTGAACTTATTCATACTGACATATGCGGACCTTTTAACGTAAAGTCTATGGATGGTTTTGATTCCTTCATTACCTTCACAGATGATTTCTCTCGCTATGGCTACATTTACCCCATACGTGATCGATCCGAAACTTTGGAAAAATTTAAGATTTATAAAGCCAAGGTTGAAAATCAACTCAACCTAAAGATCAAAGTAGTACGGTCTGATCGCAGGGGAGAATATTATGGCAGGCATGCTCCTTATGGGCAAATTCCAGGACCATTCGCAAAATATCTTGATGAAAATGAAATAATTGCCCAATATTCAATGCCTGGTGAACCTCAGCAAAATGGCGTAGCTGAGCGTCGCAACCGCACTCTTATGGACATGGTACGTAGCATGCTTAGTCATGCGAACTTACCAGTAAGCCTTTGGATGGAGGCATTGAAAACAACTGCACACATCCTAAATCTTGCTCCAACTAAGTCAGCTCCAAGCACACCTTACGAGATGTGGGCGAGAAAGAAACCGAGCTTGAATTACTTGCGATTGTGGGGCTGCCCGACTGAAGCTAAAGTATTCAATCCAGATATTAAGAAATTGGACCCAAAGATAGTTAGTTGTTTTTTCATTGGGTACCCTCATAGAGGAAAAGGATATCGCTTTTATTGCCCAGGTCATACCACCAAGTTTGTGGAAACCAGGCAAGCAATGTTTTTTTGAGGATAATGAAGTCACTGGGGTTAGGGCAATTGATCTTGAGGAGAAGCGGGTGTACGTTCCATCCCCGACTATCCAACAGAACTTTATCCATGTGCCTAGTATGCACGAGACACCTACTGGTGATCCTAAACCTGAAGTGGATCCTCAACCCGACGAGGAGCCTCAGCATAATGAAGATCCTCAGCCTGATGAGGATCCTCGGCCAAATGATGAGCCTCAACCCAATGTTAATCCTCAACCTTCTCGGGCAAGAGAAAATGCACATACTAATGAGCCTACGAGAAGATCACAACAGGAAAAGAAAAAGGCCATCTCTAGCGATTATGTCACTTTCATGTGTGAGGGTGAAAATGAGATAGGGAAGGCACAAGATCCGACCTCATATAAAGAAGCCACTAAAAGTGAAGACTCGTCCAAATGGTTGGTAGCCATGGAAGACGAATTGAAATCTATGAGCTCGAATGATGTTTGGGACTTAGTAGAAGTTCCTGATGGAGCCAAAAGGGTAGGCTGCAAGTGGGTCTACAAAACCAAATATGATTCCAAAGGGAACGTCGAAAGGTTCAAAGAGAGACTTGTAGCAAAGGGTTTTACACAGAGAGAAGGAATCGATTATGAGGAGACCTTCTCGCCTGTTTCATCCAAAGATTCTTTTAGAATTGTCATGGCACTTGTAGCTCATTATGATTTGGAGCTGCATCAAATGGATGTCAAGACGGCGTTTTTGAATGGTGACTTAAAAGAAGAAGTTTACATGACTCAACCTGAAGGTTTTGTTGTGGAAGGAGAAGAACATATGGCATGTCGTTTAAAGAAATCCATATATGGCTTGAAGCAAGCTTCAAGGCAGTGGTACCTCAAGTTCGACGAGATTATTAGAACTTTTGGTTTTAAAGAGAATGAAGTGGACAACTGCATATATGTTAAATTTAAAGGTAGTAGGTTCACATTTTTAGTCCTATATGTGGATGATATTCTATTGGCTTGCAGCGATAAAGATATGTTGCATGAGACCAAGAGATTTCTGTCCTCAAAATTTGACATGAAGGATCTCGGTGAAGCCTCATATGTCCTTGGCATCGAGATTCATTGAGATAGGTCCAAAGGAACATTAGGACTATCGCAAAAGGCATACTTTGAGAGAGTACTAAAGAAATTCAATATTCAAGAGTGCTCTTCCTCACCTGCCCCCATAGTTAAGGGTGATAAGTTTGGGACATTCCAATGTCCGAGGAACCAAAATGAAACTGATCAGATGAAGTTGCTTCCTTATGCTTCAGCTGTCGGAAGCATCATGTATGCTCAAGTATGTACACGACCTGACTTAGCTTTTGTAACCGGGATGCTTGGCAGATTTCAATCTAATCCAGGACTGGACCACTGGAAGGCCGCAAAGAAAGTCTTGCGTTATATGCAAGGTACTAAAGATTTCATGCTTACATATAGAAAGTCTGATAACCTGGAAGTTATTGGTTATTCAGACTCTGATCTTGCCAGGTGTGTGGATAGTATGAAATCCACGTCAGGTTATATATTCACACTCGCTGGAGGAGCCATATCGTGGAAAAGCTCCAAGCAAAAGATAGTTGCCTCATCTACGATGATGAATGTCTTAGCATGTTTTGAGGCCACTGGGCAGGCTGTATTCCTAAAGAATTTCCTTCCCGAACTTAAAGTGGTAGACAGCATTTCCAAACCACTGACGTTGTACTGCGATAATGAACCCACAGTTTTCTATGTGAATAACAACAAGTCAAGTGCTGCTGCCAGACACATTGACCTACCGTGTTGTTCAACATAGAATCCAGGATCAAACCATTAATGTTAAGCATATCAGTTCGACACGTATGCTTGCGGATCCGCTTACTAAAGGCTTACCACCCAATATATTTCGTGAGCATGTAGCCGGCATGGGATTATTGGAAGCCTCTTGATTCTGGAATTATGGGACCGCTAATATAAACCACTCCCAATAAGTAAAATGTTTTCCACTTTGAAATAGGATGTGTGCTATGAGTATTGAGGTTCAATGGTTTTTCATCGGTTATTGTAACACCTTACTCTGGTATATTATTCCTATGAAGAATGGACAAAAGTCATTGAGCCTAACGATCAAGGGGGAGAATATTGGTATTGATCTAGGGGCCCAATGGGCCAAAACGAAAATAAAAGACCAAAATAAAGTTACGTTAAAGAGAAACAGGGAGGTCACGAACCAACGTTCGTACCCCTCGATCTCAACTTACGAGCCCTGATCGGGGGCACCCTAACTAACTATGGTTTTGGTCCCCTGTCGCCAGCGCACATAAAAATATGGGGGAGCAGCCGGCACCTACGTGAGGCTAGTTCACGTAAGGTTTACTCCTGCTCCCCACATCCCAAAACCCTAACCGATCTGGGGGAGCGCTGCACAACGGGAAGATCATCTCCTACCACTGCCCCTGTTTCAGGGCAGTGCCGGTGGCGCCCGGAGGGACGCCGCTACCCGCTGCGAACATCTACCCCAAGCCTGCATCACGCCTGCATCGAGCAGGCACGGGACTTCGCATCGGCTACACCAATGGCTTCTTCCATTGGTGGTAAGATCACTCAACTCCTCTCTGTTCATTTGCAATTAGGTGATCTAATTCTTGGCTTACGATCTGTTAAGTGATCCTACGGGATTTATTGTCTAACAGTGGCCTCACTCTTGCTAACGTCTTTTGGTGCGACTCGGTGTTCCACTACTTAGATAACTCTTCGCCGCCAGCCTGCTACCCTGGAACATCGATGATCATTTGTTCATGTGCAGCTGGTGGTGGTGACGCTTCTGGTTTGATCTATGTAATTTTCTTTTCGGTTGAACTTTGAGTAGCAGACTCTGAAACAGTTGCGTATGCTATCTTCTGCGGACGAATAAGTTGTGAACTACTTCCTTCATACCATAATGTAAGACATCTTACATCATGTGACGGAGGAAGTATTTGGTTTCATTAACGAAATGGAGCTAGGGTTACTACAAAGTCCTCTAACAAATAATATTGTAAGGACTAGTATTCCGCTGCTTTACTTAAATCAAGAGATAACCTCGTCTTGTTTATCGATGAGCGCACCAATAATTGGTCCTTGAGAGGTGTATTCATTCTTGTTTTATCTTTTCTGAAAATGAAACAGCTGTAGTAGTGAGCTCTTATAGACAACCAAGGACCCCAGCAGGGAGTACAGATAGGGCACGGGTTACTCTTTTAAAACTGTCGCAAGAACTCGCGGAGAGTAGACCTTTTATTTTGCCGCCTTGCAGCCCTTGTTCGTTAACTCCTTCTTAATCAATGAAATGATAAATCTTTTGCCTTGTTTCAAAAAAAAAAAGAACTCGCGGAGAGAATTAGGAGTACAAGTTTGGAACAAGCTAGGTCTTAAAATCCTTACACTAATGGTTATACAGGACAGCAGTAGTATATTACAGGCAGCTGAGCTGCTGCTTAATTATACATACATATAGGTGATCTATACACATCAGTATGTACTGTCGCAGTATTATCATACTAGACGCATACTGACCTTGCCGTGAGGTCAGGGATGTAGTAGTGTCTGTATATGATATGGTTTACTTGGAGTCTCTGTCTTTTGACTTTTGCAGGGCCGCCTTCAGGACGCAACAAAGCATGCAATGCAGTGCAGTGGCTGCCGGCCTCTCCTTGCTGAATTCCTTTTGCATCTTTTGCAAGTTCGTTCATCAGGTAGTACTAGTAGATTGATTTGTGAGTCAGTGGCAGTAGCAGTAGTGTGATCGATGGGAAAGTTGAGAGGGTTGTTTGTGACTAGCCCTAGCGGAAGCACATTCCTGTCACGGGTCGATGATGGTGGAAGGTGAAGGGAAAGGCAGGGAATCTTTCCTGACCGTTGGTTGGGCTGTCTATAGTGTCGATGCGATAACTGATACTAGATGCTATTCTATTCTTTCGGTTTCATGGATGATGATAATTATCAATCGGAGTGGCTTCATCAGTTTAGCTTCCTCTCCTGGAACTAAGTTCAGATAAACTAGTAACCGAAGTAGCGTACGAATAAACGGTGATGATGGTGATAAGTTAAATTAATCGGGTGGAGCTGCTTTTGTGGATGACAAATCAGACCAAACCGGGCGTGCACGCGGGAGAGGGAATGCTGTTTGGGAATCAGAATTCGGACGGTGCCTGCATGCCTGCATGCCTCAAACGGAACGGAAGGGGAGTGGGAATCTCTCTACCCTAGCTTAGCTCGACCCTACGCCTCCGTTTCCGTCAACAACCGTGCATGCTGCTTTTGCGTGAGCTAGCTAGGCTGGATGGCGGTGTACTTTGGCATCGGCATCCCGCATCGGCATCGAGGGTTGCACCTTTCAATTGCACGATTATCCTTTTGTGCAGTGCAGCAACGGTGAAATGGATATGATCAAAACAAGCCTTTGCCGGACCATACCTTTTTTTTCTGACTTCGTATACATAAAAACCAAAAACTTTATAAATATACGCAGTAGGTAGAAATTTCTACTGTCCCGCGTCTTTTTTTACATGATCAATACAAGCAACATGGAATTCACCCCGCAAAAAAATCATGGAATTCAATTTTTCTTTCTAGTACAGTACTGTTCAAGTTGAGAGCACGTATGCTTCAAGGAGTCAAAGGAAAGAAGATTTTCTCAGGGAAGCTAGTGTTCAGGACCTGCGAGGTGTGAGCCAGCTGCACCCTCGCTCCTTCTGTCGTTACAACGCATGATTGAGCGGAAGCAAGTTGTTTTTGTTTTTTTTTTCTTAGAAAGGATGAAGTCAAGCTAAGTTCTTTTTTAGAAACACCTGTAACTTTATTCATATTCATAACAATTACAGGTACACTGATTTGGACCTAAGACTCAAGAAAATACAAAGTAACTCATATGACTAAGAATTACAGTGAAATCTCTTGAAAACACCTTCACGTTGTCAATATCTGCTCGAAGAAATGCTCCAAAGACTTCGGTAAAGAGGCTGCAATTGGACTGGAGCAACAATCTTGTCCCTCTTTCACCCGTACGAACATTACCAATAATGGTTTTTAAAAGCGCCTTGAGTCACACATTCAAAAAGATGGAAAGTCTTGATCGATGAACGTACTTGGGCCGGAGATGATCCCTTAGAAGTGCAGGTCGTCGAATCATTATATCTTCACCATGGTGTCGATGAAAGATTTCACCTCTACAAAGAATCAGACCAACAAAAAAGGCTTGGCATAGCAACATGAACTCATCAGATCTGAATAATCGAATCTGCGAGGACAGAAAACTCTCTAATCTCATGGCACCGCCTAAAGAAAGGGCAGCCCGGTGCATGTAGCTCCCGCTTGCACAGGGTCGGGGAAGGGTCCGACCACTTTGGGTCTATAGTACGCAGCCTTTCCCTACATTTCTGAAATGTAAGAGGCTATTTCCAGGACTTGAACCCGTGACCTCATGGTCACATGGCACCGCCTAAAGAACAAAAGGAAATTTATTCTCAGAAAACTATGATGATCAATAAACGATGGCGAAGAACATAGAGGTCTTGAAGATCC
>NC_041381.1:394851628-394934323 GCF_002162155.2 Triticum dicoccoides
AAAGAATACAAAAAATTGAAGAAAAATCATGAACTCAAAAATGTTCACGGAGTTTAAAAAATATTCACAAACTTAAGAAAAAGTTCATGAATTTGTAAAAACAGTTCATCAAATTTGAAAAGAAGTTTACCGGATTTGAAAAAAGATGATCCAATTCAAAAAAAATCGAATTTGAAAAAAGTTCATTGATTTTCAAAAAAAGTCCATTGAATTTGGAAAAGTTCATTGATTTTGTAAATGGTTTGTCTAATTTGAAAAAAGTTCATGGAATTTCGAAGAAAAGTTCATCATTTTGAAAAAAGTGCACTAAATTTGAAAAAAAGTTCATCAATTTTAAAGAAAACTTCATCAAATTTGAAAGAAAGTTCATAAAATTAAAAAAAGTTCATTGATTTTGAAAACAAAAACTAGCAAGTTTGAAAAAGAAAGAAATAAAGAAAAGAAATGAAAGAACCCGGTGGCGTGGGTTCGATTCCCCCTCATGTCTTTATTTGCAGCCATTCCGAAAATGGAAAAAATGAAAATGGGCCGGCCCATCGCGGAGAGAGGGTGTGCGCCCACGGGAACTGAAGAAACGGGCGCTGAGGGCGCGACGACTATTTATCGCCTTAAGCGATAAAAGTAGCTTCAATCGGTGAAGCTTTTTCCTCCCTCGCGTCAAATTGGGCAGACCCATTCACGAACACACGGTGCACGAGAACGAGGGATCGAACCCGGGTGTCCACGGGTAACGCATGCCACCCTAACCACTACACCATGTTCCCATCATGATTAGAAGAAGGGGCATATTCTACTTGAGGCTATTGCAATTGTTTTCTTATGTTTTTTGTTTTGCTTTTTATTTTTAATCTTTACAAGGTATTCTTTGTTTTTGTTTGGTTTTCCCTTTTAATCTCCACATTTGTTTGGTTTCATTTTTTTCTCTTCATTTTTTTTGGTTTTCTTTTTTCTTCTCCATATTTGTTTGGTTTTTTTTCTCTTTTCATTTTTATTTAGTTTTCTCTTTTCTTCTTCATTTTTAGTTTTTTTATTACTTATGTTTATTTTTGTTTTCACTCTAAATTTTTGTATATGCTACATATTTTTAATAAGTGATCACCATTTTTTGTCTGCACGTTCAACATTTTTTGAAGACTTATTCTACATTTTTAAAATAGTTGTTCAACATGTTAATACTTATTCAACATTTTTAAAATACATGTTCAACATTTTTCTAATATCCGTTCAACATTTTTTAATACTTATTCAACATTTTAAATACTCATTGAACATTTTCAAATACTTGTTCAACATTTTTTGAATACTCGTTCCACAGTTTTTAACACTTATTCAACATTTGTCAAATATTTATTCAACATTTTTAATACTTATTCAAAATTTAATAATACTTGTTTAACATTTTCCAAATACTTGTCCAACATTTTTGTAATACTTCTTCAACATTTTAAATACTTTTTCAACATTTTTTGAATACTCATTCAAAATTTCAAATACTTCTTCAACATTTTCAAATGCTTGTTAAACATTTTTCAAATATTTGTTCAACAATTTCTAATACTTATTCAATATTTTAAAATACTTGTTCAACATTTTAATACTTATATAAAATTTTCAAATACTTGTTTAGCATTTTTCAAATACTTTTTCAATGTTTTTAGAACTTATTCAACATTTTTGAAATACTTGTTCAATATTTTTCTAAATGTGTTTTTGAAGAGTGTTTTTGTATTTTTGTAGGTGGACTATTTTGGAACATAAATAAAAGTACAAAAGTAAATCAAAAGCGAGAACAGAAAATAGAAGAAAAAAACAAAAAAAACAGGCTTTGTGTCTGCACCGCTGGGCCGGCCAATGTGGGCTCCCTCCAGACGCGAGGTGTCCCTGTGCGAGAAATAGGGGTTCCCGCTGAGGGCGCCGTATAGGATTCGCCAGCGGTACGTCCCGCCCACAGCGAGTCCTATGCGAGGGTTCTTTCGTTCTTGGTTGGCTCTCTCTATTGTTGTTTGTAGATCGTGCATCCTGCGCATTGATCCGGCAGCGAGACCCGCCCTGATTACCTAACGTAAGAGCTAGTACTACGATGAAAATCACTTTTACGAGTGATACCTTTGTCTTGGGTGCTTGAGATGTTCTCCCAGAGGTGTGGTCCTTGATTTCGGAAGCAAGCACTTGCCCGCTGCTCCTGTCGCCTGCCAAGTGGGCTCCACGCTCGTTATCCTAACTGTTCTCTCTGCTGGGGCAGGGAGCCGGAACTAGGCCGGCCCATGTGGCTTCGTCATGCATGTTTTTTTATTTTTATTCATTAAAAAAATACTAAATACATTTATTTTAAAAATAAATTACTATTTTTTAGAAAGTGTTCTTCACACAATGGAAAATTGTAAAATGTAGTATAGAAAATGTTCTATTTATCCTTTTAAAATGCATGTAGCATTCAAACAAAATGTATGTAACATTACGAAAATGTTCTCGCGTTTCAAAAAATGACGTGACATTTTATAAAAATGTTATGCAATGTAAACAAATCATGCAATAGAAAAATTATATTTCGTACAATTCAAAAAACTGTATATTACATGTTAAAAAATGTTCAAGTGTTTCCAACAAAATCCTTGTGACATTTCTTAAAAATTATCCAATGCATAAAAATGTTCACATGATACAATAAATGTTTCAACTTGAATTAAGAAAATGTTCAAAACAAGTATTTGAAATAATATTAGTAAATGTGCTAGATGTATTCGAAAAATCTACAATATGTGTGGAAAAAACTAGGCATCAAAACATGTATTTGAAAAAACGTTAAACGCTGATGTATTTGAAAAAAATGTACAATGTGTATGAAAAAAATTAGATACATGTTGAACACAAAAAGGATAACAAAAAAGTAGGTATTGATTTTTTAATATATGATGATTTTTTTATAAATAATAAACTTTTTGAATTATAAGACAGACATTTGTTAATGAACATTGAACATTTTTAATGTGATTATTAGTTTTATGCCCCTAGTTGTGTCCCACTCAGTTGTTTTATCCCTAATTTCCAAAAGCCATCGGTTCTATCCAAGTCAATTCACTGCTCTTATGCTTTTGCCCGTTGACCGTTTGACCATCACTTTGAAAACTTCGTAACAAATTCATACTAAATCATAAAAATGCAAATAAGATACCAAAATGTTCCAAAAAACACCACTTATATATATGTCAATATCATTTGCATTCATGACAAAAGTGTTGGAAAGTGTCCATCCGAGTTTTAGCTCTTATGATACCACCATGAACAGTAAAATCTGAAAAAAATATTAAAAAAATGGTGCCAAAGTACCTCTACGATGATAATTACCCTCACTACACGCATACTCTTCTAGGTTGTGAAACCAAGGCTACGGAGACCAGAGCAATGGAGACCAAAGCTCTGGTATCGCTTGTAGGAACGAAAGTATGTGTAGAGAGGGGTGATTAGACTACTTGACCAAATAAGGTCTATTCTTTTCTGAGTTTTAGCTGTGGGCAGATTTTAGCAATTTTACCTAGTCTAGTATCATCCTACACATGCAATTCTAAGAGTATAATAGCACAAAGTAAAACATTGCACATGTAAGAAAAGGAGGGGTTTGGAGATTTTCAAAGCAATGGAGACATGGAGATTTTTGGCATGGTTTCGATAGGTGGTGCTATCATACATCCACGTTGATAGAGACTTCAACCCACGGAGGATAACAGTTGTGCGAGTCCACAGAGGGCTCCACCCACGAAGGGTCCACGAAAAGCAACCTTGTTTATTCCACCATGTCCTCTGTCCACGAAGGACTAGCCTCACTCGGGTAGTTCTTCACGAAGTAGGCGATCTCCTTGCCTTTGCAAACTACTTGATTCAACTCCACATCTTGGAGGCTCCCAAGTGACACATAACCAATCTAGGAGATACCACTCTCCAAAAGGTAATAGATGTTGTGTTGGTGATGACCTTCTTGCTCTGGTGCTTCAAATGATAGTCTCCTCAATACTCAATCTCTCTCACACTAATTTGGCTTGGGTAGGAGAAGGATTGGAGCAGAAAGCAACTTGAAGAGGCTAGAAATTAAGGTTAAAATGGTAGGAATGGAATCTCTTGATCTCAATACATGAGTAGGTTGTTCTCTCTCAGAAAATGAATGGTGGAAATTGTGTTTCGTTCTGATGGCTCTCTTAAAGAGTAGTTGGGGGTGGAGGGGTACAAATAGCCTTCACCCAAAATCCAACTATTACACATTTTTGACCCAAATCGGTGAGACCAAATGTAAAACTTGGTGAGGCCAATTAGTGTAAAAGATATGAATATTGGGCTTTTCGCTGGGACCAAAGTGGAACAACTGGAGGGACCGGAGTGCAATGGCTAGGGCAAAACTATGTCTCGGAAATTCTAATTGTTTCAACTCGGTGATTCCGAAGTGAAATAATGTCATCACAACACTACAAAAAAAACACTTCCGTGATGATACGTGTTTGTCGCAGTAGGTCACGTTTTCTGTCATGCATGTACATCCATGACGATTTTATGATAGAACCAAGATAGTCATTCCTGTGCTGTCGTAGAAGTGTTCCATGACATTACCAAAATTATCATCACGGAAGTGTCCACTTCCATGGCGATAAATCGCGCATCACAAAAGTGCTTTCGTCAAGGGTAACCAACACGTGGCATCCACCGTAACGGGTCTCCGTTAAGCTATGGGTTCCAGTTTGGATCCAATAACCCGTTAATAACCCGGACCAATGGGGATTTTCCACGTGTAAAATTCTCATTGGCCAGTGAAACCATGTGTTGGCTCACCGTTGGGATAGATGTCAACCACTCATTGGACTGAAGGTGCCTATGATACGTCGACACATGGCATGACCCAATAGAGGCCCATTCCGGTGAAAAGGACGACCCGTTTGACTTGGTAAAAAGGTAACGGGTCGGCCCACGGAAAGCTTGTTAACGGCCTGTTCGCATATAGCCCATTTACAGCCCGCTAACTCACGACCCGTTATGGCCTATCCGAGAATTAGGCCCAGTAGCGTCATCTAGGCCCTCCAATATGATTCCAGCCCGTTGTAACTTTCGGCCCATGTATGGCCCATGACATCTTTCGGCCCATATGAGGCCCTTTGTAACTCTAGGCCCATTAAAGGCTCGAGATGAAACTGGCCCATAATGAACTGTGTTGCTATATACCCATTAACGGCCCATTATTCCGTCGGCCGTTTCCAGCCCGTGTTAACTTTCGGCCTTCAAGGGCCCATTTATTCTTGGGCTCATTTCCAGAATTCGGTTACTTACGGTCTGTTACTGGCCTGTTCCGCTTGTGGGCCAAATTCAGCCCGTGGTTATAGTCGGCCCGTTTGTGGCCCGTTAACCCGTTAGGTTGTTTTCATAGAGTCATCAAATACGACCTATTAACGGCCCGTTATGGTTGGGCCATAAAACAGATGATTTCCACTCTAGCCCGTTTACGGCCTATTTTGCAGACCGCTATTGGTCCATGAATAGTACGGCCCATGTTTGGCGAAATGATTATACAGCTCGTAGAAGGCCCACTGATTAGACGTCCCATAGAAGGCCCATGGATCCTATGGCCTGTAGAAGGCCCATGGATCCTACGGCCCGTAGGAGGCCCATGGTTACTACAACAGGTAGCAGGACCATGGTTACAACAGTCCATGTGTTGCCATGGTTATTGTGGCCTAGTTACAAAAATAGGTTATTGTGGCCACTAGAAAAACACGGAAAAAGAACTGCAATGACTACAAGCAAACAAGTAAACAAGATAATAAGGAAATAAATAAGCAAGCAACTAACACTAGGCTATTACGGCTATTACACATATTACATCCACTGGGCAACAAAGTTCGCCACCAGTGCAAATATAGGGAACAAAGTAGCATATTACATGCACTAGCCGTCTAGATTGGCCACCAGTGCAAATAAACACGGCAACAAAACAAATCCATAACTGAAACAACTTCAGAAGAGCTCAAGAAACGTTATCCTGGGTATCCACCATGCTGGCAATAAGCTTAGGAAGCTTATTAGCTTTCTCTGATTTGGCGCTAAAATCTCCAACGCTTGCTGTTGCACCAGAAAGTATGCATCTGAATACTCCAGGGACTTCCGCGGTCCTTCGGCTTCTTGTCGCAGCACAACTGATCGATGTCTTTCAGCTTGTAGTTGAGACTCAACAAACCGAACTGTTTCAGACAAGCGAGTTTGAATAGCTTGTGCCAGTGGTAGTGGCCAGTAAGTCGAACACTACACCAAGACATGACTTTGGGGTTATCTCACTGTCTTCAAGATAGTTTTCCTTAGTTGTTTTATTAGCCTTGTTGGAGACCAACAAGGATGTCTTACTATCTTGAACCTTATCTGCATTACTTCCTTTATAATTGCTTAATAAGGCACTCTTCCCCGATATTCTATCAGCATTCTAAAATAAGAAACAAGCAGACACATAATAGGTTTAGCATGTACTAGTATATGAAATTCATTTCAGTGAACCGGTTCATTAGTAAGGTGGACAGGATTAAACCACCAAGTCTTCTATTGCCAAGTAGTACATAATAAAAGCATCAAACAAACATATATCTATGTCCTATGGTCACTGCATTGTCTTGCCAAATCAAAATAGAGACACGGTTCAAATCATATCAGTTCAAGACAAAGCTGCACTAAAAGAATACAAAGCGTGAGAAACTACATGGCACAACAAGATTTCAGATGGGTACCACGGGTCTACATGTACAACAACACTATTGGCTTTGTTATGATGCTAGTAATGTGCATGATATGAGAAGTCAACTGTATACACAATTGAAATCAACAGAGCTATTTATAAGAGCAAACCTATTAAAGAAACATGCGTAAACATACCTGTTGTGACATTGGAGTTTTGATTGGATCCTTCAATTTAGAAATAAGTTTGTATGAGTAAATACAATGATACAAGAGCAAAGCATTATGCACGATAGCAATGGAATCTTAAATGAGAACGATTGTTCTTCAGGTTTAAGCAGTTGTTCTACATGAACAGAGTACAGTAAGACACATGCATATAGTACTTAAAAATAAAAAATGAGCTCATAGGCCTTACCACATTCTTGGTTCAGGACCAGTACAGAACAAGGCGTTCCCAATCATCGTCCAGTAATTGTCTCAGGAGAACGTAAGGGAATTTGATGAGTTTCTTTGCTAGTGAAGTACGTTTTCTTCAGGTAATTCTGATACTACCACCAAGCATTCTTGAAGATAGCAGAGGTATTAGCACATGTTACCTCATCCCGAGTTTCCAAATTGGTCCTTCTCTATAGAGAAAAATGGGAAAATCTGTTGTATTATAACCATCATGGAGGTAGAATGTATGGGAAAAAGCAAAGTAATTGCCATGAATAACATTACTTACACATAACTCCTAGACAAACACCTACAACTGGCATTTTCCTTTATCTTCAGTATAATATTTACATAATGGGAAGATACACACATAGGATTTAACAACATGAAATGCGATAGATGCTAAACTACGAATGGCTGGTTGTGCTTTCTCCACAAGAATAGGTGTACTAACTGGTGGAGTTGGGGTTCACCGTGGTAGTACTAGCACTTTGGGCACTGGAGCTGCCTTACCAACTGCTCTTATTTGGGAGCTCTGTGGTGGAGATGGTGTTGTGTCAACAGGAACTGGGTTACTATCTGCCAGGGTTGGGGTTAGATTGGGTGAAGCTGCCTCTTTGTCCATCGCAGTAGGGGTACAATCTACGAGAGTCTAGGTTATGTGTTGTAGGGCTGGTTCTCGTGCATGTACAACCGGGGTGCTATCTCCACCAAGAGGTACCACTATTTTATTTGAGGACCGTGTTTTTACTCCACTAGATACTGCCATCACCCACTCCAATTCAAATGGCTGATAAATAGGAAACATAGTTTAATGTACAGATATTGTATGAGAGACAGATGCAATAGATAGTGTGGAAAAAAGAGGGCATGAAATAGTTGACATGTATATTGTTTAACTAAAAAGGATAACATGACATAATTTCACATATATGATGTCTATCTAAACTGGATAGCATAGCATGACATAATTCAAAGATACGATGACTAACTAAACATGATGGCATGCGATAATTATATGATGTCTTTAGTAAACATGTTCACATAAAAATTCTTTTTTTTGCGGGGGCGCATGACATAATTCACATACATGTTATCTAAGTAATCAAGATCACATGATTTAATTCACATATGTGAGTTATATGCTAGGCAAAGGGCATTCACATATATGATGTCTGAACTGAGAACCATGTATGATGTCTAAACTATGCAATGCAAGACACCATATGCATGATATGAGCAGTATAACCATGCCAAGTTATAGCATACACCTTGGGGGAATAGGACTGGTCATCTGTCTTTGAATCCATCCCTGAGGAGCTATCGGGGCCCAGCAAGAGATCTGCTTTGAAAGGTAGCACTGTCTGCTCCGAAGACCTTGTTTTCACTCCAGATTTTTCCATCACCCACTCAAATGGCTGATTCACAGGAAGAATAGTTTAATGTGCAAACATTGTCGACAAATGGAAATGTAATGAAGAAAAGGATGGGCAGGATATCATTCAAATATATGATGTCTGGTTAAATAGGATGGCACTGCATATTTCACATATATTATGGCTGGTTAAAAGAGACGAGACTGCATAATTCCCATATATGATGTAGAAACTAAACAGGTGGCATTACAGAACATGTCTAAACTAAGAAGATGACATATATGATGTCGAAAGTAGGCACCGCAAGGCAACATATGCATGATATGACCAACATCATCATGCCAAGTTAGAGAAAACACCTTGGGGGGGGTAATAGGAGTGGTCAGCTGCATCTGAATCCGCCTCAGAACAAATCTTCCTCTAGATTACAATCTGGACAGGGGGAGGGTTTGCCATTGAACCCACCATGGAGTGATATCTGCATGACATTGTATTGCCGCGCAAAAGTCTTCTCCTTTTCTCTACATGTTCATCATGACTGTGTACAATATCTGACATGCATACGGAAAATAGTGAGATTATGTAAGGAGAGAATGCAGAAATCTAGAGTGATGGTAACAACTAATGGATGGATCCAAAAATAATGATAGCAGGTTGATGATAGCTTTAATTTAATAAAAAGACAGATGATGATTGCTTTACTATTTTTCCCACCCAAGATGAACAACATAGGCATACCCTAGGTGAACCAGATAATAGACAGAGATACTATTCATTGCTGCCTCGATATGTGCCCCACAACTAACTTTTAAAACTCGAGTTTGAACATTAATTTGGACCTGACTTGGAGTCTAAGAGGTGAACAGGATGATAAAGTAGCGGGTAATATTAAGCAATGCATAACATAAACAGAAACAAAAGAGTGCAACCTCTCTTGTGGACCTGTGTACTCCTCAGGTTCATCTGCTGAGTCGATGATGGTGATACAGTTGCGGTGGGTGCCGGCAGCAGGGAAGGAGATCTGAGGCGGCGAAAGACGGTCAGGAGTCGTGATGTCTGGTTTGGTGGATGCTTCTGTCGATGGAGCAGCTCAGGTGAGGTGGACGACATCGCAGCAGGAGCAGGACAAACCACACAAAGTTTTCTTTGACACCTACCTGTAACTCAAGTAATTCTGTAAGGGATTGTGACGCCCCCGATTCAATCGTACACTAATCATGCACGCAAACGTGTACGATCAAGATCAGGGACTCATGGGAAGATATCACAACACAACTCTAAAATAAAATAAGTCACACAAGCATCATAATACAAGCCAGGGGCCTCGAGGGCTCGAATACAAGTGCTCGATCATAGACGAGTCAGCGGAAGCAACAATATCTGAGTACAGACATAAGTTAAACAAGTTGCCATAAGATGGCTAGCACAAACTGGGATACAGATCGAAAGAGGCGCAGGCCTCCTGCCTGGGATCCTCCTAACTACTCCTGGTCATCGTCAGCGGGTTGCACGTAGTAGTAGGCACCTCCGGTGTAGTAGGAATCATCATCGACAGTGGTGTCTGGCTCCAGGGCTCCAGCATCTGGTTGCGACAACCAGGTAGAAGGGAAGGGGAAAAGAGGGAGAAAAGCAACCGTGAGTACTCATCCAAAGTACTCGCAAGCAAGGAGCTACACTACATATGCATGGTTATATGTGTAAAAGGCCATATCGGTGGACTGAACTGCAGAAAGCCAGAATAAAAGGGGGATAGCTAATCCCGTCGAAGACTACGCTTCTGGCAGCCTCCGTCTTGCAGCATGTAGAAGAGAGTAGATTGAAGTCCTCCAAGTAGCATCTCCAAGTAGCATCTCCAAGTAGCATCTCCAGTAGCATCGCATAGCATAATCCTACCCGGCAATCCTCCCCTCGTCGCACTGTGGAAAAGCGATCATCGGGTTGTCTGTGGAACTGGGAAGGGTGTGTTTTATTAAGTATCCGGTTCTAGTTGTCATAAGGTCAAGGTACAACTCCAAGTCGTCCTGTTACCGAAGATCACGGCTATTCGAACAGATTAACTTCCCTGCAGGGGTGCACCAACTTACCCAGCACGCTTGGTCCCATTTGGCCGGACACACTTTCCTGGGTCATGCCCGGCCGCGGAAGATCAACACGTCGCAGCCCCACCTAGGCTCAACGGAGAGGCCAGCGCGCCGGTCTAAACCTAAGCGCGCAGGGGTCTGGGCCCATCGCCCTGAGCACACCTGCATGTTGCGTACGCGGCCGGAAGCAGACCTAGCCTAGTGGCGTTCCAGTCCAATCCGGCGCGCGCCACTCAGTCGCTGACGTCACGAAGTGCTTCGGCTGATACCACGACGCCGGGATACCCATAACTACTCCCGCGTAGATGGTTAGTGTGTATAGGCTCGTAACCAACTCAGATCAAATACCAAGATCTCGTTAAGCGTGTTAAGTATCCGCGAACGCCGAACAGGGCCAGGCCCACCTCTCTCCTAGGCGGTCTCAACCTTCCCTGACGCTCCGCCACAAAGATCCACTCGCGGGTGCTCCACCAGCCGACCCGACTTTAGTCTCCACATGTATCATGTATAAGTATATAGTATATACCCGAGATCACCTCCCGAGTGATCTCGGCCCAATAGTATAGCACAGCAGACGGACAAGAATGTAGGGCCATAGATGAAAAATACTAGCATCCTATACTAAGCATATAGGATTGAAGGTAAAGGTATCAACAGTAGTAACAAGGACAGGTTATGCATCAGGATAGGTATAACGGAAAGAAGTAACATGATACACTACTCTAATGCAAGCAGTATAGAGTAGAATGGGCGATATCTGGTGATCAAGGGGGGGGGGGCTTGCCTGGTTGCTCTGGCAAGAGAGAGGGGTCGTCGGTGATGTTGTCGACCACAGGGGCATCAGCATCGTCACGGGGTCTACCGGAGAGAAGAGGGGGGAGAAACAGTAAATACATAGCAAGCAAGTGCATAACAGGACAACAAACAGAGCTAGACGTGTTCTAACGCGGTAGTAGGTGATACCGACGAAGGGGGAAAGCATCCGGGAAAGGATTCCCGGTGTTTCGTGTTTTCGGACAGATGAAACGGAGGGGGAAAGTTGCATCTTTGATATGTTAGTGGTGTGTGGTGGACGAACGGGCTGCGTATCCGGAATCGTCTCGTCGTTCTGAGCAACTTTCATGTAGAAATTATTTTCATCTGAGCTACGGTTTATTCTCTATTAATTTTAAAAGATTTAAATCATTTTCAGGATTTATTTAATTATTTTAATGCAACATTATCCAGAACAGTGATTGCTGATGTCAGCATGAGGTCAGCGTGATGTCAGCAGTCAATAGAGGTTGACTGGGTCAACCTGACAGGTGGGTCCCACCTGTTAGGGATTGTTTAGCTAATTAACAGTAGTTAATTAGGGTAACTATTTATTAGGTTAATTAATCTTAATTAATTAAACTAAACAGGATTAGTTAAGTTAATTAATTGGTTATTTATTTATTTATTTTTTAATTATATTTTTTTAGTTCTCTTTTTTTTTAAAAAATGTTTTGGGCGTGGGGCCCATCTGTCATAGGCCCCAGGGGCCTTGGCAGGTTTGGTCCAGCGGGTGCGGGCGCACCCGAGCGAGCACTCGCCCGCAGGGCGGGACGAGGCCGCCGGGGCACGGGGCCATGGGGCGCCGGCCGGAGCAGGATGCGGTGGTGGTTCGTGGCCACAGCGAGGCCACGGAGGGGCGCAAGGCGCCGGCCGGCGACAGGGGGCATGGCCAGGGCCGCAAGTGCGCGGTCAGAGAGCAGCTCGGGATGGCCGGAGCGGCAGCAGGAGGCGGCTAAGCGGCACCGGACGCGGCCGGAGGTGGGAACCGGACCGGGCGACGGCGACGAGTAGGCTGGTGCGGGGCCGCGGTTGACGACGTTGGCCGGCGAGCAAGGGCAGGGGGAGGTGAAGGCGCGCGGGCTACAACAGGAGGGCGCAACTTCGGGTAGGGCGAGCGCGAGCTCGGTCGCGGGGGTTCGGTGGAGCGCGTGCGTTCGGTGACGAGGGAAAGAGAAGAGGCTGGGGGCCTTACCGAGCAACGTAGGGCACGAGGCAGTGGGGGTCGAGGAGGAGGACGGGGACGGTGTTCCGGCGACGACGGAGTAGCTCCGGCGAATGGCGCTCGGCGACGACGGTTCGTGGCGGCGTCGAGGTCGGTGGAGCGCGTCGGGGAGGAGGCGGGGCGGTTCCGCGCGGCGTCGAGGCGGTGGAGTGCGTCGGGGAGGAGGCGGGGCGGTTCCGCACGGCGTCGAGGCGGCCGGTATGGTCGACGGGGTCGGGTCGCCGTGGGGAGGTTCATTCCCCCGATCCCGATCTGGATCGGGGAAGGGGAGAGAGATGTGGGGATCGTGGGGAGTGGGATGGGGTTAGGATTTGACCAGGGGGTCGGGGTGGCCTAGTAGGGCACCGGGATGGGCCGGCCTGGCTGGGACATGGCCCAGTTGGGCCGGGGGCTGCTGGTTCTTTCTTTTTGTTATTTTTGTTTGCTTTCTTTTTATCTTTTCATAATTTTCTTTTCTGTTTCTTTTAATAATTAATTTATTTTAGTTTTTGTAAAATTTAATTTCAACACCTAAATTAGTATTTAGGAATACAACACTGCCACATTAATTTGGACAGCTAAATAAAATAGTTTAATATTTTATTAATTTGAAAAAGGTATTAAATTAAATGTTTTGTTGCTGCTTTAATTACCTTAGTGCATCTAAAAACTTTACAAAAATGTGGTTTCTGTATCAATATTATTTATGATTTATTTTCTACAACTTGAACATTTTAGTTTTAAAGTTTGAAAACTTTTGTTGTTTGCCTATATTTTAAATCTGAATTTGAATCGTTTTGAACTAACGCGAGTTTATCAACAGTAACCGAGGTGACGTGGCATCATTAGCAAAGGTTTACTGTAGCTTAATTATCCGGGCGTCACAATTCTCCTCCACTACAAGAAATCTCGTCCCGAGATTTTAAGAGGTGGAGTAAGGGGAAAGATCTGGTTACGAAATTCTAACGAGTCTTCTCGGTCTTGGTTGCTCTTCTCTAAGAGGCCGGTCCAATATATTGATGTCTTCATTTCTCTACTTTAGGTCATCATGATGAAGTCGGCGTCCTTTCTTCAGGAACTCCATCATACTTACGAAAGAATAAAGAGTGGGCATTCCGGGAGAACAGACCTCTGCAAGGTCGACTATCTGGTCGATAACATCGGGGAGGGTGGCGGATAGCAACTCTCGAATTGAAACTTAAGAAAATATCGTGAGCAAAGTAAGAAGGTGCAAAATAGAAGTTTCAAGCGCATAGGCAATCGTTCGTTGCCTGAAACAAAGTGTGAAAGGGGTTCAGAGCAATGGGAATAAGTATTGCGTCTGATAGCAGAACCGGTGATCTCTCGGAAGGTGGCTCGTAAATTACTTACGAGGCCACGCGCGAGGAACAACCTTGGCAACAGGGGGTTTACCGAAGAGTCAGGTTTTGATCCTGTGGAACTGTGGGTTATGGGCCCACCATGTGGGTTAAAGTAAGAAGGGCGTGGACATCTTGTACGGTCATGATAGCAAGACATGTCAGAGGGTAGGCTATCAGTTATGTTGGAAACAATGTCGGTACCAAGGGCGAGGGACGAAGAGAACCATTTTCCTGCTCGTTGAACGAGGCGGACCAGTAGGCAAAGTTCTCATCCATCGATGGTTACCGAAATGTCATCAACAAAAGTAACAGGGTCTCACTGGCAGAGTTGTACACCGAGGTGTTCACATAAGCAGGAGAATATTACTGCTTAGATCATATAGATCACTAGTAATGTTAAACAAAATAATGGGAAGGAGGTGATCATCAGTTTAAATAGAACAATGGAAAGGACAATGTGTCTAAACACATATTTCAGCGGTATATCCTTCCCAAGGGAAGCAGAGCATGATATCCATGACATGATATAATGTAGAAAACCCTTTAGGTAAGGCGAGGAAAAATTTCATGACATTAACCATACAATGGTGTTTGGATAATAGAGCAAGAAACATTTAGCATTGGGCTTCAAATGTTCTTGTTGAAAATCAGAGTACCACAGACATGCTTCGAGATAGCATTGACACGGTCTTCAAGCAAAGGTCAGACTTTGGATAAAGGAAGGATCCATCAGGAACAACTTGTAGAATAAGTCTTACAATTTCCTCATGGAAGAACGGATAACCTTGCAGAAAAGGAATCTATAACAATAGGGCCTCCGGCCAGGTGTGTTAGGTGACATCACCTTACCGTGTCATGTAAAGATGTTTATAACTCCTGGAAGTAGGTTCCAACCATCATATCTGACCGAGATTCAGATCTGATTGGTGTCAGGATACCTCAGACTCAGGGGGTCCGAGAGGAAAAAGGTGCAACACAAATCATCGAAATGACATTGCAAGATCCTCGAGAAATGAACTATGGGAGCGGGTTTCTGAAGCAATAGTTCATCATTAAACCAAGGAGAGGACAAGGAGGTGTCTGGTGAACTCAACGGCAATTCACCGAGATTCCCAAAAGATGGATTCCCACAATTAAGTGAACAAGGAGATAACATTTGTCAGATCAAATGATATAAGGAAGTATGCTCGAGGTAAACATACACAATTAACATTGGTTGAAAGGTGCGCCCGAAATATGGGTTGGGTTGCACGACCAATGTCAGAATGGTGATTCAATAATCAATAGCCTAAGAATGAACTTTCGACCATTAACAAAAAAAATAGGGTTGCTAGAAGGAAAGAATCCAAACAACACCCTTCACTTGTTGGAATTAACACGGGGACCAAGAAAGAATGGTGATGGTGAGAAGTATTTCTATGTCAAGAATTCTCAAGAGGTGGAACAATTCTCAGAACATTCTTGACATAAAGGATGGTAATACTCCAAGGTAAAGAAGAACAATTGCTGGATAGCAAGGAACTCAAGGTATAACACCAAGCATGAGCAAGCTTGTGTTGGTGGGAAGGCAATAAAGTGGTCGATGATAATACAATTCATCGAGGGCAAGGATGGTATTTCTCATCATGAATTCAATTGATATCCTGGATGAGCTCAGAATGTTGATGATCACGACACCTTTGTCGCGAGAGTTCATGAAGATGTAATCGATCGGCGACGACATCAAGTCAAAGTAATGATGAAGTGAAAGGTTATTGGAACCAAGGGTACGACACAACTCGAAACCAAGCTTGTTGTTCAAGGCGAAATGGTATGACGATGAGGATCGACGTAAGGTTAGTTCATCGTCGAAAATTGTGCTCCGAGAAGAAGGACCGGGTAGCACAGTTAAAATCATCACGACAATGATATAGCCAAACAGGCTAGGAATGGCGTGATCGGGTACAAACTCGTACTTATAGAAGCTTACTGAAGAGTTGTTGAACCGTAGTGCGGACTCGGTTCCGTTATCGGTGTCTTTGAGTGTTTATTAACTCAGAGCCCGTGAAAAATTGGAATCAGTGGGAAGGTAGCACTTGATGAAGAACTCATAAGGAGTTATGCAGTTCCATGATAATCTCGAGATACCAGGGGGGTAATACTCGACACAAGATCAAAGTAAAGGTTGGACTGGGGTATTAATCCGCAGAAGACAAATGTTTAAACTTGCCCGAGAAATGGGAAGAAAGAAGAACAATATGGTCGAAACCATAACTACAAGGGGTCCAATTTAATAACACTGAAAGAATTACTCGAATGAGTAAATATTTGGCAAGAAGCTACCATGATAAGTTCCACATCAGGTCCATGGGCATGAACTCAGAGTTCAAGGTCGACTCCCACTTCTCCAATGCATACCCTTTCATTCACTTCTCGCTTTTGATGAAGTTATAGCGTTGAAATTTTATCTGGCAAAATACAAGAAGAGTACGACTCGTGAAAACTTTCGAGTTCACACATATTAAGGAAGGCATAGGTTCAACCCATCGGGGCATCTTAGAATCATATACCAGAACCTTTAGAAGTAATTAACTCAAGCTCGAAGGCAGAGCATGGTTGAGGAAGCAGACGATACCATTTACCAAAGTCATTATGTATCAGAGAAAAGGCTCACAAGGTTAGTGAATATGAAGGGCGTTGTCAGATAAAATCCAACAAAGGATCTGGTGGTCCACAAGGTACCTGATGTGAGCATCGGTACTCAACCAGAGGAGGAAAGAATGCAAGGAGATCAGTTTATAGAAACAACTGACTAACTCAATTGTCAAATGCAAAGGAATTATGATCTCCAAATCAAGGGATCAGAAGCAATGCTCTGATTAGGGATGGATAAGTTGAATAGCCCTAGGGTACCATCAACGACAATTGGATTGGTCGAGAACCAATTCCAGTTAAAAGAATGGAAGCTCAGCCGGAAAGGTAATTTATAAGGATCAATGATGATTGCGTGTATTCGCAACATATTGAGTCAACAGACTCAAAATGATAATGACAAGGAATGTTAATAAGGTTTCTATACTTATGGGATTAATCATAATGAAAGCAAACAAGAAATTCCAGAGCAATAGGTTGCTGAGGATTTTCGGAAGATCGAATGGTATTTTGAAGACTTTTGTGAAATACATGAATCAACTGGGGATGAGTGGATACTCGATAAGTGCGAGAAATTATTTGAAGGGGTATTCATGTGGCAAAGAACTGCTAGGCAGTAGGCACAAAGTATTCTCGGAACAATAGAGAAAACTTCGGGGTATCTTGTAATAACAAGATCAATGGGGGATAATCGTATGAATGGCAAGCGTAAGTAGTTTTCCATACGGATTTATCGGTGGTCGGGAATAGCAAAGCGATGGGCACAAAGTCTCGAGAGAATATCAAAGAGTATCTCCGAAATCTTCTGGTGCAGTCGGTGATCATCTGGACTGAAGGGCCCCTCCGGTAGAAAGTATTTTCGAGAACCTAAAAGTTAGAATTTAGTAAAAATCGTTTAACCCGAATAGAAGAGAGTTCAGAATCCCAGAGTAAAGGTCGAGGAGTAAAAGATCCTAATACCACCCAATGGCGACGTGGGCCCATAAGGCACACAGCCATGTTAGTAAAGGTTTTTGCAATGTCTAGACTCGACTTCGGCCAAGGAGTGTGGAAGGGGGATTCCTACAGGTAGTCGGCTCTGATACCAACTTGTGACGCCCCCGATTCAATCATACACTAATCATGCACGCAAACATGTACGATCAAGATCAGGGACTCACGGGAAGATATCACAACACAACTCTAAAATAAAATAAGTCATACAAGCATCATAATACAAGCCAGGGGCCTCGAGGGCTCGAATACAAGTGCTCGATCATAGACGAGTCAGCGGAAGCAACAATATCTGAGTACAGACATAAGTTAAACAAGTTGCCATAAGATGGCTAGCACAAACTGGGATACAGATCGAAAGAGGCGCAGGCCTCCTGCCTGGGATCCTCCTAACTACTCCTGGTCATCGTCAGCGGGCTGCACGTAGTAGTAGGCACCTCCGGTGTAGTAGGAATCATCGTCGACAGTGGCGTCTGGCTCCAGGGCTCCAGCATCTGGTTGCGACAACCAGGTAGAAGGGAAAGGGGAAAAGAGGGAGAAAAGCAACCGTGAGTACTCATCCAAAGTACTCGCAAGCAAGGAGCTACACTACATATGCATGGGTATATGTGTAAAAGGCCATATCGGTGGACTGAACTGCAGAAAGCCAGAATAAAAGGGGGATAGGTAATCCTGTCGAAGACTACGCTTCTGGCAGCCTCCGTCTTGCAGCATGTAGAAGAGAGTAGATTGAAGTCCTCCAAGTAGCATCTCCAAGTAGCATCTCCAAGTAGCATCTCCAGTAGCATCGCATAGCATAATCCTACCCGGCAATCCTCCCCTCGTCTCCCTGTGGAAAAGCGATCACCGGGTTGTCTGTGGAACTTGGAAGGGTGTGTTTTATTAAGTATCCGGTTCTAGTTGTCATAAGGTCAAGGTACAACTCCAAGTCGTCCTGTTACCGAAGATCACGGCTATTCGAATAGATTAACTTCCCTGCAGGGGTGCACCAACTTACCTAGCACGCTTGATCCCATTTGGCCGAACACACTTTCCTGGGTCATGCCCGGCCGCGGAAGATCAACACGTCGCAGCCCCACCTAGGCTCAACGGAGAGGCCAGCACGCCGGTCTAAACCTAAGCGCGCAGGGGTCTGGGCCCATCGCCCTGAGCACACCTGCATGTTGCGTACGCGGCCGGAAGCAGACCTAGCCTAGTGGCGTTCCAGTCCAATCCGGCGCGCGCCACTCAGTCGCTGACGTCACGAAGTGCTTCAGCTGATACCACGACGCCGGGATACCCATAACTACTCCCGCGTAGATGGTTAGTGCGTATAGGCTCGTAACCAACTCAGATCAAATACCAAGATCTCGTTAAGCGTGTTAAGTATCCGCGAACGCCGAACAGGGCCAGGCCCACCTCTCTCCTAGGCGGTCTCAACCTGCCCTGACGCTCCGCCAAAAAGATCCACTCGCGGGTGCTCCACCAGCCGACCCGACTTTAGTCTCCACATGTATCATGTATAAGTATATAGTATATACCCGAGATCACCTCCGGAGTGATCTCGGCCCAATAGTATAGCACAACAGATGGACAAGAATGTAGGGCCACAGATGAAAACTACTAGCATCCTATACTAAGCATATAGGATTGAAGGTAAAGGTATCAACAGTAGTAACAAGGACGGGCTATGCATCAGGATAGGTATAACGGAAAGCAGTAACATGATACACTACTCTAATGCAAGCAGTATAGAGTAGAATGGGCGATATCTGGTGATCAAGGGGGGGGCTTGCCTGGTTGCTCTGGCAAGAGAGAGGGGTCGTCGGTGATGTAGTCAACCACAGGGGCATCAACATCGTCACGGGGTCTACCGGAGAGAAGAGGGGGGAGAAACAGTAAATACATAGCAAGCAAGTGCATAACAGGACAACAAGCAGAGCTAGACGTGTTCTAACGCGGTAGTAGGTGATACCGACGAAGGGGGAAAGCATCCGGGAAAGTATTCCCGGTGTTTCGTGTTTTCGGACAGATGAAACGGAGGGGGAAAGTTGCGTGTTTGATATGTTAGGGGTGTGTGGTGGACGAACGGGCTGCGTATCCGGAATCGTCTCGTCGTTCTGAGCAACTTTCATGTAGAAAGTATTTTCATCTGAGCTACGGTTTATTCTCTATTAATTTTAAAAGATTTAAATCATTTTCAGGATTTATTTAATTATTTTAATGCAACATTATCCAGAACAGTGATTGCTGATGTCAGCATGAGGTCAGCGTGATGTCAGCAGTCAATAGAGGTTGACTGGGTCAACCTGACAGGTGGGTCCCACCTGTTAGGGATTGTTTAGCTAATTAACAGTAGTTAATTAGGGTAACTATTTATTAGGTTAATTAATCTTAATTAGTTAAACTAAACAGGATTAGTTAAGTTAATTAATTAGTTAATTAATTAATTAATTATTTATTATATTTTTTTAATTCTCTTTTTTTAAAAAAATGTTTTGGGCGTGGGGCCCATCTGTCATAGGCCCCAGGGGCCTTGGCAGGTTTGGTCCAGCAGGTGCGGGCGCACCCAAGCGAGCACTCGCCCGCAGAGCGGGACGAGGCCGTCGGGGCACGGGGCCATGGGGCGCCGGCCGGAGCAGGATGCGGTGGTGGTTCGTGGCCACGGCGAGGCCACGGAGGGGCGCAAGGCGCCGGCCGGCGACAGGGGGCATGGCCAGGGCCGCAAGTACGCGGTCAGAGAGCAGCTCGGGATGGCCGGAGCGCCAGCGGGAGGCGGCTAAGCGGCACCGGACGCGGCCGGAGGTGGGAACCGGACCGGGCGACGGCGACGAGCAGGCTGGTGCGGGGCCGCGGTTGACGACGTTGGCCGGCGAGCAAGGGCAGGGGGAGGTGAAGGCGCACGCGGGCTACAGCAGGAGGGCGCAACTTCGGGTAGGGCGAGCGCGAGCTCGGTCGCGGGGGTTCGGTGGAGCGCGTGCGTTTGGTGATGAGGGAAAGAGAAGAGGCTGGGGGCCTCACCGAGCAACGTAGGGCACGGGGCAGTGGGGGTCGAGGAGGAGGACGGGGACGGCGTTCCGGCGACGACGGAGTAGCTCCGGCGAATTGCGCTCGGCGTCGACGGTTCGTGGCGGCGTCGAGGTCGGTGGAGCGCGTCGGGAAGGAGGCAGGGCGGTTCCGCGCGGCGTCGAGGCGGTGGAGCGCGTCGGGGAGGAGGCGGGGCGGTTCCGCGCGGCGTCGAGGCGGCCGGGATGGTCGACGGGGTCGGGTCGCCGTGGGGAGGTTCATTCCCCCGATCCCGATCTGGATCGGGGAAGGGGAGAGAGATGTGGGGATCGTGGGGAGTGGGATGGGGTTAGGGTTTGACCAGGGGGGTCGGGGTGGCCTAGTAGGGCGCCGGGGTGGGCTGGCCTGGCTGGCACATGGCCCAGTTGGGCCGGGGGCTGCTGGTTCTTTCTTTTTGTTATTTTTGTTTGCTTTCTTTTTATCTTTTCATATTTTTCTTTTCTGTTTCTTTTAATAATTAATTTATTTTAGTTTTTGTAAAATTTAATTTCAACACCTAAATTAGTATTTAGGAATACAACACTGCCACATTAATTTGGACAGCTAAATAAAATAGTTTAATATTTTATTAATTTGAAAAAGGCATTAAATTAAATGTTTTGTTGCTGCTTTAATTACCTAAGTGCATCTAAACACTTTACAAAAATGTGGTTTCTGTATCAATATTATTTATGATTTATTTTCTACAACTTGAACATTTTAGTTTTAAAGTTTGAAAACTTTTGTTGTTTGCCTATATTTTAAATCTGAATTTGAATCGTTTTGAACTAACGCAAGTTTATCAACAGTAACCGAGGTGACGTGGCATCATTAGCAAAGGTTTACTGTAGCTTAATTATCCGGGCGTCACAGGGATCCTTTGGCTTGCAGGATTCTAAAAACGCAGGGATAGGAAAAACACCGGAATAGGATAGGAATGCACGTGGGAAATAGAGCATTTGTACACACATGATTTCTGTCAACTTGGGTGTTTGGTTCACAGGAATTGGAAGAGCAGAGGAATGCAAAGAAACATGGCCAAATTAAAGTGAAACCATATGAAAGCATGTACAGTTAGAATATTATTCTTCCACTAATGAACTTGGTCTTGTATTCATGCATAGGATTTTGAAAAGTAGGTCCAGGTGGATGTTTTTCTCCATTCCTTTCAACAAAATGCATGAGTAATTGAATAGTAGGGTGCCATAGGAAAATTTCCTATTGGTATGTTTTCCTTTAGTTTTTACTTTGAACCAAAATAGCCCTAATGGATCGACATGAATGTAGAGTAATAAGTGATGCGACAAGTGTACAACCTCTTTGCCGTAGCCGTGTCGACCTCAGCATCATTGGGTTGGTCGCTAAAGAAGTTGAGGCAGAAGTGGTTGTCGGAGGTGTAGAGGAAGATCTGAGGAATTTGTAGACGGCATCCAGGGCACTGCTCTGTTGTGATGGATGGTTCCGTCGTTGGAGAAGCTCCGGCGAGCCGTAAGACGTTGAGGTTGAAGCAGTACAAGACAGACATCGTTAATCTCAAGTGGGGTTCTAATAGCATCTCCAATAGATGATGTAAAATACATTACCAAAAAGTGGTAGATGTAAAATTTACATCACCAAAAACACCTAACTACAATAGATGAGGTAAAAACTCTTGACTCTAAACTTAACTGTCGAAATTGAAATTTACTATGGAATCTGAATGTTACTGTCGAAACTGAACGCACTGGTAGCAGGGAGGCACTTCACATGTAGTTTTTGCCGCTCAGGTAGTAGTAGTAGGGAAACAGTAATCTAAATCAGCAGGAGATCGACAGGGAACACAGTAGCAGATAGCAACTGGAGCAGCAGCATCTGAAGGAGCAGCGCAAACTAGAGCTAGAGCAGCAACTCATGTAGCTGCAGCAGCGCGTGTACCAACATCAACAGCGCGAACGAGAGCAAGAGCAGAGAAGCAGCACGAGCGAGGGGAAGAGTAGAGCAGCAGCACGAGCGAGTGGGAGAGCAGAGCAGCAGTGCAACCGAGCGAGCAAGAGCTGGAGCAGCAGCAGCAGCGCGAGTGAGCGAGCGAGAGCCGGAGCAGCAACAACAGCGCGAGCCGAAGCAGCAGCAGCATATCCGGCTGGTATGGATGCTGCTGCCGAAGGGGCCTTGCACTGGGAAGAGCCGTCATGGAGATGTCACATGCGGCGCAGGCTTCGAGGTAGCCACGCCATGTGGGTGCGGGATGGAGCACAATCGGTGCCGGGAGGTCAAGTTAAGGAGAAGTTGCGATGCGATGAGTGTACAACCTCTTTGGTGGTGCCGAGTAGGCCTCGGCTTCGTCCGATGAGTCGGTGAGGATGCTGCTGTTTTGGTGGAGTAGGTTAAGGTGGCGCTGTGGGGATGGAGCAGTCGCGATGATCATCAGAGCAACTCCTTGGAGGTGGAGGACGGGGTGGCTGAACCGGCGGGACGACGAGATCAACGACGAATCCTCATCCGGGGAGGTGGATGAGGGACGTTGAGCTGTTGCAGTGGATGACATCATCAAGGAAGAGGCTCTAGCAAGGCAGCGGTGATGTGGCGGATGAAGGAGGGTGGGGTTTCGCGGCTGGAGCAGAGAGGTTATGCCGTCCGGGATTGAGAATGGTGAAAAGGAGGCGATGGAGGGGGGAACCATGACTTAGGGACGCACTTGTCCAAAATGTAGGGTGTGTTACAAAAGTACCCCCACCGATTTGAACTAGCGGCCCTTTCGGCTCAAGGTTAGAAGGGGGATGATACGTCCATTTTGCATCATGCTTTTATATTGATATTTATTGCATTATGAGCTATTATTACACATTATGTCTCAATACTTATGGCTATTCTCCCTTATTTTACAAGGTTTACCATGAAGAGGGGGGATGCCGGCAGCTGGAATTCTGGCTGGAAAAGGAGCAAATATTGGAAACCTATTCTGCACAGCTCCAAAAGTCCTGAAACTCCACAAAAGTCATTTTTGGATTTAATAAGAATTTTTGAGCGAAGAAAGTACTTGAGGGGGCCCACACCCTAGCCAGGAGGGTGGGGGGCGCGCCCACCCCTACTGGGCACGCCCATGTCTCCTGGGCCCCCTGGTGGCCCTCCGGTGCCCATCTTATGCTATATGAAGGCTTTTACCCTGGAAAAAATCAGAGGCAAGCTTACGGGACGAAACTCCGCCGCCACGAAGCGGAACCTTGGCGAAACCAATCTAGGGCTCCGGTAGAGCTGTTCTGCCGGGGAAACTTCCATCCGGGAGGGGGAAATCATCACCATCATCATCACCAACGATCCTCTCATCGGGAGGGGGTCAATCTCCATCAACATCTTCACCAGCACCATCTCCTCTCAAACCCTAGTTCATCTCTTGTATCCAAAACCACAAATTGGTACCTGTGGGTTGCTAGCAGTGTTGATTACTCCTTGTAGTTGATGCTATTTGGTTTACTTGGTGGAAGATCATATGTTCAGATCCTTAATGCATATTATTACTCCTCTGATTATGAAGATGAATATGCTTTGTGAGTAGTTACGTTTGTTCCTGAGGACATGGGTGAAGTCTTGCTATTAGTAGTCATGTGAATTTGGTATTCGTTCGATATTTTGATGAGATGTATGTTGTCTCTCCTCTAGTGGTGTTATGTGAACGTCCACTACATGACACTTCACCATTGTTTGGGCCTAGAGGAAGGCATTGGGAAGTAATAAGTAGATGATGGGTTGCTAGAGTGACAGAAGCTTAAACCCTAGTTTATGCGTTGCTTCGTAAGGGGCTGATTTGGATCCATATGTCTATTGCTGTGGTTAGGTTTACCTACTTCTTTTGTATTTGCGGATGCTTGCAATAGGGGTTAATCATAAGGGGGTTGCTTTTCCAAGTAAGGGCAGTACCCAAGCACTGGTCCACCCACATATCAAATTATCAAAGTACCGAACGCGAATCATATGAGCGTGATGAAAACTAGCTTGACGATAATTCCCATGTGTCCTCGAGAGCTCCTTTCTCATTATAAGAAATTTTCCAGGCTTGTCCTTTGCTACAAAAAGGATTGGGCCACCTTGCTGCACTTTATTTACTTTCATTGCTTGTTACTCATTACCATTTATCTTATCACGAAACTATCTGTTACCTACAATTTCAGTGCTTGCAGAGAAAACCTTACTAAAAACCGCTTGTCATTTCCTTCTGCTCCTTGTTGGGTTTGACACTCTTACTTATCGAAAGGACTACGATAGATCCCCTACACTTTTGGGTCATCAAGACTCTTTTCTGGCGCCGTTGCCGGGGACTGAAGCGCCTTTGGTGAGTGGAACTTGGTAAGGAAACATTTATATAGTGTGCTGAAATTTTCTGTCACTTGTTACTATGGAAACTAATCCTTTGAGGGGCTTGTTCGGGGTATCTTCACCCTGACCAGAAGAGCAAAGGGTTGCTCCTCAACCTACTGAACCTACTGAAAATATTTACTTTGAGGTTCCTTCGGGTATGATAGAGAAACTGCTAGCTAATGCCTTTGCAGGAGATGGAACATTGCATCCCGATTTACACCTTATCTTTGTGGATGAAGTTTGTGGATTATTTAAGCTTGCAGGTATTCCCGATGATGTTGTCAAAAGGAAGGTCTTCCCTTTATCTTTGAAGGGAGATGCATTGACATGGTATAGGCTATGTGATGATACGGGATCTTGGAATTATAAACGATTGAAGTTGAATTTAACCAGAAGTTCTATCCTATGCATCTTGTTCATCGTGATCGTAATTACATATATAATTTCTGGCCTCGCGAAGGAGAAAGCATCGCTCAAGCTTGGAGGATGCTTAAGTCAATGTTATATTCATGTCCCAATCATGAGCTCTTAAGAGAAATGATTATTCTAAATTTTTATGCTCGGCTTTCTCCCAATGATCGCAACATGCTCGATACTTCTTGTGCTGGTTCTTATATGCTGAAGACTATTGAATTCAAGTGGGACTTACTGGAAAGAATTAAACACAACTCTGAAGATTGGGGTTCCGACGATGGTAAGGAGTCAGGTATAACACCTAAGTTTGATTGTGTTATATCTTTTATGGATACCGATGTTTTTCGTGGATTTAGCGCTAAGTATGAAATTGACTCTGAGATAGTAGCTTATTTTTGTGAATCTTTTGCTACTCACGTTGATCTCCCTAAGGAGAAGTGGTTTAAATATAATCCTCCTATTGAAGTAAAAGTAGTTGCACCCATTACAGTTGAAGAAAAGATTATCACTTATGATGATTCTATTGTTCCTACTACTTATGTTGAGAAACCACCTTTTCCTGTTAGGATAAAGGATCATGCTAAAGCTGCAACTGTGGTTCGTAAGAGTAATACTAGAACATATACACCTCCTGAGCAAATCAAAGTTGAACCTAGTATTGCTATGGTTAAAGATCTCTTGGATGATAATTTAGATGGGCATGTTATTTACTTCTATGGTGAAACTGCTAATATTGCTAGACCCGATACTAAGACACATAGACCTGTTCTAGGCATGCCTGTTATTTCTGTTAAAATAGGAGATCATTGTTATCATGGCTTATGTGATATGGGTGCTAGTGCTAGTGCAATACCTATTTCCTTATACAATGAAATTATGCATGAAATTGCACCCGCTGAGTTAGAAGATATTGATGTCACTATTAAGCTTGCCAATAGAGATACTATTACACCATTTGGGATTGTTAGAGATGTTGAAGTCTTGTGTGGGAAAGTAAAATATCCTGCTGATTTTCTTGTTCTTGGTTCCCCACAAGATGACTTTTGTCCCATTATATTCGGTAGACCCTTCTTGAACACTGTTAATGCTAAGATTGATTGTGAAAAGCATATTGTTGAAATTGGCTTGGGGGATATGAAACATGAGTTTAATTTTGCTAAATTTCATAGACAACCCCGTGATAAAGAATTGCCTAGTAAGGATGAAATTATTGGTCTTGCTTCTATTGTCCTGCCTCCTCCTGATCCGTTAGAACAATATTTGCTAGACCATGAAAATGATATGTTTATGAATGAAAGAAGGGAATTATATGAAGTGTTCTTTCAACAGGAACCTATTCTAAAACACAACTTACCTGTTGAAATCCTAGGGGATCCCCCTCCACCCAAGGGTGACCCCGTGTTTGAACTCAAATCATTACCTGATAATCTTAAGTATGCTTATCTTGATGAAAAGAAAATATATCCTATTATTATTAGTGCTAACCTTTCAGAGTAAGAAGAAGAAAGATTATTGAAAACTCTGAAGAAGCACCGTGCTGCTATTGGATATACTCTGGATGATCTTAAGGGCATTAGTCCCACTCTATGCCAACACAAAACAAATGTGGAGAAAGACGCCAAACGAGTTAGAGATCCTAAACGACGGTTAAATCCTAAGATGAAAGAAGTGGTAAGAAAGGAGATACTAAAGCTCCTTGAGGCAGGTATAATTTATCCCATTGCTGATAGTGATTGGGTAAGCCCTGTCCATTGTGTTCCTAAAAAGGGAGGTATTACTGTCGTTCCTAATGATAAAGATGAATTGATCCCGCAAAGAATTATTATAGGTTATAGGATGGTAATTGATTTCCATAAATTAAATAAAGCTACTAAGAAAGATCATTACCCTTTACCTTTTATTGATCAAATGCTAGAAAGACTATCCAAACACACACATTTCTACTTTCTAGATGGTTATTCTGGTTTCTCTCAAATACATGTGTCAGTGATGGATCAATCAAAAACTACTTTTACTTGCCCTTTTGGTACTTTTTCTTATAGACGTATGCCTTTTTGTTTATGTAATGCACTCACTACCTTTCAAAGATGCATGATGGCTATATTCTCTGACTTTTTTGAAAAGATTTGTGAGGTATTCATGGATGATTTCTCCATTTATGGGTCCTCTTTTGATGATTGCTTGAGCAAACTTGATCGAGTTTTGCAGAGATGTGAAGACACTAGTCTCGTGTTGAATTGGGAAAAGTGCCACTTTATGGTTAATGAAGGCATTGTCTTGGGGCATAAGATTTCCGAGAGAGGTATTGAAGTTGATAAAGCTAAAGTTGATGCAATTGAAAAGATGCCATGTCCCAAGGACATAAAAGGTATAAGAAGTTTCCTTGGTCATGCCAGTTTTTATAGGAGGTTCATTAAGGACTTTTCTAAAATCTCTAGGCCTCTGACTAATTTATTGCAAAAAGATATTACTTTCGTCTTTGATGATGATTGTGTAGAAGCATTTGAAATACTTAAGAAAGCTTTGATCACTGCACCTATTGTTCAGCCACCTGATTGGAATTTACCTTTTGAAATTATGTGTGATGCTAGTGATTATGCTATAAGTGTTGTTCTAGGGCCAAGAGTCGATAAGAAATTGAATGTTATCTAGTATGCTAGTAAAACTCTTGATACTGCCTAGAGAAATGCTACTACTGAAAAAGAGTTCTTAGCAGTTGTGTTTGCATGTGATAAGTTTAGACCTTATATTGTTGATTCCAAAGTTACTATTCACACTGATCATGCTGCTATTAAATATCTTATGGAAAAGGAAGATGCTAAGCCTAGACTTATTAGATGGGTTCTCTTACTCCAAGAATTTGATTTGCATATTATTGATAGAAAGGGAGCTGAGAACCCCGTTGCAGACAACTTGTCTAGGTTAGAGAATGTTCTTGGTGACCCACTACCTATTGATGATAGCTTTCCTGATGAACAATTAGCGGTCATTAATGCTTCTCGTACTGCTCCTTGGTATGCTGATTATGCTAATTACATTGTTGCTAAATTTATACCACCTAGTTTCACATACCAGCAAAACAAAAAAATTCTTTTATGATTTAAGACATTACTTTTGGGATGACCCACACCTATATAAAGAAGGAGTAGGTGGTGTTATTAGATGTTGTGTACCTGAGCATGAACATGAATAGATCCTACGCAAGTGTCACTCTGAATCATATGGAGGACACCACGCTGGAGATAGAACTCCACATAAGGTATTGCAATCCGGTTTTTATTGGCCTACTCTCTTCAAAGATGCTCGTAAGTTTGTCTTATCTTGTGATGAATGTCAAATAGTTGGTAATATTAGTAGACGTCAAGAAATGCCTATGAATTATTCTCTCGTTATTGAACCATTTGATGTTTGGGGCTTTGATTATATGGGACCTTTTCCTACCTCTAATGGTTATACACATATTTTAGTTGCTGTTGATTACGTTACTAAGGGGGTAGAAGCTATTCCAACTAGTAGTGCTGATCATAACACTTCTATTAAAATGCTTAAAGAAGTTATTTTTCCGAGGGTTGGAGTCCCTAGATATCTTATGACTGATGGTGGTTCACATTTTATTCGTGGTGCTTTCCGTAAAATGCTTGCTAAGTATGATGTTAATCATAGAATTGCATCTCCTTATCACCCGCAGTCTAGTGGTCAAGTAGAGTTGAGCAATAGAGAGCTCAAATTAATTTTGCAAAAGACTGTGAATAGATCTAGAAAGAACTGGTCCAAAAAACTTGATGATGCATTATGGGCCTATAGAACTGCATATAAAAATCCTATGGGTATGTCTCCGTATAAGATGGTTTATGGAAAAGCATGTCACTTACCTCTTGAACTTGAACATAAAGCGTACTGGGCTATTAAAGAGCTCAATTATGACTTCAAACTTGCCGGTGAGAATAGGTTATTTGATATTATCTCACTTGATGAATGGAGAACCCAAGCCTATGAGAATGCCAAGCTGTTCAAAGAAAAAGTCAAACGCTGGCATGACAAAAGGATACAAAAGCGAGAATTCAACGTAGGTGATTATGTGTTATTATTCAACTCATGTTTAAGATTTTTTGCAGGAAAACTTCTCTCTAAATGGGAAGGTCCTTACGTTATCGAGGAGGTCCATCATTCCGGTGCCATAAGAATCAACAACTTCGAAGGCACAAGTCCGAGGATGGTGAACGGTCAAAGAATCAAACATTATATCTCAGGTAACCCTATCAATGTTGAAACTAATATTATTGAGACCGTAACCCCGGAGGAATACACAAGGGACACTTTCCAGAACATTTCAGACTCCGAAAAGGAATAGGTATGTGGTACGGTAAGTAAACCGACTCCAAAACAATTCTAATGTCAATTTCTATCCATTTTGGGATATTTAAGAATTTCGGAAAGAAAGAAGTAGTCCGGGAAGGACACGAGGCCTCCACGAGAGTGGAGGGCGCGCCCACCCTTACTGGGCATGCCCCCTGTCTCGTGGCCACCTCGTGTGCCTCCCGAACTCTGTTTTCTTGCACGTTACATATTTTGGTTGGTAAAAATTCATTATATAATCTCCCGAAGGTTTTGACCATCGTACCACGCAAATATCCTCTGTTTTCATTTCGAGCTGTTTTTTGACAGACCTAGAGCACCATGACATCTCCCTCCTTCAACAATGAAGACAAGGATGCTTGGATATTGAAGATAGAGCTGAAAAGGGAAGAACCGGAAGCATGGAGACAAAGCTCGAAGCCGTGGAGCAACAAGTTTTCAAGTGCCAAGGGATGGTGGAGCGTGGACTCAACGCCAACCAGATGATGATTGCGGAGTTCACCAACAACCACAAGCTGGATGCCAAGATCATTGGGGAGAGCATCTTTAAGCTTCAAGAGAAAATCGAGCACCTCCAAGCCTAGATTTATGACCTGCAAAACCAAAACTGTGAGTATGAATATAGATTCAAGAGGATGATTTTGGCTACAGATTTGAGGATCCCGGAGACTCGATCATCCTTCTATGATGGTGAGCCTATGCCTTGGAAGATGGACGACAAGCCTGCATCATCAACAACTCCTACTTCACCACCTCCGAGGACATAATCACATGGGTATGGGCACTCCCCTTGGCAACTGCCAAGCTTGGGGGAGGTGCCCCGGTATCGTATCACCATCACACTCCTATCTTTATCGTTTTACTTAGTTCGATCCTTTTAGTAATATCTTGATCTAGTAGATTGAAGTTTTAGTATCAAGTAGTTTTTGAGTTTTGCTTGTGATCTCTTTATGTAGTTGAGTCCATGAGCTATCTATAATAAAGATTAGTGTTGAGTCAAGGGCTTTGCTATCTTGCTATGATCTTGAGGAAGTATAAAGAATAAAAAGAATAAAAGAGTTCATATTGATCTTATGGATAGTAACAACTTCACACATAGAAAGTATGAGGCATAAAAGTTGTTGAGAGTTTACAAACGTAGTTTTGGTCATTGTTGCAATTAATAGGAAGTAATAAGGAAAGAGAGGTTTTCGTATGCAAATATACTATCTTGGACATCTTTTATGATTGTGAGCACTCATTAAGTATGACCTGCTAAAAGAGTTGATATTGGACAAGGAAGACAACGTAATGGTTTATGTTTTCTCACATCTCAGTTAAAGTATGTTGTCATTGATCTTCCCAACATGTTGAGCTTGCCTTTCCCCCTCATGTTAGCCAAATTCCTTGCACCAAGTAGGGATACTACTTGTGCTTCCAAATATCCTTATACCCAGTTTTTGCCATGAGAGTCCACCATACCTACCTATGGATTGAGTAAGATCCTTCAAGTAAGTTGTCATGTTGCAATCAACAAAAATTGCTCTCTAAATATGTATGACTTATTAGTGCAGAGAAAATAAGCTTTGTACGATCTTGTTATGGAAGCAATAAAAGCGACAGACTGCATAATAAAGGTCCATATACAAGTTGCAATATAAAGTGACGCTCTTTTGCATTAAGATTTTGTGCATCCAACCCTAAAAGCACATGACAACCTCTGCATCCCTCTGCGAAGGGCCTATCATTTACTTTATGTTTTTTACTTTATGCTTGAGTCAAGGTGATCTCCACCTTTCCCTTTTTCATTTTATCCTTTGGCAAGCTCCTCGTGTTTGAAAGATCTTGATATATATATATCCAATTGGATGTAAGTTAGCATGAATTATTATTGTTGACATCACCCAAAGGTGAATACGTTGGGAGGCAACACAATAAACCCCTATCTTTCTTAGTGTCCGGTTGAAACTCTATAACCACAAGTATTGCATGAGTGTTAGCAATTGTAGAAGACTATATGATAGTTGAGTATGTGGACTTGCTGAAAAGCTCTATTCTTGACTCTTTCTGATGTTATGATAAATTGCAATTGCTTCAATGACTGAGATTATAGTTTGTTAGTTCCCAATGAAGTTTCTGAACCATACTTGACATTGTGAATTGATTGTTACTTGAATATAAGAAATCATATGACAAAATCTATATATGTTGCTGTTATAAGAATGATCATGATGCCCTCTGATACGTCTCCGTCGTATCTACTTTTCCAAACACTTTTGCCCTTGTTTTGGACTCTAACTTGTATGATTTGAATGGAACTAACCCGGACTGACGCTGTTTTCAGCAGAATTGCCATGGTGTTGTTTTATGTGCAGAAAATAAAAGTTCTCGGAATGACCTGAAACTCCACGGAACACCTTAGAAAAAACAATAAAAAATCCTCACCAAAGATGAAGACCAGGGGGCCCACACCCTGTCCATGAGGGTGGGGGGCGCGCCCCCCTGGGCGCACCCCCTACCTCGTGGGCCCCCTGGTGGCCCTCCGACGCCAACTCCAACTCCATATATTGGCTTTCGGGGAGAAAAAAATGAGAGAGAAGAAATCATCGCGTTTTACGATACGGAGCCGCTGCCAAGCCCTAATGTCTCTTGGGAGGGCTGATCCGGAGTCCGTTCGGGGCTCTGGAGAGGGGGATTCGTCGCCGTCGTCATCATCAACCATCCTCCATCACCAATTTCATGATGCTCACCGCCGTGCGTGAGTAATTGCATCGTAGGCTTGCTGGACGGTGATGGGTTGGATGAGATTTATCATGTAATCGAGTTAGTTTTGTTAGGGTTTGATCCCTAGTATCCATTATGTTCTGAGATTGATGTTGCTATGAATTTGCTATGCTTAATGCTTGTCACTAGGGCCCGAGTGCCATGATTTCAGATCTGAACCTATTATGTTTTCATGAATATATGTGTGTTCTTGATCCTATATTGCAAGTCTATAGTCACCTACTATGTGTTATGATTCGGCAACCCCGAAGTGACAATAATTGGGACCACTCCCGGTGATGACCATAGTTTGAGGAGTTCATGTATTCACTATGTGCTAATGCTTTGTTCCGGTTCTCTATTAAAAGGAGGCCTTAATATCCCTTAGTTTCCAATAGGACCCCGCTGCCACGGGAGGGTAGGACAAAAGATGTCATGCAAGTTCTTTTCCATAAGCACGTATGACTATATACGGAATACATGCCTACATTACATTGATGAACTGGAGCTAGTTATGTGTCACCCTATGTTATGACTATTACATGACGAATCGCATCCGGCATAATAATCCATCGCTAATCCGGTGCCTACAAGTTTTCCATATACTGGTTCTCGCTTATTTACTTTCCGTTGCTACTGTTACAATCACTACAAAATACCAAAAACATTACTTTTGCTGTCTTTACTTTTGTTACCATTACCACCACTATCATATTACTTTGCTACTAAACACTTTGCTGTAGATACTAAGTTTCCAGGTGTGGTTGAATTGACAACTCAGCTGCTAATACTTGAGAATATTCTTTGGCTCCCCTTGTGTCGAATCAATAAATTTGGGTTGAATACTCTACCCTCGAAAATTGTTGCGATCCCCTATACTTGTGGGTTATCAAGACATTTTTCTGGCGCCGTTGCCGGGGAGCATAGCTCTATTCTTTGAGTCACTTGGGATTTATATCTGCTGGACACTATGAAGAACTTGAAAGACAATCGAACTACTATTTTACCCTCAACTACGAGGGGAGGTAAGGAACTGCCATCTAGCTCTGCACTAGATTCTCCTTCCGTTATAAGTAAGCTTGCGACACCTAAACCTGCTACTGCTATGAATTCTGGTATGTCGCATGTTATTGATGATGCCACTTCTGCTATGCATGATACTTATGATGAAACTACTTCTATGCTTGATACTACTGTGTCCCTTGGTGAATTTCTTGATGAGCAAATTGCTAGGTCTAGAGAAAGAGAAATTATTGAACCTGAATACGATGATGATAGTGATGATGAGAATATGCCTGCTATTCCTGAAGGTTATCTTTTTGATGCAGAATCTTCTGCAGCTATTTTTGCTTGCCAGGATAGATATGAACTTAAGAGGTTGCTAGTTAAATGGAGTAAAGAATCTCTTAGAGATAGAATGAGACCCGACCCTGCTTTTGCTACTTCACCTATCTGTGTTCCCGATAAGGATTATTATGATTTTTCTATTGATCCAGATATAATTACTTTGGTTGAATCTGATCCTTTCTATGGTTATGAATCTGAAACTGTTGTGGCACATCTTACTAAGTTAAATGATATAGCTGCCCTGTTTACTAATAATGAGAGATCGCGCTATCTTTATTTACTCAAAATATTTCCGTTCTCATTAAAGGGTGATGCTAAGATATGGCTTAATTCTCTTGATCCTGGTTGTGTGCAATGTCCCCAGGATATGATTTATTACTTCTCCGCTAAATATTTCCCTGCTCATAAGAAACAAGCTGCTTTGAGGGAAATATACAACTTTGTGCAAATTGAAGAAGAGAGTCTCCCACAAGCTTGGGGGAGGCTTCTCAAGTTACTTAATGCTTTGCCTGATCATCCTCTTAAGAAACCTGAAATACTTGATATCTTTTATAATGGACTAACTGATGCTTCCAGAGATTACCTGGATAGTTGTGCTGGTTCTCTTTTTAGGGAAAGAACACCGGATGAAGCTGAAATTCTATTGAATAATATGTTGACAAATGAAAATAATTGGGCACCTCCTGAGCCACCTCCTGAGCCAGCTCCTGAGCCAATTACTGAACCTATTCCTAAACCAACTCCGAAGAAGAGAGGTGTTGTATTTCTCAGTCCCGAAGATATGCAAGAGGCAAAGAAATCTATGAAAGAAAAATGTATTAAAGCTGAAGATGTTAAGAATTTACCTCCTATTGAAGAAATATATGGTCTTAATTTACCGCCTGTTGAAGAAGTATATGATCTCAACTACTTATTTACCGAAAAACCTCTCGATATCCCGACACAGGTAGTAAAGGTAAATTCTCTCTATAGATATGATAAAGCTGAAGTCCCTCCTACTAAAATTGCTAGTCAGTGCTTGGATGAGTTTGATGACTTTATGTTTAAGCAAGATGACTTTAATGCTTATTTTGGTATACAATTAAAACAGAATACCTTTATGATTAAACGCTTGGGTGATTATATGGCTAATATTAGAGGTGAACTTAAACTTGTTAGCAAACATGCTTCTATGGTTATCACTCAAGTAGAACAAGTACTTAAAGCTCAGAGAGAAGTGCTTGATGAAATGAATAGTAAGAAAAATGATTATGCTGTTAGAGTGGCTACTAGAACTGGTAGAATGACTCAGGAACCTTTGTATCCTAAAGGACACCCTAAGAGAATCGAGCAAGATTCCTAGAGGAATAATATTGATGTACCTAGTTCTTCTAAAAGGAAGAAAAAGAAAAATGATATGACTTTGCAAACTTCTGGTGAACCTATTACTAAACCAGTTGAGAATCCAAATGATATCTCTATGTCTGATGCTGAAACACAATCAGGTGATGAACATGAACCTAGTGAAAATGTTAATGATAATGTTCATGTTGATGCTCAACCTAGTAATGATAATGATGTAGAAGTTGAACCTATTGTTGATCTTGATAACCCACAATCAAAGAATCAACGTTATGATAAAAGAGACTTCGTTGCTAGGAAACATGGTAAAGAAAGAGAACCATGGGTTCAGAAACCCATGCCTTTTCCTCCGAAACCATCCAAGAAAAAGGATGATGATGATTTTGAGCGCTTTGCTGAAATGATTAGACCCATCTTTTTGCGTATGCGATTAACTGATGTGCTCAAAACAAATCCTTATGCTAAGTTTATGAAGGATATCATTACTAATAAAAGAAAGATACCTGAAGCCAAAATTTCCACCATGCTTGCTAATTATACTTTTAAGGGTGGAATACCAAAGAAACTTGGAGATCCAGGAGTACCTACTATACCATGCTCCATTAAGAGAAATTATGTTAAAACTGCTTTATGTGATCTTGGAGCCGGTGTTAGTGTTATGCCTCTCTCTTTATATCGTAGACTTGACTTGAATAAATTGACACCTACTCAAATATCTTTGCAAATGGCTGATAAATCAACTGCTATACCTGTCCATATTTGTGAGGATGTGCCTGTTGTGGTTGCAAACGTTACTATTTTAACGGACTTTGTTATTCTTGATATTCCCGAGGATGATAGTATGTCTATTATTCTTGGAAGACCTTTCCTTAATACTGCAGGGGCTGTTATTGATTGCAACAAAGGCAATGTCACTTTTCATGTTAATGGCCATGAGCACACGGTACACTTTCCGAGAAAACAACCTCAAGTTTATAGTATCAACTCTATTGGAAAAATTCCATCGATTATATTTGGAGGTTTTGAATTTCCTCTCCCTACTGTCAAGAAAAAGTATGATATTCTTATTGTTGGGGATTTTCATATCCCCGTTGAGGTAACTTAGTGCTATTCGAAATTTCTCCGGTTCCATGATTATCGGAATGCGTTTGTTAACAAGACTTGATCAACCTTGTTAGTGGATTCTTTTTGATGATCAAGAGGTGGATGAAACTAGAAGCACAACCTTCTGTACCCTCTTTATATTTTCTATCATTTAGTAGAAATAAAGTAAAATAGTATTTTCTGTCTGTCTCCCGACTTATTCGTGCAATATAAAAATATCCCGAAAATAAAATTCCTCAGAATGCCATGCCAATTTAATATGATTTTTTCAGGAATATTTGAGGATTTACTGTGCAAAAATTACCACGGGGGGAGCTGCCACCTGGCCACGAGGGTGGAGGGTGCGCCCTACCCCCCTGGGCGCGCGCCCCTGCCTCGTGGGCCCACGGTGGCCCTCCTCCACTTATTCCTGCATCCATCTTCTCCCTCTGTCTCACACAAACACGAAAAACCAACTCAAGCACGAGTTTCAGCCCCCGTTGCTGTGATTTTCGATCTCCTTGCTCAAAGCACCTCTCGCAAAACTGCTTGGGGAGATTGTTCCTTGGTATGTGACTCCTCCATTGGTCCAATTAGTTTTTGTTCTAGTGCTTTATTCATTGCAAATTTGTGCTGCATAGGTGACCATGTTCTTGAGCTTGCATGTCAAATTTATATGGTTCCAAGTAGTTTTAATGCTTGATATAGGCCCTAGGCACTTGTGGGAGTTGTTACTATCAATTTTATTGAAGTTGGTTCAATTTTATTTGAAGTTACTAAAAATTTCAGATTGTTTCAGAAAATAATGAAGAGACTTTTGAGGGGCTCGTCGAGCCGAAGCTCGAAGGAAAAACAAAAGGAGGAAGAAAAGAAGACCAAATTTAATTTGCCTCGCACCGCGGAGGTCCGGCCGTGTGAATGGCCTTCCGATGACTTTGAGGAGAGCCGGGGTTTATGAGGATTTCTATTTATTGATTGAGAACGCCGGCCTCACCGACTTCGTCTGCGACCAACGTCATCAGTATCTCTTGCTTTCAAATACTTTTGTGCAAAACTTCTACTTTTTCCCTAAGAAATCACCTCCATCAGTAGAGTTTCATTTATATGACGTTGTTAAAGAGATGACATTAGCTGAATTCTGCGAGGTTTGCAGAATACCCTTTGAGGGCACCTTAGATGAACCCCACCGTAACGAAGTAGAAGCTTTTATTAACACTATCACTGTGGGAGAAACCAGGAAGGTTTCTGATGCAAGGATCACTAGCATACATTTTCCTGTTTTACGCTACTTTGCCTTATTTGCCTCGTTGCTTGATTGGACGCGGAAACTGTGGGAACCTTAGTATTCCTGATATTAGAATTTTGCTCCATGGTTTATACCGTGATAACTCTGTTAGTATGGGCGGAATTGTTGCTAGATGGTTAAGTCTGAACCATACTAAGGGCCCCATCTTTGGAGGCATTTATGCTTCACGCCTAGCTGAACATTTTGAAATACCTATTAGGCATGAGGAGGAAGAAGAAACAACACTGCCCCATGCTTACTTAGATTATAAGAGTATGATAGCGCATGATTTTCTTGTTAAGAGTCGCGAAGGGGAGCTCAAATACAAATTATACTTTGATAATCATCACCCTGAGACTATTACTTTGCCTGCCCCTTCTTTGTTTAACTTATCTGCAGGTCCTCACATTGTTCCGTGGTCGGCTATTCAAGCCTATCGGAATCCTGCACCAGCCCCAGAACCGGAGCCACAAGATGAGCCTCCACGACTATCTGTTTATTCTTGGGATCCAGAGTAAGTTGCCAGCCAGTGGCAGCTGGAGCCTTCTTCGTCACAGTATGACCCCATCTTCACCTACGGGTATCCGCCAGGCTATCCCTGGCAATAGACCAACTTAGGCCAAAAGCCTAAGCTTAGGGGAGTACGTATTTCCCACCGACATTACATTCATGTTCACACACACTCATTGCTAGATGTCGGTGCTCATACTATTTCACTGTAATATCCATGCTAGTTTATTTTCTTTTTCCTTCTTTCTTCTTGTGTGTTTGTTAAACCTTAAGAAAAAACCAAAAAAAATAGTAGTAGTTTATTTCTTTGCTGTAGTAATTTAAAAGGAAACCCAAAAATATTTCCCGTTCTTCTTTTGCTTGTTGGGAGCTTTCCCGTGTAAATAGTTTTTATTTCTTTTCCTTTTTTTGGGGGTCGAGAAGACTATATTGAAAATGCTTAGTGGCTCATATATGCATGATTGATTATTTAACTTAGAGCCCATATTACTTGTCTTCTCTCTTGAGTTGAATGCCTGCAGATTCCAGCTTAGTCCAATGCACATGCACTCTTATTATTATACACATCGTTCGGTCGTGCAAGTGAAAGGCAATAATGATGATATATGATGGACTTATTGGGATGAGAAAAGCTGGTATGAATTCAACCCCTCTTGTTTTTGTAAATATGATGATTCATCGTTTTTGATTCAGCTACTATGAAGTAAACATATTTGCAATGACATTTGGAGATTATAGTTGCTTGTGCCATGCTTGATTAGCTATGAGTTATAATGGTTTACCTTGCGTGCCAACATGCTATTAGAATGATTATGATGTGGTATGATGGGATGGTATCCTCCTTTAAATGAATTGAGTGACTCGACTTGGCACATGTTCACGCATGTAGTTAAATCAAATAAACATAGCATTCATGATATTTATGTTCATGGTGGATTATATCCTACTCGTGCTTGTATTCGGTGTAAATTAATTTTAATGCATGTTTACGGCTGTTGTTGCTCTCTCAGTTGGTCGCTTCCCAGTCTTTTGCTAGCCTTCACCCGTACTAAGCGGGAATACTGCTTGTGCATCCAAACTCCTTAAAGCCCAAAGTTGTTCCATATGAGTCCACTATACCTTCCTATATGCGGTATCTACCTGCCGTTCCAAGTAAATTTGTATGTGCCAAACTCCAAACCTTCAAATGAAATTCTGTTTTATATGCTCGAGCAGCTCATGTTTCAACTAGGGCTGCCCTTATCTTCCATGTTAGGCAGTTATTCTCAAGAGGAGTGGACTCCGCTCCTCATTCACGAGAAAAATGGCTGGTCTTCGGGATGCCCAGTCCCATGCTTTATGCAAACTAAATCAAAATAACTGCAAACAAAACTCCCCCTGGGACCCGTTGAATGTTGGAGGCACTCGTTGTTTCGAGCAAGCCATGGATTGGTGCTTGTGGAGGAGGGGGAGTATAAACTTTACCATTCTGTTTGGGAACCGCCTATAATTTGTGTAGCATGTAAGATATCGTCATCTTATAGTTGTTGCGTTGACAACAAAAGTATGCCTCTCAAAATGTTATTCAATCTCTATTTTAAAACAGAGCTCTGGCACCTCTACAAATCCCTGCTTCCCTCTGCGAAGGGCCTATCTATTTACTTTTATGTTGAGTCATCACCCTTCTTATTAAAAAGCACCCGCTGGAGAGCACACTATCGTTTGCATTCATTATTATTGGTTTATATTGGGTATGACTTGACTGGATCTCTTTTACCATGAATTACAATGTTTAGTCAGCCCTTGATCTTTAAAGGTGCTCTGCATTTATGTTTTGCGGTCTTAAAAAGGGCTAGCGAGATACCATTTCGTTATATCATGTTATGATTATTTTGAGAAAGTGTTGTCATCCGAGTTTTATTATTATGGCTCGCTAGCTGATTATGCTATTGATATGAGTAATTGTGAGACCTATGTGTTATTGTGAGTATGGTTAGTTCATAATAATTGCTGAAACTTGAATGCTGGCTTTTCATGTTTACAACAACAAGAGCAAACAGAGTTTGTAAAAGTTTTTCTTTTTCTCTTTCAGTTTGTCAACTGAATTGCTTGAGGACAAGCAAGGGTTTCAGCTTGGGGGAGTTGATACGTCTCCGTCGTATCTACTTTTACAAACACTTTTGCCCTTGTTTTGGACTCTAACTTGCATGATTTGAATGGAACTAACCCGGATTGACGCTATTTTCAGTAGAATTGCCATGGTGTTGTTTTATGTGCAGAAAATAAAAGTTCTCGGAATGACCTGAAACTCCACAGAACACCTTAGAAAAAATAATAAAAAATCCTTGCCAAAGATGAAGACCAGGGGGCCCACACCCTATCCACGAGGGTGGGGGGCGTCCCCCTGGGTGCGCCCCCTACCTCGTGGGCCCCTTGGTGGCCCTCTGACGCCAACTCCAACTCCATATATTGGCTTTCGGGGAGAAAAAAATGAGAGAGAAGAAATCATCGCGTTTTACGATACGAAGCCGCCGCCAAGCCCTAATCTCTCTCGGGAGGGCTGATCTGGAGTCCGTTTGGGGCTCCGGAGAAGGGGATTCGTCGCCATCGTCATCATCAACCATCCTCCATCACCAATTTCATGATGCTCACCGCCGTGCGTGAGTAATTCCATCGTAGGCTTGCTGGACGGTGATGGGTTGGATGAGATTTATCATGTAATCGAGTTAGTTTTGTTAGAGTTTGATCCCTAGTATCCATTATGTTCTGAGATTGATGTTGCTATGATTTTCTATGCTTAATGCTTGTCACTAGGGCCTGAGTGCCATGATTTCAGATCTGAACCTATTATGTTTTCATGAATATATGTGTGTTCTTGATCCTATCTTGCAAGTCTATAGTCACCTACTATGTGTTATGATCCAGCAACCCCAAAGTGACAATAATCGGGACCACTCCCGGTGATGACCATAGCTTGAGGAGTTCATGTATTCACTATGTGCTAATGCTTTGTTTCGGTTCTCTATTAAAAGGAGGCCTTAATATCCCTTAGTTTCCAATAGGACCCCGCTGCCACGGGAGGGTAGGACAAAAGATGGCATGCAAGTTCTTTTCCATAAGCACGTATGACTATATACGAAATACATGCCTACATTACATTGATGAACTGGAGCTAGTTCTGTGTCACCCTATGTTATGACTGTTACATGATGAACCGCATCCGGCATAATTAGCCATCGCTAATCCGGTGCCTATGAGTTTTCCATATACTGGTTCTCGCTTATTTACTTTTCTGTTGCTACTGTTACAATCACTACAAAATACCGAAAAACATTACTTTTGCTGTCTTTACTTTTGTTACCGTTACCACCACTATTATATTACTTTGCTACTAAACACTTTGCTGCAGATACTATGTTTCCAGGTGTGGTTGAATTGACAACTCAGCTGCTAATACTTGAGAATATTCTTTGGCTCCCCTTGTGTCGAATCAATAAATTTGGGTTGAATACTCTACCCTCGAAAACTGTTGCGATCCCCTATACTTGTGGGTTATCACCCTCATATCCGTATTTTATTTTTATCGACACCTCTATCTCTAAACATGTGGGCATATTTTTCGGTTTCGGCTTCCGCTTGAGGACAAGCGAGGTCTAAGCTTGGGGGAGTTCATATGTCCATTTTGCATCATGCTTTTATATTGATATTTATTGCATTATGGGCTGTTATTACACATTATGTCTCAATACTTATGGCTATTCTCCCTTATTTTACAAGGTTTACCATGAAGAGGGTGGATGCCGGCAGCTGGAATTCTGGCTGGAAAAGGAGCAAATATTGGAAACCTATTCTGCACAGCTCCAAAAGTCCTGAAACTCCACGGAAGAAATTTTTGGATTTAATAAGAATTTTTGAGCGAAGAAAGTAATTGAGGGGGCCCACACCCTGGCCAGGAGGGTGGGGGGCGCGCCCACCCCTACTGGGTGCGCCCCTGTCTCCTGGGCCCCCTGGTGGCCCTCCGGTGCCCATCTTCTACTATATGAAGGCTTTTACCCTGGAAAAAAATCAGAGGCAAGCTTACGGGATGAAACTCCGCCGTCACAAAGCGGAACCTTGGCGGAACCAATCTAGGGCTCCAACAGAGCTGTTCTGCTGAGGAAACTTCCCTCCGGGAGGGGGAAATCGTCACCATCGTCATAACCAACGATCCTCTCATCGGGAGGGGGTCAATCTCCATCAACATCTTCACCAACACCATCTCCTCTCAAACCCTAGTTCATCTCTTGTACCCAATCTTTTATCCAAAACCACAAATTGGTACTTGTAGGTGGCTAGCAGTGTTGATTACTCCTTGTAGTTGATGCTATTTGGTTTACTTGGTGGAAGATCATATGTTCAGATCCTTAATGCATATTAATACTCCTCTGATTATGAACATGAATATGCTTTGTGAGTTGTTACGTTTGTTCCTGAGGACATGGGTGAAGTCTTGCTATTAGTAGTCATGTGAATTTGGTATTCGTTCGATATTTTGATGAGATGTATGTTGTCTCTCCTCTAGTGGTGTTATGTGAACGTCGATTACATGACACTTCCCCATTATTTGGGCCTATAGGAAGGCATTGGGAAGTAATAAGTAGATGATGGGTTGCTAGAGTGACAGAAGCTTAAACCCTAGTTTATGCGTTGCTTCGTAAGGGGCTGATTTGGATCCATATGTCTAATGTTGTGGTTTGGTTTACCTTAATACTTCTTTTGTAGTTGCGGATGCTTGCAATAGGGGTTAATCATAAGTGGGTTGCTTGTCCAAGTAAGGGCAGTACCCAAGCACTGGTCCATCCACATATCAAATTATCAAAGTACCGAACGCGAATCATATGAGCATGATGAAAACTAGCTTGGCGATAATTCCCATGTGTCCTCAGTAGCTCCTTTATCATTATAAGAAATTGTCCAGGCTTGTCCTTTGCTACAAAAAGGATTGGGACACCTTGCTGCACTTTATTTACTTTCATTGCTTGTTACTCGCTACCATTTATCTTATCGCGAAACTATCTGTTACCTACAATTTTAGTGCTTGCAGAGAAAACCTTACTGAAAACCGCTTGTCATTTCCTTCTACTCCTCGTTGGGTTCGACACTCTTACTTATCAAAAGGACTATGATAGATCCCCTACACTTGTGGGTCATCAGGGGATTTCGTGTATCGAGATTTGGCAGCAGGAGGGATTTTTCGCGCGTGTTGTAATTTCGGGATAGCAAGGCGCGGGTTGTGAAGGCGCGAGTTTTGGGAGCACGATATCTAAATTTTGGGATATAACAAGGCGTGGGTTGAAATTTAGGGACAAGCCTAACGTGTAATATTGTACGTACCAAATCAATTCGCACTTCCCTCAATGAAAGAAACAAAAAAAATAAAACTATTCACACCACACAAAGAGAGAGCCTTGTCCCGTTTTACTGTACAAATGCTATTCAAAGCTATGAATACATGTTATGTCCAATTAAAATTTCTCACTGGCTGTATAATGCATGTAAGCTACTCATACCAACATTTTAGTGCATTCCAAATGTCTATACTACCGCTACAATTCGAATGAAATTTGAATTCGTTTCTCTATTTGAATAAGAATCTACAATCATGATTGTTGCCAACTTAAACCATCATTCGTGTATTATCTTAACAACACACCACATGATTACTATAGAGATTATGACAAGTATTTAGCCCTGAGCTACAAAAGCCACACATTATCACAAATTATAATCAATGTTCTATATATTATATGTAGTATAACATGTTCATAACCACACCATGCGTATCACCATTATATATATTCATCCATGCATGCGTCGGTTTAAAACACTATGATATCTTAATTGGAATCCACTTTTTTATAATGAATTATGATCTCTGTTCATCTTTTACACCCACACAATCCTCTTCTCTTTGTAGCTAGCACTAACTTTCTATCGTGCATGTACACGCCCGCCCCCCTCTCACCCTCCCTCAACGTCCCCTCCATCATGCACATTCGTTGTTTCCCTTTAGGTCGTTCACCCATGGTGTGTGTAGGCTCCTGACTCCTTCTTTATGGCACACACACCGGTCGATATGCCTCTCTAGCCAAGTGTGCCTACCACGAACACAAACTTCCCCTCTTCTCTTCTCATCGTCCATGCCCCCTATGTCCAATACGGTTCCACGCAGGTGCACACTCTCGCCCCTCTTTTCATCAATCTCATACTGACACACTCATCCCCCCTCGACATAGTAGGACCCTCGCACCACCTCCTAGCCGCACCCCTCTCCCCCTGTCCGTCTCTCCGGACCCTATTTGCTTCTAACACATGCATGCATGTATACCTACTGATCTCCCTACATATAGCTAGGTTGACTATAATTCTTTTTCCCCACTCATCGGTCGACGTACCTCACTAGTTATGTCTCTCCCTTTCTCCGACACACGACGACTGATCTTCCTATGTAATTACGTCTGCTTACCACAACCATATCGCCCCCCTCATCACTTGCATACCTCCCGACCCGTCTCTCACATGCATGTGCATAGACAGGCAGACATCCCCTCTCTTATTGATATTGCACTCGTACCCTCCGTTTGTCTAGCAGGCCTCTCCCACCATTTGTGAGAAGCAACTCCACTACAAACCCTCCGACACTCTAGCTGTGTCTCTCTCTCTCCCAACCTTATTCCTCTACTACACATATGCATGGATGTCTATCGATCTCCCTCAATACATAGCTAGGTCTCTCTCCTTCTCCACACATATACCAGTTGATCTACCTCTCTATAGTTAGGTCTCTGCCCCCTCCCCCCCCACACCGATAGTAGAACGTTGTAGGCAGGTATCCATGCCACAGAGACAAACTGCACCTCTGCCCTCTCACATTTCAGCAGGCCACCCGACCTGTATCTTTGACGTGGGCAAACACAAATTCGATGGCACTCTTTATCGATCACGCACCCTCACACTTCACCCCTTGTTTTCGATTCTTTTGATATCTCACCTCGATGATCCCTCCACTCTCTTCTAATGGATCGCTCCCTCTATATATGATATATCCATGACTCCTTTTCATACACTTTGCATATGTTACATTTTTTTGAGGTATCATCGACACATTGCCTCTATTTCGCACAAACCATCTCTCTCACACCCACCCATGTATGTATGTACCTGCACGTAAAGAAGAGTTGCATGCACGCACATACTCACGTATTGTTCTTGGCCACACCCGCGCAGGTACACGATGGAGTTCATTTCTGTACGAAAAGGTAGCCCACGTGATAATTTGACGCGTGTAGCGGTTGTTTACTCGAAGGAGGGTCGTGTACCACGCGTAGACGGAAGAAAGTTCGACTTGATGCATTAGTATTAAATAAAGATATATTCCTCAATGTCACGTACAGAATATACAACTATTGTTGTTGGGAAAAAAGAAATCCGCTCCACTATATACAATGGAGCCTGCCTACCGGGGTTTGTCTCTCGTCACACTATCTCACACAGGGTGGCGGTGGCCTCTCTCTCTCACCGTTGGTCACTGAACTGGCCGCATCCCATCCGCCGGCGGAAAGGGAGGATGTGCATTGTTTCTCCATTCGACGGCGTTGAGGCAGCATGTCCCGATCTACGGTACTCGTCGTTCTCTCCGACCAAGCTCCGACACGGTAGGGCCTTTGCCACTTGCTCGTTGCCGCAGTATGGGAAGATCCCGATCGCCGGTGCCCTCCTAGTTACATCCCGACGACCGTCAGGTACAACTTCCTCTAGCCTTACTCCACTACCCAACTTCCCACATTCCTGCATGTGGAAAGTCCTACATGTGGATGTTCTTTAGTTCTTTGCTTAACACGTCTCTTGGCTGGCGTACTTTCCATGTTGCAATCTCGTCCTCAAACTGTTTTTGATAAATCACCATGCTGCTATCTTTCCCTTATGACGTGGAATATGCTTCTTTTTTTCGGCTTATGTGTCTTCAACTCCTATTATTGGGCAGTAATTGTTTCATTTCTACCTCTTTCTGCAAACAGGGCTATCCATTTCACCTCGTTGCTATTGTGGCCTTTTGGTGAACCACACAAATCACTTTTTTCTTAAGAGTGTTTTGTGCAGTTCTGCCAAAATGTCACACGAGCAACGTTTTTACATTTATGTGGGACTGCAAAAAGGGAGATTGGTTTTTCTATCCTCCTCATCCAACTACGTGCCTAATATTCTCCAACAAGTAGTTAGTCCTAAAGAGATATCGCAAAGGTGATCGACTTCTATTTGTGTGTGTTATGTTTCATCATCTAGTTCCACTATTATTGTAATCACACTGACTGAATATCTTTGCAAACATGGATGATCAGCTCAATTTTAGTGGAACTGCACAAAATGAACGGATTGTGATGTCCTCTATACACCTCTTTCTTGGCTACAAAGCTGCGTGAAACTAGCTGCCAACCAATGAACACTGTGCCTAGGAAAATGCCTACGAACAACATCGATCAATTATATATTTTCTTTATTTGTACACCTTCTCACAACTTTGTCTTCAGTTGTGATGTGAATATTTGCCCTGATATGCGAAACATTGAGATGCATTAGCAACCATGGTAGTTTCATTTGTATTTGGTGGAATGTTGTAATGAGACAATCTTGAGGCAAGAGGACACATGAATCCTAAGTTGAAACCTTTTTTTTCTGCGGGAACCAAACTTGAAACCTTCATAGCGTCACAGTACAATTTCATTATGCTGGAAAATTATGCGTACATATAAACAAATCCTGAAAGATTGATAGCAATGCCAGAAACAATTCAACTTCATTTTATAGACATGTGGGACATCCTTCATCCGGCTCCACCTGCCATGCAACAATATTGAGTGAACAACTGCAGGGGAGATTCACCCCGGTCGTTGTGCCATAGTAATAATGACTAGTGAGCAGTCACAGAGCACCACCTTTGCCATAGTAAGTTGCTCGGATGAAGCAACCATCACTTCTCTCTTTGTTGAATCCGTTGGTACTCCAATATTCCAAGTGTAATAAGTTGCTCGGGCGATGCAACCATCACTTCACCTTTCCCACAGTAAGTACTACTCCCTTCGTCTAGGTGAATAAGTCATCTAGGTTGTGCACCGTGACCAAGGAGGGGAAAACAAGAGAACTTACTGTTTTTTCTAATTAATAGCACTGCATGCAGTGAACTAACCATTGCATGTGGTGTTTAGTAGTCTCGAGTCATTGAAAACATGTACGCCCCACATCTCTTATTGGTTGATATGTCAAGAAATAAGAAACGAGGTGGGAGTTAATGCACCGCGCCTAAGTGTTTTGGGATTATTTGTTTTTGTAAGGTGACTTATACACCCTCCTTTTATTTAATTCTAGAAACAACCACACACAAATACTGGACGGTAGCAACACAACAACTGAATCAAGAATTGAAACCAACCAATGAACTACTACTAATGGTGAGTGTTTGCTAGTATCATGTACTCTGTCTGTCCATGTATATAGGGCTTAATGCGTTTTCCGAGACTAACTTTGGCCCTGTTTGGATCCATGGGTTAGAGTTGGTTTGAGCTAGTTGGGGCTCAAATAGCCCTAAAGTATGGGACATGCAAGTTGCTCAAAGCATACCGTCAAATTCATACATGAAAGGATCTTTGAATGATATAATTTTCAAATTATATAAAATCGTATCCATAGTAAAAGGCAACCTCAAAGAATACATTAGGCCCTATATATACATATGGATGAAGGGAGGAGTACTAATCGCAACGCATGCATGCGTGTGGAGTACTATAGTACTAAACAAGAATGTTTTACATGCATTGGTTAATTATGTCTTAGTTATGGCACTTAACAATTTAATGCACAAAACAAGAACGGTTGACACGGTTAACAGAAAGCAAAGCACCTTTTTAGTGGGGATTTTCATCATTCTATGAAGGTGCAAAACCAAGTGTTACTGTACTACTACACCAAACAAGCTCGAAACGAGAAACTGGACCCATTCACGGCATGACACGCCTGTCTTGTTTGGTCCTTCGGTCAAAGCGCTTCCTCTTCTTGGCATAACAAGGAGTATAGTATTTTTTTCGAATGCTCTTGCCCTGCCGCTAACATGTGGGAGCGAGTGATGAGTTAACTGACCTCAATAGACGGCAAAATCGCTAGCCCGCCGCACTTTGAGAGAGACGAGGAGCGAGAAGCAATACGGGCTGGTGGATTACTAGAGCTAGGTGTCGCATGGAGGCCAAGAAATATGGTGATAGCGTGGGTTGGCCATGTATGATGTAACTACACTGGGCTGCCGTGTTTCGGACTCTTTCGGTCTATTATGGAGAAGATTGGGTAGATTTTATACCGCTAAATAAAAATATTAAAGAGTCCAGACGCTCCACCGCGAGGTTTGTTGCCCCTTCTCGGTCATCGGAAAGCGTTCTTCTATGTTTTTCCGACATGTGGGACATCTAGCATCCAGGTCCAGTGTCATGCAAGAAAATTGAGTTAAGTATAGTAGGAGAGACTCACCAACGGTCACGAATGTAGGTGGAGTATGTGCATGAATCACCCGGAAAAAAAGGAATACGAGCATGAAGAGAAGAGGTGAAGGCACTGACGCATGTACTCTTTGCCTCTTTCCCTAATACTCACGCGCGGGTAAACGTTGAGCTCATTTCTGTATGAAGAGGTAGCTCACCTGATAATTTGGCGAATGTAGTAGTTGTTCATGGAAACCACGTGTGGACGAATCAAAGTTCGATCATGAAGGTGGCACGTTTTATAAATTAAGTTATTCTATTCGATGGCACGTACGCAACATTATTTCTCAATGGAACATGAATCATGCATGCATGGAGCACGGGATGGTAGCCATGGACATGGTCAGCCGTTTTTGGAGACTAATACGCTACTTTTGATGTGTCCCATGAACTCGCAAACGAGAAGCTTTGCTTACTACTAGTACGACCTCTCCCTCGCTCGCAGCGCGATGGCTCTCATGACGAGGAGAAGGTTTTGCTTTATGATAGTGCGCTTAATAAAGACGGTGGACATGCAATAGTTCATTCGGTGTCAGATTGCCAGAAGTATCTATACTCTAGTACCATCATCATTGTTCGACTTCCAGAAGAGGCGAAGAGCCAAGCACACGGTCACCTACTCACAGTATAACCGACCGTGTTTGCATGAATTTTCTAAGATAGTACAATCTAAGTGGATTTCTCAAGTGGTCATCACATGTGAGCCAATCAATTCACACCCTTCCGCTCTCCATTTTTTCTTGCATTCCTTCCTCCCTCTAGCATGCTGACAAGTGGGCCCCATGCTCACGTATGCCAACATGGTAGTCAATTATTTTGCCAGAGTCAGCTATCACACCCTTTCGATGCCACATCAATGAACTCACAAGAAACAAGTTAGACTTGTTCGGTTCAACCGCCTCCCTAGGTGTTGGAGATGAATTTGGTGGTGCGAGGCGGTTCTATAGGTGGGCAGGCGGCAAACAACAGGGGAAAACGCGCGAACCAGCTAGATGAGGGAGGGAAGCTTCTACATTCGCGGGGGACGTGGCATTGGCCATTGGGCAGCAATAGGCGGTCATCCGGGTATGCCATAAAGGATACGAACAGGTATGTTTTGTAATTTTGACATTTTTTGTTTTTTGAACACATGTTAATCGAAGGTCTATCGTGTTACTTTTTAATATTTTTTGTTTTTTGAACATATACTAATTGACTTGAAAGAAGGTATATCATGTTACTTTATGACATGTTTCCAAAAATGGTGATATGACCTCTGTCAACTTATAAGTCATGTCTGTAAATTAACCTCGAGGTACTTGTTCTCAAATTAAGCTCTGGGCCTTGCCGGAGTGCCGCAATGTGTTAGCGTCAATTGCAAGATAATCCACCAAGCTAGCAGTGGAGTTGCCAACATGCTCAAAGTGCACGCAACATTGAATAGAAAGAAGCATGCCTAGGAAATTAATGCGTTCTTAGAGGGGCCCTTTGCTCAAAGAGCAAGTACTCTTTCAGTTATACTATATGACTAGCCATAGTCGGTGTAACTTCAATAGTAACATCGAGTCCAACTCAGCAAATTTGTTTATGTGGCAATGAGTTAATGAGGAGAGAGGTAGTTTTAGTAACTTAGCTAGTTACTATAACATCACATGTCCCAATGCAATATGAGTCTATAACCTAATAAATGAAGATTTGCATGTTACCACACTTATGTTACTACCCACTATGTGAAGAGGCTTCCTATTTGCAAGGACCAGCTTCCCTACCGATTGCTCATCCAATAGAACTCCCAAGTTAACTGTGCTGAGGCTGGAGTAGTCATCAGATGGGTGGCCGAATGGGAAGCGGAATCGATGTTAAACTAATGGGATGGGTTGCTATAAACATTTAATTGGCTTAAATGTATATAGTGGTCCGTCGTATTAGTTGAACCTAGAGGTCTTTGTTTTGTAATTTTTGACATTTTTTTTGTTTTTTGAACACATGTTAATCGGAGGTCTATCACGTTACTTTTTGATATTTGTTTTGTTTTTATAACACATGTTAATTGGCTTGAAAGAAGGTTTATCGTGTTACTTCACAACATCTTTCCAAAAAAGTGATATGACTTTTGTCAACCTATAAGGAATGTCTGTCAAATTAACCTCGAGGTACTTGTCCTCAAATTAACCTCTGGGTCTTGCAGGAGTACTTGTTTTTTGAACACATGTTAATCGAAGGTCTATCACATTACTTTTTGATAATTTGTGTTTTTGAACACATGCTAATTGGCTTGATAGAAGGTCTATTGTGTTACTTCACGACATCTTTCCAAAAAAAAGTGATATGACTTCTGTCAACCTATAAGGCATGTCTACTAAATTAACCTCGAGGTACTTGTTCTCAAATTAACCTCTGGGCATTGCAGGAGTGCTGCAATGTGTTAGCGTCAATTACAAGATGAGCCAGCAAGCTACCAGTGAAGTTGTCAACATGATCAAACTGCACGCAACATTTAGTAGAATGAAGCATGCCCAGGAAATTAATGCGTGCTTAAGGAGGCCTTTGCTTAAGGTACAGTTGGCATGCTATAAGGACGAGGAGCGAGAAGCGATACGGGCTGCTAGATATACTATAACTAGGTGTCCGATGGAGGTAACATTCAAAGTTACTCTCACACTATAGAATCGTATAGGAATGTAGAGAGTTTTGGTTGATTTTATATCGCTGAATAATATTAAATATTATGAGTGTAGACACTCCACCGCGAGGTTCCTTGCTCCTTCTCGATCGTCGGGAATCTATGTTCTTCCACTATTTCTTTTTTTGATGTGAGCTTTGTTCATCCTTTTGCCAACACGCGGGACATCTAGCATCAAGGTGCACATGTCATGCAAGAAAATGGAGATAATCAAATAAGCAGTGCGTAAGTGAGTCGTGCACTTTGATGGCATGTACTACGCAATATTTTTTCTCCTTGATGGCATGTGAATAGTGCACGTACTCAATGACGGAGCACGGGATGGTAGCCATGGACATGGTCAACCCTTTTTTGGAGAGAGTACTAAATAACTTTGATTTGTCACGTACACTCGCAAAACAACGAGAAGCTTTCTTACTACGCCTTCTCCCTTGCCAACGCGTGCGCGGTCGTACGCATCACGAGGAGAAACTTTGGCTTACAAGCGGTGGACGTGCAACAATTCGTTTGGTGTCAGATTGCCAGAAGTACTACTGTAGTACCATCATTACTGTTCGGCTTCCGGAAGAGGCGAAGATCCAAGTGCAGGGTCACCTACTATAACCTAGTACTACAATATACTATAGCCAAAGCTGCTCCACCTTTTTAGAGCATGGTTAATTAATATAGGCGACTCTTGCAGCGGCACATCATTTAGAGCAAGTACTCTCTTCGTAGGAACTTAAAACGCATGAATAGGAAAAATAAAGCATTGGAGTGGCATGCCCACTTGAATCCCATAGCATTAACACAGTGTTCCCCTTAAAAACAGAGTGTTTGACATAGGAAAAACAAAGGAAGTGAAAAAAAAGTTGGAGTGGATGCTAGATTGCCAATTAACACATGATTTCATAGGGAAAAAAATCCTATATCATTCTATCCTATGAATCAAACGACCAATGTAGGAAAATTATGAGGGGGTGTCTCCAACAGTATTCCTCAGCTTGCACCTAGCATCATGATGGTCGAACTTGGAGTCATTCATCTGGTACACCATACACATGGCATCTCAGATCTAGACACAAGGTGACGTACACCGTCAAGGTCCACGGTCTCAAGGGGGCCAGGGCGGATGCGACCTCTCAATGTGTCCGCTATTTGAAGCGGCTCGCCAGCCGAGGGCGCCACCCACTACACTCCCAGCTATACCCACCTCCTCACTGCATTCAAAAACCTACATTTAAACCCGTGTGGAATGCGAGAAACCCACTCCAGCCACACACATCCGTTCAGGAGCAGGACGCCGGCCAAGCTCCTCCTTCCACCATTTCGGCGGCATCCGACGAGCAGGAAGAGCAGTTCTCCATCATAAAAGCCGTCTGGGTGGCCCGCCGAGCTCGATAGTTATGAGCGAGGCAGCTCGCTGCTCCACCTACATCGCCTAGCCCATCGGAGGCAGTTGCCGCACTAAGCCAGTACGTGGTTCCGCAGCTGGCCGATCCAATACAACTTGAGGAAGAGTGTCGAATTGCTCCCCGCTGGCTTGCCGGGGAGCACGGCAGCATAGGCATCGTCACTACCCTCGACGCTGCCGCGTCGTACAGTGCCTCCAGTGCCTGCGACTGTGCCATCCACCGTCGATGCGCGCGTAGCCACGCCATGCAAGCAGAGATAGAAGCCGCCACAGATGTCGACGAGATGATGCGTCTACGCGAATGTCGACGAGGTGACGGCCAACATGTCCCCGCCCGCCGCCATTATCAAGAAGAAGTAGAACATGGAAGGCCGCCGCCGATTGTATCCCATGAAGGCCACCGCCGAGGCGACACCGGCGAAAACAGCCAGTGTCTTGCATGATTCTTCTTCAACCGGATGCTGGAGGAGGACAAAGAGATCAGGCGGCGACCATTTAGATTAGGTATATTGATTCTACCAGGCTGGTTGTAATGGGAGTATCATAAGTAGTATCATGCATGCGAATTAGGCAAATTTGATGAGGTGGCGTAGAATTAAATGAAGAAAGAGAGGGTTGAGTATCATATTATGATACCGCATGGAATTAAGTTACTCCCATTGTGGTTAGTCTTAGGCCTTTTTTGGCTAAACCTCCCCCAAGGGGTTTGGAGAGGAATGGAGGGGAATTTGGCATGTACATGATTTAATCACCACAATCCCTGTTAATCCCTGTTAAAACCCCTTGAACCGCACATGCCCTTAAGGTTAAAAATGCCCAGGATTACAGAGGATATGGTACAAACTTCAAGGATTTAAAGGTGATGGTTTGTTTCTGACTAACTCTACAACCTAAGGTTTATATAAATCAGACTTTACTCTCCCCTCATGCACATGCCCGGGTACACTCATGGTGGAGCGCATTTGCACACAAAAAGGCAGGTGACGTGAGAATTTCAGACATCTAGTCGTCCACTTAATATGGGGCTGGGACCAAATGTCAGCCATACCAAGTGCGACCTGAACGTGGTAGCGCGGTTATTGATTGAGTTTCTTTTTACTGGTATGTTAAATGAAAAAATATGGCTGCACGCCTATTCAATTTAAAATGATCGCTACGGAGGAAAAAACAATTACTACTCCACTAGTTCACTTCGGGACTTGCTTGCTAGGGTTGTTCTCTTCTTCTCACTCTCTCACCCTCTCCAGATCTAAACAAGACCATGGTGTCCACTCTCTTTGTCTCTCTCTCTCTTCTCTCTGGTTGACATAGATCCGGTCGGATACCTTCCGCTAGTGGTTGCTGGTGGCGAGGGAGGCAGCCGGCACACGCCGTCTTCTCTGACCTGGCGCCGGCGTGGGAGGTCCTCCTCACCCTTGCTCCCCGCCGTCGTGTTGGCAGATCCCGCCGACCGGAGGTATAACTTTTTTTAAAACCGACCTTGTTCTAATGGCCCAGCTCCCCACGTTGTCGCATCCCTTTTTTTCATCAAGTTAGGATTGCTCCCCACGTCGCTGCACCCTGCATGTGGATATTCTTCTAGTATTATAAAGCTCTCCATGTAGCTATCTCCATCGGCTTGTCAAACACTCGAACACCACCTAAATTTTTACTATTAGAGAAAAAAGGTACTGCATATACTGGCTAATGAACCAATCTCTTGGTTGGAAAGGGAAATAAAGATACTGGCCTGACCGGTCTCCTGGTCGAAAAAGGATAGAAAGTGGGGGATGTTGGGCCGACAATGCAACCTAGAATGAGCACGTCTAGATTTCTTGTGGTCACATAGGAAAGGTCACTGACGAGAACAAAAAATTCACAAATCCAGACATGCTTTGCATGTTTGCCGCACTCGGCAACACCTCTGGCTCACCACTTTATGCCTCGGTGTATGTAAAACGTGCTTGTGCCTCCCCTGTCCCTATGCCCTAACTGCTGCTGTTAATCTAACATCACCGGTAAAATGAAAAAATGCAATGGTTAATGTGATGTCGTTGTTAAGTAATGCTGTTGTTAATCTATTGCCATTGATAAAATGAATCAATGCCACCACTGTTTTATGAAATGCTTCTGTCTTGCTTTATTTCTCATAAAGAGTGTTTTGGGCCGTTACACTAAACTCTGACATCGGTAACATAGATGCATCTCCGTTGAACTACAGAAAATTTAATTGCATAATGGTTGACACGATGATGTGTTTCTTCGTTCCGTATCACCCTTTGTTAGAACGATCGATCCTGTTAACCATGCACGTACATACTGATCAAGTGCCACTCCCAATCTGTCATCACATAGTCATAATGAAATTATTATGCATGTTAATGTAAGCCCCCGTTAATCTAGTGGTAGTGTTGATTTGATGTGATGGCACTTTTTCATACTGTCACTGTAATGCCATTTATAACATATGAGGTGTTGTTGTTAATCATATGCCGATGCGAAAAGATGACATAGCTTAAATAACCATGTTACATATTTGTGCAAACATGGTTGTCTATCTCCATATGGTGTCTATTTGTGCAAACGGAAGCACAAGCCTCAATTTTAGTGGAACCTGCTGTCAGCTGACCTCACGGTGCTCCAGGTATCCCTACATTCTTAACTAGGTAGAATGACCAACGCAAGATGAAATAAGCTTATCAGCATGTTGACTTGCTATTTGAAGTGTGGAATGAGCCTGCCATGTGTGGAGGAGCAAACAAGCGCTGTAGCCACTCTGTCAACGCAAGATAAAAGAGACCGAGTCATTGATGGCCTGACCGGCGAGTAGGGGTTGTGCAAACAGCGCCGCATTATTTTAGTGGAACTGCAAAAAAAGATATTGGGGTTAGTGATACGCCCATTTTGCATCATGTTTTCCTACTGTTATTTATGTTGTTTTATTGTATAATAATGCTTTTTGGAGTAATTCTAATGCCTTTTCTCTCATAATATGCAAGGTATGCACAAAGGGGAAGAATTCTGGTAGCTGGAAATCTGGACCTGAAAAAGCTACGTCAAGCTACCTATTCTACACAACTCCAAATGAGCTGAAACTTCCCGAGAATTTTTTATGGATTATTTAAGAATTATTGGAGCAAAAAAGAACCAGAGGGGGGCCACCAGGTGGGCACAACCCACCTGGGCGCGCTAGGTGGCCCAGGCGCGCCCTGGTGGGTGCTACCCTCCTCGGCCCACCTCTGATGCCCCTCTTCTAGTATATAAGTCATTTTGACCTAGAAGAAGACTTTCGGGATGAAGCGCCGCTGCCTCGAGGCTGAACTTGGGCAGGAGCACTTTTGCCCTCCGGCGGAGCGATTCCGCCAGGGGAACTTCCCTCCCGGAGGGGGAAATCATCGTCATCATCATCACCAACAACACTCCCAACTTGGGGAGGGCTATCTTTATCAACATCTTCAACAGCACCAACTCCTCTCAAACCCTAGTTCATCTCTTGTGTTCAATCTTTTTACCGGAACTATAGATTGGTGCTTGTGGGTGATTAGTAGTGTTGATTATATCTTGTAGTAGATTACTATATGGTTTTTTTGGTGGAAGATTATATGTTCAGATCCATTATGCTATTTAAGACCCCTCTGATCTTGAGGATGATAATAATTTGTGAGTAGTTACTTTCGTTCTTGAGGTCATGGGAGAAATCATGTTGCAAGTAATCATGTGAACTTGATATGTGTTCGATATTTTGATGATATGTATGTTGTCATTCTCTTTGTGGTGTCATGTGAATGTCGACTACATGACACTTCACCATATTTGGGCCTAAGGGAATGCATTGTGTAGTAGTTATTAGATGGTTGATTGCGAGAGTGACAGAAGCTTAAACCCCAGTTTGTGCGCTATTCTGTAAGGGACTGATTGGATCCAAAAGTTTAATGCTATGGTTAGAATTTATTCTTAATACTTTTCTCGTAGTTGTGGATGCTTGCGAGAGGGTTAACCATAAGTAGGATATTTTTTCAAGTAAGAACAACACCTAAGCACCGGTGCACCCACATATCAAATTATCAAAGGACCGAACACGAATTAAGCCAGCATGATGAAAGTGACTAGATGATATTCCCGTGTACCCTCAAGAACACTTTTCTTATCATAAGAGACTGTTTTGGCCTGTCCTTTGCCTCAAAATGATTGGAATACCTTGCTGCACTTTTGTTACAACTATCGTTACTTGCTCGTTACAGATTATGTTGCTATGAAACTACTCAGCTACATACAATTTTAGCACTTGCAGATATTACCTTATTTAAAACCACTTGTCATTTCCTTCTGCTCCTTGTTGGGTTCGACACTCTTACTTCTCTAAAAGGCTACAATTGACCCCATATACTTATGGGTTATCAAGGCTATTTTCTTGCGCTGTTGCCGGGGAGTGAAGCGCTCTTGGTAAGGAAACATTATTACTACGTGCTGAAATTTATTGTCACTGGCTACTATGGAAAACAATCCTTTGAGGAGTTTGTTTGGGGTATCTTCACCTCGACTAGAACCACAATTAGTTGCCCCTCAACCTACTGCACCTACTAAAAATATTGAATATGAAATTCCTTCAGGTATGTTAGAACAACTGCTAGCTAATTCTTATGCAGGAGACGGAACCGAACATCCTGATATGCACTTGATATATGTGGATGAAATTTGTGGATTGTTTAAGCTTGCAAGTTTGCCCGGAGATGAAGCTAAGAAGAAGTTTTTCCCTTTATCTTTGAAGGGAAAAGCATTGACATGGTATAGGCTATGCGATGATATTGGATCTTGGAACTGGAATCGGTTGAAATTGGAATTTCATCAAAAAACTTATCCTATGCATCTAGTTCATCGTGATCGGAATTACATATATAATTTTTGGCCTCGTGAAGGAGAAAGTATCACTCTAGCTTGGGGGGGGGGGCTTAAGTCAATGTTATATTCATGCCCCAATCACGAGCTCTCAAGAGAAATTATTATTCAGAATTTTTATGCTCATCTTTCTCGTAATGATCAATCCATGCTTGATACTTCTTGTACTAGTTCTTTTATGAAGAAGACTATTGAATTCTGGTGGGATCTTTTAGAAAGAATTAAATGCAACTCTGAAGATTGGGAACTCAATTAAGGTAAAGATTCAGGTATTGAACCTAAGTTTGATTGTGTTAAATCTTTTACGAATACCGATGCTTTTCAAAACATTGGCACTAAATATGGACCTGTCTCTGAGATAGTAGCTTCCTTCTGTGAATCTTTTGCTACTCATGTTGATCTCCCTAAGGAGATGTGGTTTAAATATCACCCACCAATTAAATAAGAAGTTAAAGAACCGGCAAAAGCTAAAGCAGAAACTATCATTTACAATGTTGATTCAGTTGTTCCCACTTCTTATATTGAAAAACCACCTTTCCCTGTTAGGATGAAGGAACATGCTAAAGCTTCAACTTTAGTTTACAAAAATTATGTTAGAACACCCAAACCATTTGAACAAATCAGAGTTGAACCTAGTGTTTCTATGGTTAAAGATCTCTTAGTTGATAATATTGATGGGCATGTTATTTACTTCTGTGATGAAGCTTCTAGAATTGCCAAACCTGATAAAAAGGATAAACATAGACCAGTTGTTGGCATGCCTGTTGTCTCAGTTAAGATAGGAGATCACTGTTATCATGGGTTATGTGACCTAGTTGCTAGTGTTAGTGATATTCCTTTTTCCTTATATAAAGAAATTAAGGATGAAATAGCACCTGCTGAAATAGAAGGCATAGATGTCACTATTAAACTTGCTAATAGAGATACTATATCACCAATTGGGATTCTTAGAGATGTTGAAGTCTTGTGTGGCAAAATAAAATACCCTACTGATTTTCTTGTTCTTAGCTCCCCACAAGATGACTTTTGTCCCATTATTTTGGTAGACCTTTCTTGAACACCGTCAATGCCAAAATAGATTGTGAGAAACAAACTGTCGGTGTTAGCTTTGGTGATGAATCTCATGAATTTAATTTTTCCAAGTTTAGTAGACAACCTCATAAGAAAGATTTTCCTAGTAATGATGAAATTATTGGTCTTGCTTCTATTGATATACCTCTTACTGATCCTTTGGAATAATACTTGCTAGACCATGAAAATGGTTTTCATATGCATGAAATAAATAGAATCTTTTTCGAACAACAACCTCTGCTTAAACACAATTTGCCTATTAAAACTCTAGGAGGTCCTCCTCCACCTAAAGGTGATCCTGTGTTTGAATTAAAACAATGGCCAGACACTTTGAAATGTGCTTATCATGATGAGAAAAAGATATATCCTGTTATTATTAGTGCCAACCTTTCAGAACGTGAAGAAGAAAGATTATTGAAAGTTCTAAGGAAGCACAAAGCTGCTATCGGATATACTCTTGATGATCTTAATGGTATTAGTCCCACTCTATGTCAACACAAGATTAATATGGAACCTGGTGCTAAACCCATTGTTGATCACCAATGTCGGTTAAATCCGAAGATGAAATAAGTGGTAGAATAGAAATATTGAAACTTCTGGAAGCATGTATAATCTATCCTATAGCTGATAGTAGATGGGTAAGTCCTGTTCATTGTGTCCCTAAGAAGGGAGGTATTATTGTTGTTCCTAATGATAAGAATGTGCTCATTCCACAAAGAATTGTCACATGCTATAGAATGGTAATTGATTAAAGAAAATTAAACAAAGCAACTAGAAAAGATCATTACCCGCTACCTTTTATTGATCAAATGTTAGAAAGATTATCTAAGAACACACATTTTTGCTTTCTTGATGGATATTCTGGTTTTCCACAAATACCTGTTTTACAACCTGACCAAGAAAAGACCACTTTTACTTGTCCTTTTGGAACTTTTGCTTATAGAAGTATGCCTTTTGGTCTATGTAATGCACCTGCTACCTTTCAAAGATGTATGACTGCTATATTCTATGATTTTTGTGAAAAGATTGTTGAGGTTTTCATGGATGACTTTTCTATTTATGGGAAGTCTTTTGATGACTGTTTAAGCAATCTTGATCAAGTTTTGTAGAGATGTGAACAAACAAATCTTGTCTTGAATTGGGAGAAGTGCCACTTTATGGTTAACGAAGGTATTGTTTTGGGCCATAAAATTTCTGAAAGAGGCATTGAGGTGGACAAAGCCAAGGTTGATGCAATTGAGAAAATGCCATGTCCTAAAGATATCAAAGGTATTCGTAGTTTCCTTGGTCATGCTGGTTTCTATAGAAGGTTTACCAAAGACTTATCTAAAATTTCTAGGCCTCTTACAATCTTTTGCAAAAGGATATTCACTTTGTGTTTGATGATGATTGTTTAGAAGCCTTTGAAACACTAAAGAAAGCCTTAATTACTGCACCTGTTGTTCAACCACCCGATTGGAACTTGCCTTTTGAGATTATGTGTGATGCTAGTGATTATGCTGTTGGCACTGTTCTAGGACAAAGAGTTGATAAGAAACTGTATGTTATTCATTATGCTAGTAAAACTCTAGACAGTGCTCAACGAAACTATGCTACTACTGAAAAATAATTATTAGCAGTGGTGTTTGCTTGTGATAAATTCAGATCTTATGATATTGATTCTAAAGTATTCATGATGGCCAACACGTTAGCTTTCATCTGCTCCATAGTAGCTACCATTGGCTTTGTGTCTTCTGGAATTCCCATGGTTAACCTGAAAACCCACCGAGTCAACTCTGAAGTGGTTGTGCTTTTAATGTCGAGCTCACTCACATCCATGTCTACTGCTTTTGCGCTGGGTGTGTATATCGTGCTAGCTCCAGTCGCCCGTAGTACCGCTGTTGTGGTATGTGCTATTGTTCACACCGATCATGCTGCTATAAAATATCTTATGGAAAAGAAAGATGCTAAACCTAGACTCATTAGATGGGTTTTGCGGCTACAAGAATTTGATTTGCATATCACTGATAGAAAAGGGGCAGAGAACCCCGTAGCTGATAACTTGTCTAGGCTTGAAAATATTCTTAATGACCCACGACCTATTAATGATAGATTTCCTGATGAACAACTAGATGCAATAAATGTTTCTAATAGTACACCTTGGTATGCTGACTATGCTAATTATATTGTTGCTAAATACATACCACCTAGCTTCACATACCAACAAAAAAAAATTCTTCTATGATTTAAGACATTACTTTTGGGATGACCCACATCATTATAAACAAGGAGTAGATGGTATTATTAGACATTGTGTACCTGAGCATGAACATGAACAAAGCCTACGGAAATGTCACTCTGAAGCTTATGGAGGATATCACGCGGGAGACAGAACCACTCATAAGGTATTGCAATCTGGTTTTTATTGGCCTACTCTCTTCAAAGATGCCCGTAAGTTTGTCTCATCTTGTGATGAATGCCAAAGAATAGGTAATATCGGTAAGCGTCAAGAAATGCCTATGAATTATTCACTTGCAGTTGAACCATTTGATATTTTGGGATTTGATTTCATGGGACCTTTTCCTTCCTCTAATGGGTATACACATATTTTGGTTGCTGTTGATTATGTTACTAAGTGGGTAGAAGCTATTCCAACCAGTAGTGCTGATCACAACACTTCTATTGAAATGCTTAAGGAAGTTATTTTCCTAAGGTTTGGAGTCCCTAGATATTTAATGACTAATGGTGGTTCACACTTTATTCATGGTGCTTTCCACAAAATGCTTGCTAAGTATGATGTTAACCATAGAACTGCATCACCTTATCATCCTCAGTCTAGTGGTCAAGTTGAACTTAGCAATAGAGAAATAAAACTAATCTTACAAAAGACTATCAATAGGTCCCGGAAGAATTGGTCTAATAAATTAGATGATGCACTTTGGGCTTATTGAACAACTTATAAATATCCTATGGGTATGTCTCCATATAAAATCGTTTACGGAAAAGCTTGTCATTTGCCTCTTGAGTTAGAACATAAAGCATATTGGGAAATTAAAGAACTCAATTATGATTTCAAACTTGCTGGTGAAAAGAGGTTATTTGATATTAGCTCATTAGATGAATGGAGAACCCATGCTTATGAAAATGCAAAGTTATTCAAAGAAAAAGTTAAAAGGTGGCATGACAAAAGAATCCAAAAGCATGAGTTCAAAGTTGGAGAATATGTTCTTTTGTACAACTCTCATTCTAGATTCTTTAGGAAAACTCCTCTCCATAGGGGAAGGACCCTATGTCATCGAGGAGGTCTATCGGTCTGGAGCTATCAAAATAAATAATGCCGAAGGTACTAACCCGAAGGTTGTCAATGGGCAACGGATAAAATATTATATCTCATGTACGCCCATTAATGTTGAAAGCAATATTATCCAGACTTCGAGCCCGTAAGAACACATAAAGGAAATCTTCCAGAACACTCTAGAATCATGAAAAAAAGGGAGGACGTGATACGGTAAGTAAACAGACTCCGAAAAATCCGCAAAAATATTTTTTGTCAGTTTTGGAATATTTAAAAAAATTAGGAAAATAAGAAACTTCCAGGAAAGTGACCCTGGTGGGCACAATACACCAGGGCGCGCCTGGCATGCCAGGCGCGTCCAGGTGGGTTGTGCCCACCTCGGGTAGTTTCCAGACTCCGTTTTTCTTCCGTTCTGCTTATTCCCCAAGATAAAAAATCTTTATATACCTCCCGAACCTATTGACCTCTGTATCACGGGGAAATCTTCTATTTTCTTTTCTTTCTATTTTCTGCCAGATCTGTTAGCCAGGCATCATGTCTTCTTCTCCCGCTGATCATATGGAAGAGGATGCTTGGTTGATGAAGATCGAGCTAAAGAGAGAAGACCCCGTTGGAGCAGCTAAGGAGGACAAGGGCAAGGAGGCCACCGGAGATCAAGTGCCGATGGACGAGCAAGCCTTGCCTGCCGACGAGGAAGAGGAAGATATCCTTAAACCCTACTATGCTCATCTTACCCCCACTGAGATTGCAACCCTCAAGATCATTGAAACAGTTTGTATACAAAATAAGTATCTCACTCGTGAAAATATTCTACATCTGGAGCACATCGCCTCCCTCCAGAGCATCATCCAAAGATTGGAGAGTCTCTTGGTCCTTAAGGACCGGATGGCTTCTACTTCATCACCACCACCTCCTTCTTCACCACCAAAAGAAAACTGAGTATCGGGTATGGGCACTCCCCTTGGCTTTCGCCAAGCTTGGGTTAGGTGCCCCGGTATCGTATCATCTCCACTATATTTTGCCTTTACTTCCTTAGTTTGATCCATGGTTATCTTTTGCTATTAGATGAATAAAAGTTTAGTTCGATCCTTTCTTTTTGTGAGTTTGCTTAGTAATCAATCTTTGTAATCGTGTGCGAGATATATAATAAAGTTTAGTTTGACTTTTGCCTTCTTTACTCTCTTGTTTCAATAAAAAGAAAGGAAATAAAAGAAAAAGATCATATGCTAATCTTATGGTAAGTGATGACATTACACAAGAAAAAGTATAAGTAGAAAATTTTTATTGTAGATTGACAAACATAGCATAGGTCAATGATGCAACTCATGAAAGAATTAATAAGGGAAGAGAAGATTCACATATAAATATACTATCTTGGAAATCTTTTATGATTGTGAGCACCCATCAAAATATTATGTGCCAAGATTGTTGACATTGGACAAGGAAGACAACTTAATGATTTATGTTTGTTCATATTCACATAGAAGTTATATTGTCATAGATCCTTCAAGTGGTGCTTGCCCCTATCTTTGCTAGCCAAAAACTCCGCACTAAGTAGAGATACTACTTGTGCATCGAAAACCCTTAAACCCCAAATCTTGTTAGAGAGTCCACCATACCTACCTATGGATTGAGTAAGATCCTTCAACTAAGTTGTCATCGGTTCAAAAAGGACAATAAAAGTTGCTTCCAAAAGTGTGAGATCATTTAGTGTAATGGGAAATTGAGCGTTGTACGAACTTGTGATGGTGAAGAATAAAAGTGACAGACTGCATAATAAAGGTTGCCATCACAAGGGGCAATATAACGTGACATTCTCTTGCACTAAGGGGTTGAGCATACAAACAAAAAGCGCATGGCAACCTCTACTTCCCTCTGCGAAGGGCCTATCTTTTACTTTCATGTATTTACTTTCATGCAAGAGTCAAAGTTTTTCTCTCTATTCCTTTTATTTTTCTGCTTTGGCAAGCATCATGTGGTGAGGAAAGATCCAGGCACATATATCCTTGAGGTGAATGCGTTGGGAGGCAAAACTATAAGCCCCTATCTTCCTAAGTGTCCGGTTGAAATGTTTTTCTCATCTGTACGCGGTGAGTGTTAGAAATCATAGAAGACTACATGATGGTTGAATATGTGGACTTGCCTAAAGGCTCCGATACATGACCCTTCCGGAAAAGATGATGAATTGTAGTTGCAAAGTTGACTGAGAACATAGTTTGTTGATTTCCAATAAAGTTTATGATTTGTACTTTGATGATGTGATGAATTGTCACTTGTTCATGAGAAGTTTATGATAAAAGTTTTATGCTAAAGTTTGTTGCTGTTATAATAAGTTACATGATGTTGTTATGTCCGTATTTTTGTTTTTCTTGACACCTCTCTCTCTAAGCATGTGGACATGTTTTTCGATTTTAGTTTTCGCTTGAGGACAAGCGAGGTCTAAGCTTGGGGGAGTTGATACGTCCATTTTGCATCAAGTTTTCCTACTGTTATTTATGTTGTTTTATTGTATAATAATGCTTTTTGGAGTAATTCTAATGCCTTTTCTCCCATAATATGCAAGGTATGCACAAAGGGGGAGAATTCTGGCAGCTGGAAATCTGGACCTGAAAAAGCTACGTCAAGCTACCTATTCTACACAACTCCAAATGAGCTGAAACTTCCCGAGGATTTTTATGGATTATTTAAGAATTATTGGAGCAAATAAGTACTAGGGGGGCCCCCAGGTGGGAGCAACCCACCTAGGCGCGCCTGGCCCTCCAGGCGCGCCCTGGTGGGTGCTACCCTCCTCGGCCCACCTCCAGTGCCCCTTTTCTTGTATATAAGTCATTTTGACCTAGCAAAAATAAGGGGAGGACTTTCAGGACAAAGCGCCGCTGCCTCGAGCGGAACTTGGGCAGGAGCACTTTTGCCCTCCAGTGGAGCTATTCCGCCAGGGGAACTACCCTCCGGGAGGGGGAAATCATCGTCATCATCATCACCAACAACACTCCCAACTTGGGGAGGGCTATCTTTATCAACATCTTCAACAGCACCAAGTCCTCACAAACCCAAGTTCATCTCTTGTGTTCAATCTTTGTACCAGAACTATAGATTGGTGCTTGTGGGTGATTAGTAGTGTTGATTACATCTTGTAGTAGATTACTATATGGTTTATTTGGTGGAAGATTATATGTTCAGATCCATTATGCTATTTAATGCCCCTCTGATCTTGAGCATGATTATTATTTGTGAGTAGTTACTTTCGTTCTTGAGGTCACGGGAGAAATCATGTTGCAAGTGTTGGGGAACGTAGTAATTTCAAAAAAAATTCCTACGCACACGCAAGATCATGTTGATGGCATAGCAACGAGAAGGGAGAGTGTATGTCCATGTACCCTCGTAGACCGTAAGCGGAAGCGTTAGCACAACGCGGTTGATGTAGTCGTATGTCTTCACGATCCGACCGATCCAAGTTCCGTACGTACGGCGCCTCCGAGTTCAGCACACGTTCAGCTCGATGATGATCTCCGGGCTCCGATCCAGCAAAGCTCCGGAGATGAGTTCCGTCAGCACGACGGCATGGTGACGGTGATGATGTTCTACCGGCGCAGGGCTTCGCCTAAACTCCGCGACAATATGACCGAGGTGGAATATGGTGGAGGGGGGCACCACACACGGCTAAGGAACGATCCGTAGATCAACTTGTGTTGTTCATGGGGTGCCCCCTGCCCCCGTATATAAAGGAGTGGAGGAGAGGAGGGCCGACCCTCTCTATGGCGCGCCCTAGGGGAGTCCTACTCCCACCGGGAGTAGGATTCCCCCTTTCCTAGTCCAACTAGGAACCCTTCCATGTAGTAGGAGTAGGAGAGAAGGAAAGGGAAGAGAGAAGGAGAAGGAAGGAAGGGTGCACCCCCCTCCCTAGTCCAATTCGGACTAGTCCAAGGGGAGGGGTGCGGCCACTCTTTTGGCCCTTTCTCTCCTTTCCCGTATGGCCCAAAGAGGCCCAATACGAATTCCCGTAACTCTCTGGTACTCCTAAAAATACCCGAATCACTCGGAACCTTTCCGAACTCCGAATATAGTCGTCCAATATATCAATCTTTATGTCTCGACCATTTCGAGACTCCTCGTCTTGTCCCCGATCTCATCCGGGACTCCGAACTCCTTCGGTACATCAAAACTCATAAACTCATAATAAAACTGTCATCATAACGTTAAGCGTGCGGACCCTATGGGTTTGAGAACTATGTAGACATGACCTAGAACTATTCTCGGTCAATAACCAATAGCGGAACCTGGATGCCCATATTGGCTCCTACATATTCTACGAAGATCTTTATCGGTCAAACCGCATAACAACATACGTTGTTCCCTTTGTCATCGGTATGTTACTTGCCCGAGATTCGATCGTCGGTATCCAATACCTAGTTCAATCTCGTTACCGGCAAGTCTCTTTACTCGTTCCGTAATGCATCATTCCGTAACTAACTCATTAGCTACATTGCTTGCAAGGCTTATAGTGATGTGCATTACCGAGAGGGCCCAGAGATACCTCTCCGACAATCGGAGTGACAAAACCTAATCTCGAAATACGCCAACCCAACATGTACCTTTGGAGACACCTGTAGTACTCCTTTATAATCACCCAGTTACGTTGTGACATTTGGTAGCACCCAAAGTGTTCCTCCGGTAAACGGGAGTTGCATAATCTCATAGTTACAGGAACATGTATAAGTCATGAAGAAAGCAATAGCAACATACTAAACGATCAAGTGCTAGGCTAACGGAATGGGTCATGTCAATCACATCATTCTCCTAATGATGTGATCCCGTTAATCAAATGACAACTCTTTTGTCCATGGCTAGGAAACTTAACCATCTTTGATTCAACGAGCTAGTCAAGTAGAGGCATACTAGTGACACTATGTTTGTCTATGTATTCACACATGTATTATGTTTCCGGTTAATACAATTCTAGCATGAATAATAAACATTTATCATGATATAAGGAAATAAATAATAACTTTATTATTGCCTCTAGGGCATATTTCCTTCAGTCTCCCACTTGCACTAGAGTCAATAATCTAGTTCACATCGCCATGTGATTTAACACTAATATTCATATCTGTATGTGATTAATACCCATAGTTCACATCGTCATGTGATCAACACCCAACGGGTTTACTAGAGTCAATAATCTAGTTCACATCGCTATGTGATTAACACCCAAAGAGTACTAAGGTATGATCATGTTTTGCTTGTGAGAGAAGCTTAAACAACGGGTCTGTCACATTCAGAGCCGTATGTATTTTGCAAATATTCTATGTCTTCAATGCTCTGCATGGAGCTACTCTAGCTTAATTGCTCCCACTTTCAATATGTATCCAGATTGAGACTTAGAGTCATCTGGATCAGTGTAAAAGTTTCCACCGATGTAACTTTTACAACAAACTCTTTTATCACCTCCATAATCGAGAAACATCTCCTTAGTCCTTACTAAGGATATTCTTGACCGCTGTCCAGTGATCTACTATTAGATTAAAATTTTATTCCTTTGTCAAACTCAGAGAAAGGTATACAATAGGTCTGGTTCACAGCATAGCGTACTTTATAGAACCTATGACTGAGGCATAGGGAATGACTTCTCATTCCCTTTCTATTTTCTGCCATGGTCGGGTCTTGAGTCTTACTCAACTTCATACCTTTGCATCACAGGTAAGAACTCCTTCTTTGACTGTTCCATTTTGAACTATTTCAAAAATTTATCAAGGTAAGTACTCATTGAAAAATCTTATCAAGCGTCCTGATCTATCTATATAGACCATGATGCTCAATGTGTAAGCAGCTTCACCGAGGTCTTGCTTTGAAAAACTCTTATTCAAGTATCCTTTCATGCTATCCAGAATTTCCATATCATTTCCAATTAACAATATGTCATCCACATATAATTTTAGAAATGCTACAGAGCTCCCACTCACTTTCTTGTAAATACAGGCTTCTTCAAAAGTCTGTATCAAACCATATGCTTTGATCAACTCATCAAAGCGTATATTCCAACTCCGAGATGCTTGCACCAGTCCATAGATGGACCGCTGGAGCTTGCACACTTTGTTAGCATCTTTAGGATTGACAAAAACTTTCTGGTTGCATCATATACAACTCTTCTTTAATAAATTCATTCAGGAATGCAGTTTTGACATCCATTTGCCAGATTTCATAAAATGTGGCAATTGCTAACAAGATTCAGACAGACTTAAGCTTCAATACGAGTGAGAAAATCTCATCGTATTCAACACCTTGAACTTGTTGAAAACCTTTTGCAACAAGTCGAGCTTAGTAGATAGTAACACTACTATCAGTGTCCGTCTTCCTCTTGAAGATCCATTTATTTAACATGGCTTGCAGATCATCGAGCAAGTCAATCAAAGTCCACACTCTGTTCTCATACATGGATCCCATCTCAGATTTCATGGCCTCAAACCATTTTGCGGAATCTGGGCTCATCATCGCTTCCTCATAGTTTGTAGGTTCATCATGGTCTAGTAACATGATTTCCAGAATAAGATTACCGTACCACTCTGGTGCGGATCTTAATCTGGAAGATCTACAAAGTTTGGTAGTAACTTGATCTGAAGTTTCATGATCATCATCATTAGCTTCCTCACTAATTGGTGTAGGAACCACTGGAACTGATTTTTGTGATTAACTACTTTCCAATTCGGGAGAAGGTACAAATTACCTCATCAAGCTCTTACTTTCCTCCCACTCACTTCTTTTGAGAGAAACTCCTTCTCTAGAAAGGATCCATTCTTAGCAACAAATGTTTTGCCTTTGGATCTGTGATAGAAGGAGTACCCAACAGTTTCCTTTGGGTATTCTATGAAGACGCACTTCTCCGATTTGGGTTCGAGCTTATCAGGTTGAAAACCTTTTTCATATAAGCATCGCAACTCCAAACTTTAAGAAACGACAGCTAAGGTTTACTGCTAAACCATAGTTCATACGGTGTCGTCTCAACGGATTTAGATGGTGCCCTTTTAAACGTGAATGCAGCTGTCTCTAATGCATAACCCCAAAACGATAGTGGTAAACTGATAAGAGATATCATAGATCGCACCATATCTAGTAAAGTACGATTACGATGTTCGGACACACCATTACATTGTGGTGTTCCAGGTGGCATGAGTTTGTGAAACTATTCCACATTGTTTTAATTGAAGACCAAACTCGTAACTCGAATATTTGTCTCCGCGATCAAATCACAGAAACTTTATTTTCTTGTTACGATGATTCTCCACTTCACTCTGAAATTTTTGAACCTTTCAACTATTTCAGACTTATGTTTCATCAAGTAGATATACCCATATCTTGTCAAATCATTTTGTGAAGGTCAGAAAATAACGATACTTGCCACGAGCATCAATACTCATTGGATCGCATACATCGGTATGTATTATTTCCAACAAGTTAGTAGCTCATTCCATTGTTATGGAGAACGGAGTTTTAGTCATCTTGCCCAAAATGCACAGTTCGCAAGCATCAAATGATTCATAACCAAGTGATTCCAAAAATCCATCTTTATGGAGTTTCTTCATGCGCTTTACAATGATATGACCCAAACGGCGGTGCCACAAATAAGTTGCACTATCATTATTAACTTTGCATCTTTTGGCATCAATATTATGAATATGTGTATCATCAGGATCGAGATCCAACAAACTATTTTCATTGGGTGTATGACCATTGAAGGCTTTATTCATGTAAACAGAACAACAATTATTCTCTGACTTTAAATGAATAACTGTATTGCAATAAACATGATCAAATCATATTCATGCTCAACGTAAACACCAAATAACATTTATTTAGGTTTAACACTAATCCCGAGAGTATAGGGAGTGTGCGATGATGATCATATCAATCTTGGAACTACTTCCAACACTCATCGTCACTTCCCCTTCAACTAGTCTCTGTTTATTCTGTAACTCCTTTTTTGAATTACTAATCTTAGAAACCAAACAAGTATCAAATACTCAAGGGTTACTATAAACACAAGTAAGGCACACATCAATAACCTGTATATCAAATATACCCTTGTTCACTTTGCCATCCTTCTTATCCACCAAATATTCAAGGCATTTCCGCTTCCAGTGACCATTTCTTTTGCAGTGTAAGTACTCAGTTTCAGGCTTTGGTCCAGCTTTGGGCTTCTTCGTGGGAGTGACAACTTGCTTGTCATTCTACTTGAAGTTCCCTTTATTTCCCTTTGCCCTTTTCTTGAAACTAGTGATCTTGTCAACCATCAACACTTGATGCTCTTTCTTGATTTCTACCTTCGTCGATTTCAACATCACGAAGAGCTCGGGAATCGTTCTCGTCATCCCTTGCATACTATAGTTCATCACGAAGTTCTAGTAACTTAGTGATGGTGACTAGAGAATTCTGTCAATCACTATCTTATCTGGAAGATTAACTCCCACTTGATTCAAGCGATTGAAGTACCCAGACAATCTGAGCACATGCTCACTAGTTGAGCGATTCTCATCCATCCTTTAGCTATAGAACTTGTTGGAGACTTCATATCTCTCAACTCGGGTATTTGCTTGAAATATTAACTTCAACTCTTGGAACATCTCATATGGTCCATGACGTTCAAAAAACGTCTTTGAAGTCCCGATTCTAAGCCGTTAAGCATGGTGCACTAAACTATCAAGTAGTCATCATATTGAGCTAGCCAGACGTTCATAACGTCTGCATCTGCTCCTGCAATAGGTCTGTCACCTAGCGGTGCATTAAGGATATAATTCTTCTGTGAAGCAATGAGGATAAACCTTAGATCACGGATCCAATCCACATCATTGCTACTAACATTTTTCAACACACAGTTTTCTCTAGGAACATATCAAAATAAACATGTGAAAGCAAAAACGCGAGCTATTGATCTACAACATAATTTGCAAAATACTACCAGGACTAAGTTCATGATAAATTTAAGTTTAATTAATCATATTACTAAAGAACTACCACTTAGACAGACATCTCTCTAGTCATCTAAGTGATCACGTGATTCAAATCAACTAAACCATGTCCGATCATCACGTGAGATGGAGTAGTTTCAATGGTGAACATCACTATGTTGATCATATCTACTATATGATTCACGCTCGACCTTTCGGTCTCCGTGTTCCGAGGCCATATCTGTATATGCTAGGCTCGTCAATTTTAACCTGAGTATTCCACGTGTGCAACTGTTTTGCACCTGTTGTATTTGAACGTAGAGCCTATCACACCCGATCATCACGTGGTGTCTCAGCACGAAGAACTTTCGCAACGGTGCATACTCAGGGAGAACACTTCTTGATTATTAGTGAGAGATCATCTTAAAATGCTACCGTCAATGAAAGCAAGATAAGATGCATAAAGGATAAACATCACATGCAATCAATATAAGTGATATGATATGGCCATCATCATCTTGTGCTTGTGATCTCCATCTTCGAAGCACCGTCGTGATCACCATCGTCACCGGCGCGACACCTTGATCTCCATCGTAGCATCGTTGTCGTTACGCCATCTATTGCTTCTACGACTATCGCTACCGCTTAGTGATAAAGTAAAGCAATTACAGGGCGTTTGCATTTGATACAATAAAGCGACAACCATATGGCTCCTGCCAGTTGCCGATAACTTCGGTTACAAAACATGATCATCTCATACAATAAAATATAGCATCACATCTTGACCATATCACATCACAACATGCCCTGCAAAAACAAGTTAGACGTTCTCTACTTTGTTGTTGCAAATTTTACGTGGCTGCTACGGGCTGAGCAAGAACCGTTCTTACCTACGCATCAAAAACCACAACGATAGTTCGTCAAGTTGGTGCTGTTTTAACCTTCGCAAGGACCGGGCGTAGCCACACTCGATTCAGCTAAAGTGAGAGAGACAGACACCCGCCAGCCACCTTTAAGCACGAGTGCTCGTAACGGTGAAACCAGTCTCGCGTAAGCGTACGCGTAATGTCGGTCCGGGCCGCTTCATCTCACAATACCGCTGAACCAAAGTATGACATGCTGGTAAGCAGTATGACTTGTATCGCCCACAACTCACTTGTGTTCTACTCGTGCATATAACATCAACACATAAAAGCTAGGCTCGGATGCCACTGTTGAGGAACGTAGTAATTTCAAAAAAAATTCCTACGCACACGCAAGATCATGTTGATGGCATAGCAACGAGAAGGGAGAGTGTGTGTCCACGTACCCTCGTAGACCGTAAGCGGAAGCGTTAGCACAACGCGGTTGATGTAGTCGTACGTCTTCACGATCCGACCGATCCAAGCTCCGAACGTACGGCGCCTCCGAGTTCAGCACATGTTCAGCTCGATGACGATCTCCGGGCTCCGATCCAGCAAAGCTCCGGAGATGAGTTCCGTCAGCATGACGGTGTGGTGACGGTGATGATGTTCTACCGGCGCAGGGCTTCGCCTAAACTCCGCGACGATACGACCGAGGTGGAATATGGTGGAGGGGGGCATCGCACACGGCTAAGGAACGATCCGTAGATCAACTTGTGCTGTTCATGGGGTGCCCCCTGCCCCCGTATATAAAGGAGTGGAGGAGGGGAGGGCCGGCCCTCTCTATGGCGCGCCCTAGGGGAGTCCTACTCCCACCGGGAGTAGGATTCCCCCTTTCCTAGTCCAACTAGGAACCCTTCCATGTAGTAGGAGTAGGAGAGAAGGAAAGGGAAGAGAGAAGGAGAAGGAAGGAAGGGTGCGCCCCCCCTCCCTAGTCCAATTCGGACTAGTCCAAGGGGAGGGGTGCGGCCACTCTTTTGGCCCTTTCTCTCCTTTCCCGTATGGCCCAAAGAGGCCCAATACGAATTCCCGTAACTCTTCGGTACTCCTAAAAATACCCGAATCACTCGGAACCTTTCCGAACTCCGAATATAGTCGTCCAATATATCGATCTTTACGTCTCGACCATTTCGAGACTCCTCGTCATGTCCCCGATCTCATCCGGGACTCCGAACTCCTTCGGTACATCAAAACTCATAAACTCATAATAAAACTGTCATCGTAACGTTAAGCGTGCGGACCCTACGGGTTCGAGAACTATGTAGACATGACCTAGAACTATTCTCGGTCAATAACCAATAGCAGAACCTGGATGCCCATATTGGCTCCTACATATTCTACGAAGATCTTTATCGGTCAAACCGCATAACAACATACGTTGTTCCCTTTGTCATCGGTATGTTACTTGCCCGAGATTCAATCGTCGGTATCCAATACCTAGTTCAATCTCATTACCGGCAAGTCTCTTTACTCGTTCCGTAATGCATCATTCCGTAACTAACTCATTAGGTACATTGCTTGCAAGGCTTATAGTGATGTGCATTACCGAGAGGGCCCAGAGATACCTCTTCGACAATCGGAGTGACAAAACCTAATCTCGAAATACACCAACCCAACATGTACCTTTGGAGACACCTGTAGTACTCCTTTATAATCACCTAGTTACGTTGTGACGTTTGGTAGCACCCAAAGTGTTCCTCCGGTAAACGGGAGTTGCATAATCTCATAGTTACAGGAACATGTATAAGTCATGAAGAAAGCAATAGCAACATACTAAACGATCAAGTGCTAGGCTAACGGAATGGGTCATGTCAATCACATCATTCCCCTAATGATGTGATCCCGTTAATCAAATGACAACTCTTTTGTCCATGGCTAGGAAACTTAACCATCTTTGATTCAACGAGCTAGTCAAGTAGAGGCATACTAGTGACACTATGTTTGTCTATGTATTCACACATGTATTATGTTTCCGGTTAATACAATTCTAGCATGAATAATAAACATTTATCATGATATAAGGAAATAAATAATAACTTTATTATTGCCTCTAGGGCATATTTCCTTCAGCAAGTAATCATGTGAACTTGATATGTGTTCGATATTTTGATGATATGTATGTTGTCATTTGATACATCCATTTTGCATCATGCTTTTATATCAATATTTATTGCAATATGGGCTGTTACTACACATTATGCCATAATACTTATGCCTTTTCTCTTTTTTACAAGGTTTACATGAAGAGGGATAATGCCGGCAGCTGGGATTCTGGGCTGGAAAAGGAGCAAATATTAGAGACCTATTTTGCACAACTCCAAAAGTCCTGAAACTCCATGAAAGTCAATTTTGCAATATATTAAAAATATTGGGCAAAGAAAGCACCAGAGGGGGGCCACCCACAGTCCACGAGGGTGGAGGGCGCCCCCTGCCTCGTGGGCCACCTGGCATGCCCCCGATGCCCATCTTCTACTATATGGTGTCTTTTGCCCTAGAAAAAATCATAAGGAAGCTTTCAGGAAGAAGCGCCGCCGTCTCGAGGCGGGACCTTGGCGGAACCAATCTAGGGCTCCGGCAGAGCTGTTCTGCCGGGGAAACATCCCTCCGGGAGGGGGAAATCATCACCATCGCCATCACCATTGGTCCTCTCATCGAGAGGGGGTCAATATCCATCAACATCTTCACCAGCACCATCTCCTGTCAAACCCTAGTTCATCTCTTGTATCTGATCTTTGTCTCAAAACCTCAGATTGGTACCTGTGGGTTGCTAGTAGTGTTGATTACCCCTTGTAGTTGATGCTAGTTGGTTTATTCGATGGAAGATCATATGTTTAGATCCTTTATGCATATTAATACCCCTCTGATTATGAACATGAATATGATTTGTGAGTAGTTACGTTTGTTCCTGAGGACATGGGAGAAGTCTTGTTATCACTACTAGGGAAAACCTTATACACAACATCTTAGCAGTAGCGCTGGACAAAACAGGGCGCTACTGCTACTTAGTAGTAGCGTGTTTAAATAAACCGTGCTACTGCTACTACTTTAGCAGTAGCATGTGCTAGGAAAATGCGCTCCTGCTATGTTTGTACTAGGCACAGATGGATAGCCCCACTTAGCAGTAGCGTGTATCCCTAACCAGCGCTACTGCTACGTCCCATAGCAGTAGCGCGTATCTCGGAAATGCGCTACTACTTACTTACCTTATCCTCGAGCGGTTGACCCTCTCACTCACTCTCCCTCTCACTCGCTCTAGCCCACGCAGAACTCGTCGTCTGCCACCGTGCACTGCTCCTCCACCGAGGTACTCCCTATTGAGATCTACGGTAGGATGCGTCGACTGCAAATCAAAATTTCCTACGTGCAGAACAACTAGGAACATGCTATGGGAGATGGATCACAGTTTGTTACCACTAGACGCGTAGTGCTGTGTAGTGGAACAAGAGTTGAGGCAGCGCGTCCGAGGGGATCGTCTCCTCCTTGTCCGATCTCCCTCGAACAGCCAGTCGTCCGATCTCACATACAAGTTCACCGGAGCGGCGCAAGTGCACCGCCTCTAACGGTATCCGTGCGTGCAGGAGGAACACCGTGCGGCGGACTGCTAGGTCCGATCACATAGTCGGCGGTGAATGGAGGTGGCTATTCACAACACATGCAAACCCTAGTGACAGCGCCGAAGCGATCAACCACATGAGTGTGTCACACCTCCACTTTATATAGACGTCCATCGCGGGCTCAACATTTGGGCCTCGCATGGACCCTTAAAGCCCAAAGTCTACTCGTTCGCGTTCCAATTCGAGTTCGGATCACATCTGACCAATGTCCTCCGAACCGACCTCGTAGGTTCCTTCCCTTAAGCGCGCGACCCCTTAGGTTCAAGTCGGCTTGGTCATAGTTCGGATCACCTCCGACCTGCACGGTTGGTAGCGGCCTCTACCAAGGCGTGCCGACCACCAAGCACACTATGAAGCTGGTTAGGCGAACCTGTACAATGTGTCACACTTCTGTTCCCTTTGCCACACGACATATGTTGTTGGGCTCAAGGAGAGACTGTCATCCTTGTGCTAGCCCGACTTCTTTCTCGTTCCAGTGATACTGACCATAAACCGGATTATCTCATAATCCTTGTCGCATGGCCATGCTTATCCTGGTCGGATGACACGAGTGGCCCAGAGTATATCTCTCCTGATCGGAGGGGCACATCCCATCTTGCTCGACCATGTCTCACAGCATGGGACTGCACAAACCCGAAACCTACCATTGTAACTACCCATTCATGGAGTAGCGTTTGGTCGGCCCAAAGCAATTCTGTCACCATCTCGAGTACATGCGTCAGCTCAGGTCTTAGGACGTAGAACGTATGTTGTACTAGAGACTCACAGATGACATATCATTGCGTCTCATAGTTGGGTCTGTCTGACTCGGACCTTATCTCGACTCGGATTCAACTATGTCGAATCCGACCAGATCCTTCCGAGTCCATATTGTCCGGTTATCATCCAATGCTCCATGGCTAGTGAGACCAAGCCATCGACCGTGTCGGATGCTAGTCTAGTCGGCTACGCGTCCACGCAGCCCTTTCGACTAGGGACCTTTTAGGACAGTCATCATACAATGCATAGTCCAACAAACAAGTCATGTACTTGCTGATACACATCATTGATAATGTCCAAGGACTATCTTTATTCATAAACACATAGGAAATATCATCATACATGATTGCCTCTAGGGCATATCTCCAATAGTCTCCCACTTGCACTAGAGTCAATCAAATAGACATCGAATGCCCATAGCTCTAACGTGCCCCTCATGTTTGGGTTGTGGAAGCGGCTTAGTTAACGGATCTGCAACATTTGCATCCGTGTTAATCTTGCATAAGTCTACATCACCATTCTTTACGATCTTTCGTATCAGGTGATATTTCCGATCTATGTGTCTGACCTTGTGGTGATTCCTTGGCTTGTGCGATGGCACCAGAATTATCACAATAAAGGTCCAACGGTTTCACCGGGGCTGGGAAAATACCAAGATCATCCAAAAAATGCCAGATCCAAACACCTTCCTTTGCAGCTTCACAAGCCGCAATGTATTCGGCTTTTGTGGTAGAATCGGCCATTGTATCCTGCTTGGAACTCATCAGGTGCACCGCCCCTCCGTTCAGTATGTACACGAATCTGGACTATGATCGACAATCATCTCTGTTGGTTTGGAAACTAGCATCAGTGTAACCCCTTACAACGAGCTCTTCCTCACCTCCATAAACTAGGAACATCTCTTTAGTCCTTTTCAGGTACTTCAAAATAGTCTTTACCGCTGCCCAGTGACTCTCACCTGGGTTGGCCTATTATCTACTTGTTAGGCTTATTGCAAAAGCAACATCAGGCCTTGTACATATCATGGCATACATGATGGATCCGATTGCTGAGGCATACGGAATCCTAGTCATCCTGCTTCGCTCATCAGATGTGGAAGGACTCTGAGTCTCGCTTAGCCTTATAGCATGTGAGAGTGGCAAGAACCCTTTCTTCGCCTCACTCATGTTGAACCGCTTCAACACTTTATCTATGTACGTGCTCTGGCTTAAGACGAGCAGCCTCCTCGATCTATCTCTATAGATCTTAATGCCTAAAATATAGACTGCCTCACCAAGGTCCTTCATCGAAAACTTGCCATTCAATGACTCCTTGACCAAGTTTAGCATCGAAACATCATTTCTGATCAGTAGTATGTCATCCACATACAAGATCAAAAATACTATCGAGCTCCCACTTAACTTCTTGTATAAACAAGCGTCCTCTTTGCTTTTGATGAAACCGAGACCAGTGACGACCTCATCAAAATGAATGTTCCAACTCCGAGATGCTTGCCTCAACCCATAAATGGATCTCTTGAGCTTGCATACCTTACTAGTGCTAGTCGGATCGACAAAACCCTCGGGTTGTATCATATATACATCCTCAGTTAAATTTCCGTGAAGAAAAGCCATTTTGACATCCATCTGCCATATCTCGTAACCAAAATATGCAGCTATAGCTAGTACGATCCTCATCGATTTTAGCATCGCTACCGGCGAGTAAGTCTCGTCGTAGTCAATTCCTTGAACTTTTCCATAACCTTTAGCGACAAGACGAGCTTTATGGATCTGAACATTTCCATCCACATCGGTTTTCTTCTTAAAGACCCATTTGCAACCAATGGCAGTTACGCCAGGTGGCGGATCAACCAAGTCCCGGACTTGATTCTCATCCATGGACTTTAACTCGGATCTCATGGCCTCTAGCCATGCCCCATCACTTCTGCATACGTGGCCGACTCGTTGCTTTCTAGCAACAATACATCACATACTCTGCGCAATCTTTCTGACCTCCGTGGTTCCGGTGCCGCTTCCACTACGGGTTCCCTGACTGACTCTGGTATGATCTCATCGCCAGCCGAGCCGTCCCCGAGTGGTCCTCTAATTTCTTCGAGTCGAACCGTCCTCCCACTGGCCTCCCGACTGAGAAAATCTTTCTCAAGGAAAACCCCATTCCGAGCAACAAACACTTTGTTATCTTCCCGGTTGTAGAATCTACATCCCAATGTTTCCCTTGGATATCCCACGAATATGCATTTATCCGATTTAGGTGTAAGCTTGTCTGACATAAGTCGCTTGACAAATGCTTCACAACCCCAAATCTTTAGAAAAGACAAACTGGGACTCTTCCCGATCCACATCTCATGTGGTGTCTTGTCTACGGATTTTGATGGTACCCTGTTAAGAGTGAAAGCTGCAGTTTCTAGAGTGTATCCCCAGAATGACAAGGGTAAATCTGATTTGCTCATCATAGATTGGACCATGTCCAACAAGGTCCTATTCCTCCATTCCGACACGCCATTTCTCTGTGGCATACCTAGAGGTGTGAGCTGAGGTACTATACCTCGACTTTTCAGATGATCATCAAACTCCTGGCTCATGTACTCACCTCCATGATCAGATCGTAGAAGTTTTATAGTCTTGCCGAGCTGATTCTCAACCTCGTTCTGAAACTCTTTGAACTTTTCAAAAGTCTCCGACTTGTGCCTCATCAAATAGATATATCCATATCTACTCAAGTCGTCGGTAAAAGTCACGAAGTACTGATAGCCACCTCTGGCAGTTGTTCTCATTGGACCATAGACATCACTATGTATAAGTTCCAACAGCTCGGACGCCCTCTCACAACTCTTTGCGAAAGGAAACTTAGTCATCTTGCCGAGCAAGCATGATTCACATGTCTCGAAAGACTCAAAGTCAGATGAAGTTAGGAGCCCATCATCATGGAGCTTCTTCATGTGTTTCATACTATTGTGTCCAAGCCGGCAATGCCAGAAGTATGTCGGATTTATTTCATTAGGCTTATGCCTCTTGACATTCGCGTTATAGACCGGTTCCTGTTCTAGATTCAATATAAATAACCCATCAACAATGGGTGCATAGCCGTGGAACATACCATTCAAAAATATCGAACAACCATTGTCCTTTAAATTGCATTCATAACCTTGACTCATCAAACATGAGGCAGAAATAATGTTCCGACTAAGTGCAGGAATGTAATAACACTTATTCAATTCCATAATGAATTCGGAAGGAAGCTGGAGCTGCATCATGCCGACCTCCAACGCAGTAACTCTTGCTTTGTTGCCAACCCTGATGTTAATCTCCCCTTGTGCCACACGCCTAGTTCTTACCAACCCCTGCATCGAGTTGCAAATATGAACAACCGACCCAGTATCAAATACCCAAGAGCTACTAGGTATGTCAGCAAGGTAAATGTCTATAACATATCCAACAAGTGTACCTTTGCTCGAAGAAGCATTTCCGGCCTTCTTGCCATGCTCTGCAAGCCACTTGCTACAGTTCCTCTTCCAGTGACCAGTTTCCTTGCAATGATAGGAAATGGTCTTCGAGTCATGTCCAGACTTCGGCGCAGCGGTGGAGGTTACCGTCTATGTGCCCTTTGCCTTAGCCTTTTTCTTGGACCAACTCTTCTTGAACTTAGCCGATTTCTGCACCATCAACAGTTGATGCATGCCTTTCTTAATATCCTGCTCTGCCACTTTGAGCATCCCATGCAATTCAATGAGCTTCTTATCCATGCCATGCATATGATAGTTCGAGATGAACGTCCCATAGCTGGGCGGAAGAGAACCCAGAACTGCATCTGTAGCAAGCTCATCCAAGAGTGGGAAGCCCAACCGATCCAAAGCTTGCACATATCCGATCATCTTGATCACATGTGGGCTCAGTGGATCACCTTCCTTCAGTTTGTAGTCCATCAAGGATTGCCAGATGTTCAACCTTTTGGTCCTAGCCTGTGTCTGAAACATGCTCTTGAGACTCTCGATCATATCATAAGCCTCAACATTTTTGAAATGCTATTGCAAATCGGGCTCCATACAAGCTAGCATCAGACAGCTGATCTCCGTTGATTCATCAACGAGTTTCTGGTAGGCATTCTTAGTTGTGGCATTAGCATTATCGGAAGGTTCCTCTAGAAGTGGATCCTCTAGAACATGTTCCTTTTTATCATGCTTGAGAACAATTCTCAAATTTCTATACCAGGTGGTAAAGTTTGTTCCATTCAGTTTATCCTTTTCCAGAATTGATTTCAATGCAAAGTTGGGTTGAGCAGGTGGTGCCATTGATCTACAACAGAAAATATGCAATCACTAAGAAATGTGTTTATGTAGAGTAACTCAAGCCTAAACAGAAATACTCCCACTGAAGTTAGCATCCCTCCGCAAACTCTCAGTGATTCAGGATCCGAGTAGCGCATGCGACTACTGAGCTTTGGCATCACTGCTAGACAACATACTTATCAGGTAAGCAACTCCTTGCTAATCGTATCTCTATACGACTCCTGTCGGTCAGGAAGGTATCTCATACCCTTGCTCCCAACCTTCTTTGCCACAAGGCCCAAAACTGTTTTGATAGCCTTGTCAAGTTAACCTGACGCAATGCATGTCCGTGTCTAACACGAACCCTTCAGTTCAAGGACACCTAGCAGCACCCCAATTTTATGAGCCCACTACTAGATGTACTTGACGTCCGAAGGTGCAACATCGGGGATGGCAATTCGCTTGATATTCATGAGGCATCATTCTACCATTCTAACATGCATAGAAACAAAGAAGCATAACAATCACAAATAAACACATATTGTGAAATAGTATGGCTCCTTCATGGACGTTCTTCCAGGCCGGCTCCGACTCCGATGACCATCTACGAACTCCATCTTGTTTGTCACACCGAGACGCCAAGCCACCAACCTGATCTCTATTATCCAACTACTACAACTAGTAATGAATTTTACATAGAGTCACAAGTCAACACGCAGGCTATTATACAATATAATAACAGCACTTTGGCTCCTACCGGCTGACAAACATGACACGCAGGCCACGTATAAATTACACACATCCATCACATACACATGAGCCATACTATTCACATCAAACCTACAAAACAAAGTTATGATTAGAATCGTATTCTACCGGTTTGTGTGTCGGGTATGAAATACATGGTGCTACGCACATGGCGGTCCCGCTAGCCGGTTAGCGGGCAGGGTTCGAAGAGTTGAGGCAGCGCGTCCGCGGGGATCGTCTCCTCCTCATTCGATCTCCCTCGAACAGCCGTCCATCCGATCGCACATACATGTTCGCCGAATCGGCGCAAGTGCACCGCCTCTAACGGTATCCGAGCATGCAGGAGGAACACCATGTGGCGGACTGCTAGGTCCGATCACACAGTCGGCATCGAATGGAGGTGGCTATTCGCAACACATGCAAACCCTAGTGACAGCGCCGAAGCAATCAACCGCATGAGTGTGCTGCACCTCCACTTTATATAGGCGTCCGTCGCGGGCTGCACGGACCCTTAAAGCCCAAAGTATACTCGGTCACGTTCCAAGTCCAGTTCGAATCACATCCGACCAGTGTCCTCTAAACCGACCTCGTAGGTTCCTTCCCTTAAGCGTGCGGCCCCTTAGGTTCAAGTCGGCTTGGTCATAGTTCGGATCACCTCTGACCTGCACGGTTGGTAGCAGCCTCTAGCAAGGCGTGCCGACCACCAAGCAGACTATGAAGCTGGTTAGGCGAACCTGTACAACGTGTCACACTTCTATTCCCTTTGCCGCACGATATATGTTGTCAGGCTCAAGGCGAGACTGTCATCCTTGTGCTAGACCGACTTCTTTCTCGTTCCAGTGATACCGACCATAAACCGTATTATCTCATAATCTCTGTCGCATGGCCATGCTTATCCTGGTCGGATCACACAAGTGCCCAGATATATCTCTCCTGATGGGAGGGGCAAATCCCATCTTGCTCGACCATGTCTCGCAGCATGGGACTGGACAAACCCGAAACCTACCTTTGTAACTACCCAGTCATGGAGTAGCATTTGGTCGGCCCAAAGCAAGTTTGTCACCATCTCGAGTACATGCGTCAGCTCAAGTCTTAGGACATAGAACGTATTTTGTACTAGAGACTCACAAGTGACATATCGCTGTGTCTCATAGTTGGGTCTGACCGACTCGGTCCTTATATCGACTCGGATTTGACTACGTCGAATCCGACCAGATCCTTTCGAGTCCATTTTATCCGGTTAGCATCCAATGCTCCATGGCTAGTGAGACCAAGCCATCGATCGTGTCATATGCTAGTCTAGTCGGCTGTGCGTCCACACAACCCTTTCGACTAGGGACCTTTTAGGACAGTCATCATACAATGCATAGTCCCTCAAACAAGTCACGTACTTGCTAATACACATCATTGATAATGTCCAAGGACTATCTTTATTCATAAACACATAGGAAATATCATCATACATGATTGCCTCTAGGGCATATCTCCAACACTCGCTCCTCCCATCTCTCCTCCCACTGCCCCTCGCTCCTCCTCCTCCGGCTGTCCCCTCCCTCCTCCTGATTCGGCCGCCCCCTCCCCCTCCACCCCAGCCCCTCCCTCCTCCTCCAGCCGCCCCTCCCCCTCC
>NC_041381.1:394934783-395146148 GCF_002162155.2 Triticum dicoccoides
CCCCCTCCTCCTCTCTCCTTCCTCCTCCCTCCATCTTTATTTTTCTGTTTTTACTGTAGTTTTTTACTATTGTGTAATGTAGTTTTTTCACTGTTTTTAGTAAGTGTTTAAAATAATTAGTAAGTAAATTAATAAAACTAGTTGAACTAGTTTATTTTTATTAAGAACTACTTGAATTAATAGAACTAATGTATTTTTTGTAAGAAAATTAATATAACTAGTTGAACTAGTTTACTTTTAGAAAGAACAAGTTTATTTTTATTTATAGTAACTTTATTTTTAGTAAGAACTAGTTGAATTAATAGAACTAGTCGAACATGTCACATTTGTTGTTATTTTTTGAGTTTAAGCAATTATTCCGCATCGACGTCGACGATGCCTATCTCGCATCCTCGTCGTCGATACCCGTCGTTCACTAGGGTTTTAGTTGTATTGGTGATGTTATATGTATGATACTATTCGGGATGTATTAGTGATAACTTATAGGGTTTTTGTTTTTGAAGAAATCAAGGAGCCCCTCCATCATCCCCGCCATTGTCCCCGTCACCGACCCCCTCCAACCTCGAGGTGAGACCAGCCAAATCTCCATGTCAATATGAGTCCTATAAGATATGATGTAGATAAAAAAGATGTATATATTGTGTTGCTCAAATTGGATATGTAGTTGCCCAAGTGGCCGGTCATGTTTGCAGGTTACACCTCCGAGTGGCCTATGTTTTGCCAGAGTGTTGATTAATTTCCATTCCGACAAATTTCAGGCGCTTGATATGTCCTGTTTTAGCAAAGGTCATGCCGGACTTTTCTGTGAATTTTGGCATGACTTGTGCTAGAATATGTAGGAAATATCGAGTTGCCTGGATTTTCTAGAAAGATAATTAAACAATATTTTGGGTTGACTTTAAGTCTATCGAGGCCGAAGAATCCCGACTGTCGTCGTGGGGGTCGTTTCTCCTTCTTCTCCGGGTGCTAGACCTTTGTTATGCACTAGGGGAAGGAGGAGTAACGACCATCACCGACGGTCGCAAATGTCAGAGAGGAATCCGTGAGGGAGAGTCTTCACCATATATGAGAGGACGAAGAATCCCGACTGTTGTCGTGGGGGTAGCTTCTCCTTCCTTCCCGTGTGCTAGACAATTTAGTGTAATGCACTCGGGAATGAAAGGAGGAGCTACCATCACCGATGGTCGAATATATACACCACGTGAGCTGAGAGTTTTCAAGAAAAGACTCGACAAACCAATAGTCAACCTGTGATGAATAATAATGATCTAATTTAGTTTTTGTTGTACATATATTTAATTGTACAAGTTTAATCTTTGAATTATGAACATAGGAAATGTCGTCGGACGAAGAAGGTCCCGGGGAGTGCTCCTGGTGCGGCGACAACCGAGGTTTCTGCGACAGGCCTCACCTGGACGAAGGTCGGTGCTTCAGCATTAAGCTCGAGGAGGCCTTCGATTGTGATACAGTAAGCTATGACGCAAAGTGTTTTTTTCATAATTAAGCTCGACTTACTACTTCAACATGTAATTTTCGTCTTTTACAATTTGACTAGCTTATCCCATGCCATGCAAGACGCTATGTCTTGGAGAGGATGGGTTTTGAAGATCATGAGAGGAATGAAACAAAGAAAATGTGGTACCCCGGCTCAGAGCAACCAGTTTACCTTGCATTGCCAGCCTAAAGACCATGTCTTCTGGCAACACACAACATCTTGGTACGGAAAACAACTGCTTTATTGATGCTAGCGGAACATGGTTCATATTACAACAAGTTAGGAGGCCAAGCGGCACACACGGTGCAACTGAACAATATGTACATTATTTAATGATCATAAAGGGGGGCCTCGAGCATGACAACTACGCGGCAGCGGAAGAACGACGAAGCGGGACTCCATAGCACAGGGACACCAATGTGAACATGATCTAGACTCGAACAGCACTCCGTTCCAACAAAACTTTCCTGAAATCTGGCATGACACGCCAGGTCAGTACATTGAATGCACTTGCAAGCTCACAACAACCATAAACATAATGACACACAATATCATGATATTAACCAATTTAATCATCAATGCAAAATCATACTATGGATGCAGTCAATGAAATCTCCTGCCTTAAGTCCCACAGACTTGCTTACCAAATAGTTTACCTCATAACCGAATGGTGATCTTTCTCGAATCACAAACGAACCAACAACTTGGTCATCAAACGGGTTACCTCATAACCAAACGGTAATCTTTCTCGGATCACAAATGGACCAACAACTTGGTCATCAACATTAACATGGTTTTCCAACCATCCTCTTTCCAACAGTGCCAGATTATTAATTTAGTGTGCAAGATTTTTTAAAGGTTAACCCATGGTGTGACCTACTTTCGAGCGTGTCCGTAACCATGGACTCGGCTATCGATAGATTAAATACACTCTGCAGAGGTAGTGCACTGTACCCACACCAAGGAACCCATGGCCTCGCACTCCCATTCGGGTGGACCAACGACATTCCAACAAAACCCCTCCATTGCCATGACACTCTCCCGACCACTCCGACTAACTCCCCACTGGGCTAAGTCATGGGTGGCCTCGTGTCTACCAAAGACACCAACGGCCACCATCGTGGCAAAACATAAACGGTCCCAAACGGGGACAAGGTACCATAGCAACATCAACGGGCACACAAGGTTATGTTTGCTTACCGGACCAGGGTACCGCACGCCCATAACCTTCCCTTGTTGGAGGCACCGACCAAAGGCATGACAACGGACCGAATAAAGGCCTTCCCATTAAGGCAAATATGGTTGCACTGGGAAAAACTCGATTCAGTGGCATCTTGACCCGATCAACGATATGTTCAAGTTGAGTTATTATCAGGTTCAATATAAAGTAAAAATAATCGGTGTCATGATATGCCATGCAAATGCACTCATGTAACATGCATCACTAATCATAAGAACCATACCGGTTCAACTATACCAAGCACTAACCAAACATATCAGAAACTCACAGCATTATTCTGGTCATGATTATTCAGCAAACTAACCATGGCAATATCTTAGCATAATTATTTTCTTACCCAAGAAAATATTATCCAAGCTAGTTATTTTTCATAAGAAAATTATTTCTTCATAATCTAGGATAACTTATAATGACTTAAATTAACTTAGTTAACTTTAACTTACTGTAAACCAACATGTCAACATATTCAAGCTTTCGACAGAATGAAAATAGCTATTTTTTTGGTGATTTAAATGCATGAACTAAATTATTCATTCAAGTTGAAAATAAATCACAAAAATTGCAATGGCACCATGAGAATGTTGTTGTGGCTTGCCTTAGTGCAGATGAGGTTCACACTCCTCCTAGTGATCCTCAAGACAAGCTTCAGCTTCTAAAATCAATTAAAACACAAAAAGAAAACATCAACAAACACTCTGAAATTCACCAGAAAATCTAGGCAGGGGAGAAAAATCTCATCTTTGGTGTGCTGCTACAGATTTTCATACAGAACACAATGCAAAATGAATCAATTCATTTGGACTTATGGTTAAAAAGTTATGGCTATTCGAAGTTCTATGGAAATATTTGAATTGAATTTAAATAAACAGAACAGGGGGGTGACGTCGAAGGAGTAAACCCCACGGGGTGCCTCCACTCGTACCGCTTTGGGCGCGGCCAGAGTGGCTGACAGCGGGCCCCGCTAGTCAGGTGAGAGGGAGGGGGAGAGAGAAAAAGGGCACGGCAGAGCTTCGACGGAGCACACGCCGACGAGGAGGGCATCTTGGCCTGATCTGGAGGGATGTGTTGGGGATATAACTACTAAGTGTAAACCGCCCAGGAGGGGCCGGTTCACCCTCAACTACATTGAAGCCCATAAAGACCCGAAAGATGGCGCTTTACTGATGAAGCTTAGAGGCCCAGAGCCCAAAGGCGGATTAGGGCCCATAGTTGTAAACCACTATGATTGTATAACTTGTGTTGTAAGTTAGGAGAGGGGAGACCGAGCGGACACTTGTATGAGCCGGCCTCGGGACTCTGTAGACCGGCCGGGCGTCAACCTGAGTATATAAAGGGACGACCCGACGGCAGTTCAGGGACAAGAAACAACAACTTGAGACCCAGGCAAAGCGTATTTTCTCCCTGGTCATCGAAACCCAATCAATCCCATCACAACTAGACGTAGGCTTTTACCTTCAGCGATGGGGCCGAACTAGTATAACTCTAGTGTCCTTTGTGCGGTTTAACCCCTTCAAGCTAACCCGTCGCGATGGCTCCATGACTAAGTCCTTTCATGAGGACATCTAACATGATATTTCCACGACAGGATGGATCGAAGGAGAAGAGGGAGGCGCACCTGCCCGTACCCGTAGAACAGCTAGGGGTGGTCGAACAGCAACGGAATGAGCCTCTCCAGTGGCGGCAGAGAGCCGTGGTCGCCGGAGTTGGGGATGACGGTGATGAGGGGCTGCCCCAGTGGCTCCAACCGAGTCGGACGGCACCACTGAAGCACGGAGCAGGCTCTGGAAGAGTCTCTTGATCTTGGGAGGGGCTGGAGCGGTGGTGACAGACAAAGGGGATCACCAGCGAGCTTGAGCTCACGGACGGCTGCCCGAGGCCTGCCCGGTCGGGCTACGGCTTCCTACTGGCTTGTGGAGTGTGTGAGTGGAGCTGGTGATGCTCGAGAGGGCTGGGGAGGGCTGGATTTATAGCCGAGAAAGGTGAAGGGTTCAGGCTACACTGGAGGACACGTGGACACTGCGCCCAGCGACGAATGACATCAGTGAGTGAGGAGGAAGGCGATGTAGCTCACGCGGGCACTATGAGCGGGCAGAGACAAGCACAAGATCGAGTGGGTGGTGACAAACATAGTGGGAAACGCACTGTTGGGTTGGCCGGACCGTGACCGTGCTCGCTGCGGCGAGCTCCGGCATCGGCGAGTGCCAGGAGGGAGTTAATGGAGTCGGGACGATGATGGTGGCAAGGTTTGGCAAGGTTAGGCAGGCGGGGAAGCAAGCACGCACCAAACAGAGGGCTCGGCGACACTTAGAGCGTGGCGACAAGCATGCTGGCATCATGTACACGCTGGTCACCGTGTGCACGACGGCATAGAGCCACGGCTAGCCCTAATTTTCATGTCTGCCGTGTAGTCCTTAGGGTTTAGGTTAGGGCCAAGGCTTTGAGTCGAGCTCAGGTGCTGTTAGCTGTTGTTTTAGTTGATGGTAAGTTCCTGGTCAGTAACTTTGAGAGCTTACTGGCGTCAAATGGCTAGGAGTTGGGAGCTGTGCTTTGGGGGTTAGCAATCATCTAGGAGGGTAGTGACGCACAAGAAAATGCAGTATCATTGGAGCAAGTAAAATGGTAGCTGCTGTAGAAACTACCATTTCTGTCCATAACAGGAAATATTTTCTATAACAAAAATATTCCAAAAATTGATGCAATATTTTTGCTCATGGAGGCGCCCTAGGGTTCAAAGTTTTTGTGAATTTTCTCAGATTTTTGTGGGCAAGAAAAATTGGGGTTGCTTTGGAGCACAAGTTTCTGGTTAGGGTTTGAGAGAGGAAAATGAATATTTTTCATTTAAGAAAAATATTCTTGATATTATTTTGAGGTAGAGCAGAGAAGAAATGATGGCTAGGGAGAGAAATGAGTCACTTGGGTGAAAGCCAAGGTGATGCCCAAGTGTTTAAGTCCAACTGAGGTGATTCAAAGTCCAAATTTCAAATCAAAACCAAATGAAATTCAGAAAAAGAAAAGAGGGCAAAAACCAGGCTATCACAAACCTCCCCCACTTAGGATGAATGTCGTCCTTGAGATTCAGTTGCTCGGGAAAACAATTCTGGATAGTTTGCCTTTAGAAATTCTTCTTGCTCCCAGGTTGCTTCTGGCTCTGTGTGATGCTCCCACTGGACCATGTAAAATTTTCTCGTCTTGCTACGAGAGACCCTTTCCATTTCATCCAAAATTTTGAACGGTCTCTCCTCATATGTTAAATCCTTAGACAACTCTACTTCTTTCATAGCAGTCTTTTTCTCGGGCGATAATATGCATCATCTCAACTGGGAGCCATGGAACACGTTGTGCACTACTGACAATTCTTGGGGCAGTTCCAACAGATATGCAACAGTACCCACTCTAGACATAACTGGGAATGGACCAATAAACCTGGGTGCCAATTTTCCGCGAGTCTGAAACCTTTTGACTCCTTTCATAGGAGTGACTCTGAGGTATACATGTTCTCCGGGCTCAAAACTAACCTGTCGATGCTTTGCATCATAATAACTCTATTGTCGGGATTTGGCCAGTCGCAGTCGGTCTCGGATTTCCTGGACTTGCTTTTCGGCTTCCATCATGAGATCTGTTCTGAAAATGCGGCTATCTTTGGTTTGAGACCAATTCAACGGGGTGCGGCACTTACGACCGTACAAAGCATCATAAGGTGACATCTTTAAACTGGCCTAGAAACTGTTGTTGTAGGAGAACTCAGCATACGACAGACACTCTTCCCATTTAGGTCCTTGGGCCAAGGCACATGCTCACAACATATCTTCAAGTATTTGGTTTACCCGCTCAGTCTGTCCATCGGTATGAGGATGATAAGCGGTACTATATTTTAGTGTTGTTCCCAAAGCTTGATGGAGACGGGACCAGAAAGCGGAGGTAAATAGGGACCCCTGGTCAGAAGTGATTGTTCGAGGTACTCCATCTAAACTGACTATTCTAGACACATACAATTGTGCGAGCTGATCAGTACGGTATGTGGTTCTGATGGGAATAAAATGAGCTACCTTAGTTAAAATGTCCACTATGACCCATACTGCATCATTGCAGTTTTTGGTATCCCCATGATAAAATCCATGCAGATATCGTCCCACTTCCATTGTGGAACGGGCAACGATCGGAGGAGTCCGGCTGGTTTCTGTTGTTCTTCCTTTACTTTATTGCATATGTCGCAACATGCCACAAAATAGGCAATGTCTTTCTTCATCCCATCCCACCAGAATAGTTGTTGAAGGTCTTCGTACATTTTAGTACCTCCGGGGTGAATAGAATACGAGGATTCGTGTGCTTTGGACATTATTTTCTTCCTTAAATCTTCTTGACTTGGTACACAAATCCTCCCACGGAATCATAGTGTACCTCGCTGGTCCTTGGAAAAGCCTGAGGTCTGTCCTGCTAACATTCGCTTGACATGTTTTTGTAGGACTGTGTCATTCGGCTGGGCCTTGCGGATCTCATCCTCGAGGGTAGGAGTAATTTCCATAATATTAGCAAGACCAACATCAACTATGACCAGATTAAGCTGAGCAATCTCTTCTTGGAGTTCGGAAGGCAGGGATTCCAGCATGGCATTTAAACTGTCAGGCTTTCTACTAAGCACATCAGCAACCACGTTGGCGTTACCCGGGTGGTAATTAATTCCAAGATCATAGTCGTTGACTAACTCAAGCCATCTACGTTGGCGGAGATTCAAATCTGGCTGAGTGAATATGTACTTGAGGCTTTTGTGGTCGGTAAATATTTTGCACCTTTTTCCAATGAGATAGTGCCTCCAAATTTTTAGAGCATGAACCACCGCGGCCAATTCCAGATCATGAGTAGGATAGTTCCCTTCATGGGGTCGCAGCTGCCGAGATGCATATGCTACCACCTTGCCATCTTGCATAAGTACGCATCCAAGACCTTGTCTGGAAGCATCACACTATACGTCAAAGGTGTGGTAGATGTTTGGAAGGGTCAACACAGGTGTTGATGTCAGTCTGATTTTCAGCTCATTGAAACTTTTCTCGCAATCCTCAGTTCATTCGAATTTCTTATCTTTCTTGAGAAGCTCCGTCATTGGCTTGGCAATCTTAGAGAAACCTTCAATGAACCGACGATAGTATCCGGCTAATCCAAGGAAACTCCGGATTTGAGATACTGTCGTGGGTGCCAACCAATCAAGTACGTCCTTTACCTTGCTTGGATCTACGGCTATACCTTCCGCGGATAGTATATGCCCAAGAAATCCAACTTGCTTGAGCCAAAACTCACGTTTACTGAATTTGGTGTACAGTTGATGGTCACAGAGTCTTTGTAGGATAGCTCGAGGTGTCCTTTGTGCTCATCTTCACTCTTTGAGTATATAAGAATATCATCGATGAAAACCACCACAAATTTATCGAGGAAATCCATGAATACTTTATTCATCCTATGCATGAAGAAAGTAGGGGCATTGGTAAGGCCGAAGGACATAACGGTATATTCATAAAGACCGTACCGAGTAGTGAACGCGGTCTGAGGAATATCTTCCTTTTTAATCTTGAGTTGGTGGTATACTGTCCTTAAATCAATTTTGGAGAACACTTTTTCCCCACTAAGCTAATCAAATAAGTCATCAATCCTGGGTAGTGGATATTTGTTTTTGATGGTGACATCATTCAGCTGACGGTTATCCACACACATATGGAGACTACCATCTTTCTTATCCACGAATATAGCAGGTGATCCCCATGGTGAGGAGCTGGGACGGATGTAACCTTTCTGGAGCATCTCATCAAGTTGTTTCTTTAGCTCCACTAATTCTGATGACGGGATCCGATAATATTTCTTGTATAATGGTGCGGTTCCGGGCACAAGATCTATTGCAAACTCAAGCTCTTGGTCTGGCGGCCTGCCTGGCAGCTCTTCCGGGAATACATCGGGAAACTCACTGACCATATGAATTAATTCCAATTCAGCCACAACGATGAAGACCATTTCTTTCTGAGGTATGCTCCTGTGGGCATAGAATTTTGTAGCCTGCCCTTCTGTACTTGTCAAGGTGACTTATCGGGTTGCACAATTTATGCATACTTGATATTGGGTCAACCAATTCATCCCCAAAATAATGTCCAACTTAACAGACTCAATGACTATCAAGGAAGTTGGAAAATGGACTCCGTTGATATTGATTTCCAGATTACGGCAGACCAGATTGCTTCTGAGCAAAGATCCCGGAGAGTGTACCAGCATATTCTTGCTCAAAATCAAACAAGGAAATTTGTTTTGGGCAACAAAACACCGCGAAATAAAAGAGTGGGAAGCCCCAGGGTCAAATAAAATTACGGCAGGTATGCTATTAACGGAAAACATACCAATGACGACTTCGGGGTTCTCTTGTGCTTCGTCTGCGGAGAGGTGATGGACTTGCCTGGTGAAAGATCATGGATGTCGCCTAGAGGGGGGGGGGGTGAATAGGCGTTTTAAAATAATTACAGTTTAGGCTTGAACAAATGCGGAATAAACCTAGCGATTAATTTGTCAAGCACAAAACCTAAAACAACTAGGCTCACCTATGTGCACCAACAACTTATGCTAAGCAATATAAGCAACTTTGTGATAGCAAGATATATGACAAAGAACAACGTGGAGATCACAAAGTAAAGTGCATAAGTAAAGGGCTCGGGTAAGAGATAACCGAGGCACATGGAGACGACGATGTATCCCGAAGTTCACACCCTTGCGGATGCTAATCTCCGTTTGGAGCGGTGTGGAGGCACAATGCTCCCCAAGAAGCCACTAGGGCCACCGTAATCTCCTCACGCCCTCGCACAATGCAAGATGTCGTGATTCCACTAAGGGACCCTTGAGGGCGGTCACCGAACCCGTACAAATGGCAACCCTTGGGGGTGGTCACCGGACCCGTACACTTTGGCAACCCTTGGGGGCGGTCGCCGGTACCCGTCAAATTGCTCGGACCGATCTCCACAACCTAATTGGCGACCCCGACGCTTGCCCGGAGCTTTACACCTCAATGATTGAGCTCCGAACACCACCAACCGTCTAGGGCGCCCAAGCACCCAAGAGGAACAAGCTCAAGGGCACCAAGCACCCAAGAGTAATAAGCTTCTCAACGTGTAACTTCCACGTATCACGTGGAGAACTCAAACCTATGCACCAAATGCAATGGCAAGGGCACACGGAGTGCCCAAGTCCTTCTCTCCCAAATCCCACCAAAGCAACTAATGCTAGGGAGAAAAATGAGAGGAAGAACGAAAGAAGAACACGAAGAACTCCAAGATCTAGATCCAAGGGGTTCCCCTCACTTAGTGGAGAAAGTGATTGGTGGAAACGTAGATCTAGATCTCCTCTCTCTTTTCCCTCAAGAACTAGCAAGAATCATTGGAGGGACTGAGAGTTAGCAAGCTCGAAGAAGGTCAACAATGGGGGAAGAACACGAGCTCAAAGTATTAGGTTCATTGGGGAAGAATACCCCTTTTATAGGACCTCCCGAATCCAACTGTTATGTGCTCAGGTCGTGCACAAGTGGTACTACCGCTTGGAGGAGCGGTACTACCGCTTAGCACGGTCAAAACAGCCCAACGAGAGAGAAAACACGAGTTTTTGGTCCGGAGCGGTACTAGCGCTTAGGAGCCACGGTAGTACTGCTCTGGAGCGGTACTACCGCTCAGGAGCCGCGGTAGTACCGCTCTGGAGCGGTAGTAAAAAATTACATCCTCTCTAGTCGCGGCAGTACCGCTGCAGCCTTTACCAAAACAGCCACAACTTTTGCAAACGGACTCCGAATTCAACGAAACCAAGTTTGTTGGATAGCTAACGACATGGGTTAACACAATATTGAGAGAAATATCAATAATAAGCAAATGAGGAAAGTCCCATAAGAAAATGGTGATAACCCTTCATCGGATAAGACCGGTAAAACCTCCAACACCGAAAACATCATAGAAGATGCATGGGAACTCCGTTTTCGATGAACTCAAGCTTGTCATCAAGATGACCATAAGCTCTAAGACTCACAAAGATAACCAAACAAGAACCAAGAAACATGATGCAAGGATGCAATGGTTTGAGCTCTCTACTAACGATACGATCAAGCTACCAACTTGAGAGCCCCCCTTGATAGTACGGCAAACGATCCTATAACTCGGTCTCCCAACTACCACCACAAGACCGGTAAAATAGAAAACCTATCAAGGGAAAACCTTTGCCTTGCACATGGTCCACTTGAGCTAGATGAAGACGATCTTGACTCCCTCAAGTTGGACCACCTTTCTTGATTGCGTTGGCTCGATGAAGACTAGATGATTGCTCCCCCATAGTTCACTATGGGTGAGCCACTCTTGGGCACATCTTCACAAGTCCATTGACACCACAATGTATGGCAAGATTCAAGCACTTGATCTCTTCGTGATGCTCCACTTGAACTTGCACACGGCAATCTTGATGACGATCACCACTTGATGTCATCCTTTCCATGGGTTGTATGATATCTTCCTCTTGACGCAAGCCCATGGATACGTACCTAACCCCACATACAACTCTCACATAGACCATGGGTTAGTACATAAAGTGCAATGGACAATGCTTACCATACCATGGGATCACTTGATCCCTCTCGGTACATCTTCTACGCTTTGTGAGTTGATCAACTTGATTCACTCTTGACTTAGTCTTGATCAACCTTGAATCTTTGAAACTCTCTTCATTTGGATGATGTCTTGAAGGTAAACATGAATGATCACACAACCTTCTTCTTCAAGACATGCTTGCAATAAGCATAACACTCATATGACCAATCTTTGGATAATTCCTTTATAGCACCTTGGTCATCACAAACTCTCATTGAAACCAACAAATGGACTCCAAGAAAAGCCTATGGGAAAACCCTTCAAATATAACTCAAGGCAACCATTAGTCCATAGAGATTGTCATCAATTACCAAAACCACACATGGGGGCACCACATGTCCTTTCAATATCCCCCATTTTGGTAATTGATGACGATCACTTTCAAGAGAGTTTATACAAGGAATTATGCATCACCATTCAATGCACCAACCAATAATGCATGCGTATGAGATGCAAATGCGAAGGAAACAAAAACCAAAGTTACTCCACAAAACTCTCTGAAACTTCTCCCCCATTGGCATCGATTGCCAAAATGGGCGAAAAATCTTAGAAGGCCAATATAAATTGTGGTCCTCCATAAATTGTGTATTCCTCAACAAGAGAGTGGAATGCAATACACATATCCAACTACCAATACTTGGAGGAAGACAAACTATATTGATGCCCAAAGATTGCAACAGAAAGATATGCCACAAAGACATAACAAAGAGAGACACAAGCAATCAGAAGATACCAATTGAAGCAAGCAATCAACGGATATCAATTGAACCAACTAGATCAATGATCCTACATGCCACAAGAATAAAGATATTATGAAAAGCGCAAAGGAGTGTTCTAAAGAAACTAGAGAAGCTCCCCATGATTTGTGCACACATAAGAATTTTTGTATTTGAATACAAAGTGCACAAAATAGGATCATAGCTCCCCCAAAATCAATAGAAACTCACATCTAGTGCAAGTGAGCATATAGGAAACAAAGCCTAGCGCTTGCAACAAGCACATGGTTGAGCAACATGTAAAAGAGGCAACTTAAGAATAGGCTCAACCAAAATGATGTGTGTGAGTCATGGCGAAGCACTTGAGAAGACTAAGATTAGGATGAGCATTAAGCATCAACATAGTCTTGAAAGAATGAGGCACACGGTGCAAGGCCTATCATTCCCACACACAACTGGCAAATGGGTTCACAAGCTTACTAATAAGCAAAAGAGAACCTATGCTTGTGACAACCCGTGGTGAAGATAGACGAGGGGAGGCTCATCAAGACGACGGATACCAATTAAGATGGCAAAAACCTCGTAAAGATAAGCAAGAGGAAAATAATCTTCACCACACAAGAGTGCAACAAGATACAACGATAGAGGACACACACTCAAGGCAAAAGCTTTCACGGAGCCACCAAAGAAATAACATAAGAAAGACAAGATGGACGTGAAAGAAAAGATATCAACTAGAGATGTAATTTCTCTCAAGTGTATAAGGTTCTATGTAGACGAAATCATGATGATATATATATCTACAAAGAAGGATGTACACCCGAAAAAGTTACAACACGAAGGAACAAGATATCCACAAGAAAGTCATAAATATACCAATAAGATATTTGCTTGAAAGCATAGCACTTGGCTAGATATGGTCTTATTGTATATAAATGAAGTCCAAACACACATCCATCAAAGGCATCACAACTAGCAACAAGAGATCATCATTGGGATGCTTTGAGAAAGGAAACAAGTATCACAAGATATGAAATGAATATCATGCCAAGATGCAACCTACACAAGGTTGAATGCAAGAGGAGAAAGCATGAATAGATACTTGTTACCGAGATATCATTGGAAGGATGTAGTAGATACCAATTGAAGGTAGATAGTAGTTCATTGATCATCCTAGCTTGACTCCAATATGCACATGGTGACAACACCTTCCTTGTGAGTGAGCCGAGCATCCAATGCATCTCCAAATGTTCCTAGAAGAACAACACAAACTAAACGGTACCCAAACTCATTGGGACCAAATAGTTAGAAAAACCAATACATAGGACAAACTCCACATAAATATGTGCATATAGATATTAAAATGAATTTCATACACATCTCATCCGATTTGAGACTTGGTGGAGATCCCCCTATATATTGAGTCAAAGAAAGAAAGCGTGCCAAATAAAATACATGAAGTAAACATGCATGCTCAAGACTTTCAAAACCCGAAACCTAAAGAGAAAGAAATGCCAAGTGAAAAGGATACCAAATGGAGAAATCATCACTTGGAAGATATCATTAAAGATACATAAAGGAATGAGATATCCATTGATACACACTAAACTAAAGATGCCAAACTCCCAAAGAGAGGATGGTTCCAAACAAACCAAGCTCTCAACAAAGTTTCATGATGGCAGAAAGTACCAAAAATAAATGGCTTGCCTTCCACCAAAACACACTTGATAAGGATCACAAGAAGAGTGTTCTCAAGAAAATAGGATAGCTCCCCCACGAGTTGTGCATTATATAGGATTTGCATTTGAATACAAAATGCACAAGGTGGGATCACTACTTTCACTATATCTAGAAAACACTAGACAAGAACAAGAAATAAACAATATCCACAAGTGGTAGGGAAGACACCGGGAGTTGACACAAACCTTGGCGAGAGAAAAGGCAAATAAACAAAAGCCAAAGTAAAGATGATCAACAAATTCTACCACACATAAGTGACTACCAATTGTCAAAAGACAAGAAGTATTTGGAAATAATTCCCGGTGGTAGATAACAAGGACATCCAACATCATCTTCACAACAAAAACAAGCAAATTGCAACTTGTAGAGCTAACATGCCACCTAGGAACAAGATAATCTACAATATCAATTCTAGGTGACAATATCTCAAATGTACACATTTTCTAGGCTTGTAATATGCACTTAGCATATTACTCCCCCATAATGTGATACCAATAAGAACTTAACAAGAGGCAATAAGAGGAACAAACAAGAGGTAATTAATGGACTATTTAGAATTTGAATTTCTCATGAGAGATATACCACCTAGCGACTAGATAATCTTGTAATATCAATACTAGATGGTATTCCTCATGTACACACATTTATAGGATTGTGAGGTGCACAAAGCACATCACTCCCCCAAAATGGGATGTTCCATTAATCTCTCACACGATCCAACTAGGATACAAACAAGAAGCATAAAGGCTCAACGCACGACACACACGTACATGGTGTGCAAACCAACACACACATACTTGATTGCTCAAGATAAGCAAGTTGGAATCACAACATATACAAACACATGCAAGGAACAAAACCAAAACATGCAAGGGGGCAAGTAACTTTCAATGTAAGCAATTTTAAGTACAAGTTACTGCAAGGAGGCACATTGGATATAAGATATAAACTTGATGATTCAATTGACTTGGCTTGAGACAAGAAGAGTGATGAAGTCCCCTTAATTCTTCATAATGTAGCCAAGTCTCCAATGCCCTCCAACAACACCTATTGATCAAGTTTGATCTTGTTGGTCCCCAACCAAGTTGGGTCCTAAGAGGTTAGTCACAATAGGTTTGGCTACCCAAATGGTTCTTTGCTTGACACCACTTTGAGTACCGACAAACTTGGCATACACATTGCCAACCTTATCCTTAACAAGAGAATAGATATCATCAATAATAATTGGGTTGGATAAGTTACCACTAGTGCATGAATAAGCGACGTGACCTTTCTCACGACATAAGTAGCAACGTCTACTCTTCAGTTTCTTCTCACTTGATTTCTCAATTTGAGAAGCATTAACTTGAGTCTTCTTGGGAAGAGGCCTTTCTTCAACTTGATGTTGAGCATGAGATTGAACTTGTGCCCTCTTCCCTTGTTGCTTGACACTAATGGCCTTCTTCTTCAATGGGCAAGATCTAACATGATGCCCTTCGACTTTGCACTTGAAGCAAACAATCTTGGCCGAATTCTTGACTTGTTCTTGGCCGTTCCTTTTGTTCATCTTGGACTTCTTCTTCTTATTGGAGTTGAATCCAAGTCCACCTTTTTCATTGGGGGATTTTTGCACACTAAAGATATTGTTGAGTGTGGATTTCCCTTGATGACTCTTTTCCAAGTCTTTCTTCAAAGAAGTGGCTTGGGCCTTGAGCTCTTTGATTTCCTCTACATGGTTAGTCTCAACACAAGTACTAGAGGAAGTATAAGCTTGATCATTAGAGCAACAAGGAAAGAAAAGCAATTCATCACAAGATGTACCAACATTGTGAGTAGATGAAAGGACTAGCACATGGCAATATACTATTTTGACTAGAAGTAGTGCTAGTATCCACATGAGGCTCACTAGATGTTACCTTAGCAATCATGGACTCATGAGCTATCTTTAGCACACTATGGGATACTAGAAGATCATCATGAGAGCTTGAGAGATTTTCATGACTTTCTTCCAAATTCCCATAATTGCTAGATAGCACCTCAAGTTGAGCCCGTAGCTCAACATTCTCCTTCAAAATGGATGCTTCACAAGTAATAGAATTAGTAGCACAAGCATCATCATTTACAACAATAGGAGAGGACAACTTGGAAAGCTCTTTTAAATAAGAAGCTTCAAGTTGAGCATGAGACTCGGTGAGTTTGATTAGCTCACCCTTGATGACCCTTGAGCCATTTTTGAGATGCTCAAAATCCTCAAGGAGTCTAGCATGAGCAACTTCAAGCTTACCATTTTTAGTTTCAAAAACATTGGCCACCTCAAGAGCTCTATCATTAGATTCCTTCACTCTAGACAATTCTAGAGCAAAAGTCTCCTCAAGAGTTTCCTTGGTGGTTTGTTCAAGTTCAAGAGCTTGAGAGAGGTCCGCAATCTCATTAGCATAATCACGCCCATGACCTTCCATTTTCTCAATGGTGACCTCATGGTCCTCTAGATGAGATTCCAACTCCTCAATGTATTTCTTGCCATCAATGGCAATGGACATTATTTCCATGAAGTTGGAACGAGCAATTTTATTTTTATGAAGAGCTTTAAAAATCATTTCCCCCTTAGTTTTTAAGGAGGCAACATTATCATTCTCTTCATCATTATCCTCAACATCATCATTAAGAGACATATTGGGGTACAAAGTAGGAGATACCTTTGACGCCCTAGCCATAAGGCAAAAAGCAAGATGATGATGTAGGATCCCTTGAGGCACCATTAAACACCACATCTTGTTCCATGGAGTGTTCGGTTTCCTCTACATTATTAGCACAACAGTTCGAGGAAATAGATGCATTTTTATCATGGCAACAAGACATAGCAAGCATATCATCATGAGATCTAGTCAAGCAATTTCTACATGATATGCAAGGATTATCAACACAAGCATGTGAAACATTTGGAGTGCTCGAAGTGTTAAAGCCCGAAGAGGGAGCATTGCAATAAGATAGTGATGAAGGATCATCCACAGTAAGCATATTATCATCATTGCAATGACCAACACTACTCACCATATCATTACCTTGTGGAAAACCACATATAGGTGAAGTAGAAGAAGTTGAGAAGACTATACGACCGGAGGTGGAGAGGGAACAATCATCCCCACAAATATTGGACACACCATATTTATCTTGAAGCTTTGTCCACAACTCATGAGCATCCCCACAAATTATAAAAAAGCACATTAGAAGCTTGAGCATTGAGATAAGAGTTTTTCTCGTCCTCTAAAGATAATCTTTGGGGATCCTTTGGAGGAGAAAACCCCATATCTACAATTCGCTCTAAATTTGGGTCCATGACCCTAAAGAGATTAAGCATGCGAATTACCCAAACATCAAAATTTGTGCCATCGAAACTAAGAGTGTCAGAGAATCCTAATCTCCTAGTCGACATCTTTACTCTCTAGGCGGTTAAGCCTAACAAAGAGAGACGAGGCTCTGATACCAATTGAAAGATCGTGGATGTCATCTAGAGGGGGGGGTTGAATAGGCGTTTTAAAATAATTACGGTTTAGGCTTGAACAAATGCGGAATAAACCTAGCGGTTAATTTGTCAAGCACAAAACCTAAAACAACTAGGCTCACCTATGTGCACCAACAACTTATGCTAAGCAATATAAGCAACTATGTGATAGCAAGATATATGACAAAGACCAATATGGCTATCACAAAGTAAAGTACATAAGTAAAGGGCTCAGGTAAGAGATAACCGAGGCACGAGGAGACGATGATGTATCCCGAAGTTCACACCCTTGCGGATGCTAATCTCCGTTTGGAGCAGTGTGGAGGCACAATGCTCCCCAAGAAGCCACTAGGACCACCGTACTCTCCTCAAGCCCTCGCACAATGCAAGATGCCGTGATTCCACTAAGGGACCCTTGAGGGCGGTCACCGAACCCGTACAAATGGCAACCCTTGGGGGCGGTCACCGGACCCGTACACTTTGGCAACCCTTGGGGGTGGTCACCGGTACCCGTCAAATTGCTCGGGGCGATCTCCACAACCTAATTGGAGACCCCGACGCTTGCCCGGAGCTTTACACCACAATGATTGAGCTCCGAACACCACCAACCGTCTAGGGCGCCCAAGCACCCAAGAGGAACAAGCTCAAGGGCACCAAGCACCCAAGAGTAATAAGCTTCTCAACTTGTAACTTCCACGTATCACGTGGAGAACTCAAATCGATGCACCAAATGCAATGGCAAGGGCACACAGAGTGCCCAAGTCCTTCTCTCCCAAATCCCACCAAAGCAACTAATGCTAGGGAGGAAAATGAGAGGAAGAACGAAAGAAGAACACGAAGAACTCCAAGATCTATATCCAAGGGGTTTCCCTCACTTAGAGGAGAAAGTGATTGGTGGAAACGTGGATCTAGATCTCCTCTCTCTTTTCCCTCAAGAACTAGCAAGAATCATTGGAGGGATTGAGAGTTAGCAAGCTCGAAGAAGGTCAACAATGGGGGAAGAACACGAGCTCAAAGGATTAGGTTCATTGGGGAAGAAGACCCCTTTTATAGGACCTCCCGACTCCAACCGTTATGTGCTCAGGTCGTGCACAAGCGGTACTACTGCTTGGAGGAGCGGTACTACCGCTTAGCACGGTCAAAACAGCCCAACGAGAGAGAAAACACGTGTTTTTGGTCCAGAGCGGTACTACCGCTTAGGAGCCATTGTAGTACTACTCTGGAGCGGTACTACCGCTCAGGAGCCGCGGTCGTACCACTCTGGAGCGGTAGTAAAAAATTACATCCGCTCTAGTCGCGGTATACCGCTGCAGCCTTTACCAAAACAGCCACAACTTTTGCAAACGGGCTCCGAATTCAACAAAACCAAGTTTGTTGGAAAGCTAACAACATGGGCTAACACAATATTGATAGAAATATCAAGAATAAGCAAATGAGAAAAGTCCCATAAGAAAATGGTGAGAACCCTTTATCGGATAAGACCGGTAAAACCTCCAACACCGAGAACATCATAGAAGATGCATGCGAACTCCGTTTTCGATGAACTCAAGCTTGTCATCAAGATGAACATAAGCTCTAAGACTCACAAAGATAACCAAACAAGAACCAGGAAACATGATGCAAGGATGCAATGGTTTGAGCTCTCTACTAACGATACGATCAAGCTACCAACTTGAGAGCCCCCCTTGATAGTACGGCAAACGATCCTATAACTCGGTCTCCCAACTACCACCACAAGACCGGTAAAATAGAAAACCTATCAAGGGAAAACCTTTGCCTTGCACATGGTCCACTTGAGCTAGATGAAGACGATCTTGACTCCCTCAAGTTGGACCACCTTTCTTGATTGCGTTGGCTCGATGAAGACTACATGATTGCTCCCCCATAGTTTACTATGGGTGAGCCACTCTTCTGCACATCTTCACAAGTCCATTGACACCATAATGTATGGCAAGATTCAAGCACTTGATCTCTTCGTGATGCTCCACTTGAACTTGCACACGTCAATCTTGATGACGATCACCACTTGATGTCATCCTTTCCATGGGTTGTATGATATCTTCCTCTTGACGCAAGCCCATGGATACGTACCTAACCCCACATACAACTCTCACATAGACCATGGGTTAGTACATAAAGTGCAATGGACAATGCTTACCATACCATGGGATCACTTGATCCCTCTCGGTACATCTTCTACGCTTTGTGAGTTGATCAACTTGATTCACTCTTGACTTAGTCTTGATCAACCTTGAATCTTTGCAACTCTCTTCATTTGGATGATGTCTTGAAGGTAAACATGAATGATCACACAACCTTATTCTTCAAGACATGCCTGCAATAAGCTCAATACTCATATGACCAATCTTTGGATATTTCCTTAATAGCACCTTGGTCATCACAAACTCTCATTGAAACCAACAAATGGACTCCAAGAAAAGCCTATGGGCAAACCCTTCAAATATAACTCAAGGGAACCATTAGTCCATAGAGATTGACATCAATTACCAAAACCACACATGGGGGCACCGCGTGTCCTTTCACCTGGTGATGTTTTGCTGGACATGGTATGATCCCATAAAGTTGACTTGTGGCCTGAATGGAGCATTAGTTCTGCTGCTCTTGGGACACTGCCTGGCATAATGTCCGGTTTGCCCACAACTGAAACAAGAATTATTGCGCTGGCACTCTTGTCGCACCGGGTTGGTCACGGTATTCTTGACTTGTGTAGTGGTCTTGCTAACATTCTGCTGTCAATTGGGCTTGTACTCTACTTGAGTCTGCTACCAGGTACAAGCCTTTTGCATAGGCTGAACCTCCTTCCTTGGCTCGAACTTGCGCTTGTGATCATTATTTGCAGTCTTGTTGTCATGCATCAGTTTGTGCTCCCTCTCAGCAATGAGGGCCTTGTTTACCATAGTTTGGAAATCGGTGAAATCAAACATACTGAGGGTGCATCGGAGATGTTGGTTTAATCCTCCAAGAAACCTGTCAATCTTCCTTTCTTCGGTGGCCACATCATAAAGGGAGTAGCGGGCCAAATGATTGAACTTATTCAAATATTCACTCACAAACTGAATTCCCTGGAGGCGCACGAGGAATTCATGCTGCTTGACTTTCATAATTCCAGCAGGAATATGGTATTTATGGAACTGATCCTTGAATTTTGTCCAGGTGATTTCTTCGTCAGCAGGCCACATGGCTTTTGCATTTTCCCACCATATTGTGGTAGCGCCTTCAAGATAATGAGTTGCAAATGGTACTTTATCATTTTCTTCAGTACGAGCAATCTCAAGCTTCTTCTCAATAGTTCGTAACCAGTCGTCTGGCATCCAAGGGGTCAATAACCTGACTGAAACTGGGAGGGTTGGTTTTCTGAAAATTTGACAATTTGGAGTGATGACCGTTCGGATTTCCATTCTGTCCAACCATAGCTCGCACACTTCTCAACATTTCAATCAGATTGTTATTTCTCTTTTCTTCAAACATACGGAGAATTTGCTCGGTGGAGGGCGGATTTGGCGGTGGTGTAACGTACGGCTCGAGGGAGTGTCCTGCCTGTCGTGCGGAACGACGAACAGGGACATCCTCACAAGCATCGCTACTGCTGCCTCCTCGCGTCATCCTATTGTTTTTCCCAAGACAACGCAACCGAGATGAGCAACATCCAAAAAGAAAGTAGTGGGGAAAAGCCAGCGACAAAACCCGAAAAAAGCAAAATTCCGAAGGAAACACACCAAATAGAAGAGTTCCAACCTAATTATACATAGACCCGTAGATAAAAGATAAATGAAATAATAAGTTCAACTACTCTCATACATCGAACGGATCGTCATGACTCGTACGACTACATCCGTACATCAACCTGTCAACTGCGAATATTCAAGCGCTCTAATGCTCTGCTGGTGCTGCAGTGTCCTCTCCTGAAGCGGACACGGATCCTGAACTGACGATGTTAACCGAGACCTCTGGGTTAAAAGTAACACGACGATGCTGCCTCGAGGGTTCTCCCTTTGGAGTAGGTGCAGGATGGGGCTGAAGCATCGGGGCTACGGGGGTAGTGAGAAGAGAAACCCACTCAGTAGGAGCACTAAGAGGATTCATGGTTGAGGTGCCCGAGCTACTCAGAGGAGTAACCGGTGAAATAGGTGAGCTAGCACTGGATGGAAGATAAGGAGTAAATCCCGTAGACGATGGAGTAGAGACAGCTCTAGTAGCGGCTAAAGTAGTGCGAGGACGAGTCAGCTCTCGAGCCAGCTCGTGGATCAGAAGGTAGCTAGCAGTGATGTAACAAGAAAGGTGGCTAGCAGTACTATCAGACTCCGGATCAATGGTAGGAAAACGGACACGACCATTGTCGTGCAGGGAAGGATAATAGTAGAAACCTGGATGGTTCTGCATTCAGACCTCATTATAACGTAGCTTGACGAGGACCTCAAATGCAGCAAGCTGGACAGCCTGAGAAGCGGTAGAAGCGAAACTGCTCCTGGAGGTACGAATGTAAGAGCTGGAAGATGAACTTGTGTGCAGAGTAACCACGGCATGATACTCATACACTGAGTCTGCTAGACACTCCCGGTACACACGATAGACTGGGTCGTCATCGTGAGGATACAGTCGACGCCACACATTGCGAAGGAGATGCGGCGACGTGTACAACATCAGCTGCAACTGGCACGGATACGGCATCGGAGGCATCTACACTCACAGCCATTAGTAGGTTAGAAATAAAATAACCCAGTGCATGAAATGTAACAACTAGCTACAAACAATATCGTCACTCAACTTTTACACTAACTAACGTCTAGTAACGCGGCGGTAGTCTAGCATGTCCTACAGTCAGCACGACTCTGATACCAAGCATTGTGGCACCCGGGCTCAGAGCAACCGGTTTACCTTGCATTGCCAGCCCAGAGACCATGTCTTCTGGCAACACACAACATCTTGGTACAAAAAACAACCGCTTTATTGATGCTAGTGGAACATGGTTCATATCACAACAAGTTAGGAGGCCAAGCAACACACAGGGTGTAGCTGAACAATATGTAAATTATTTAATGAACATAAAGGGGGCCTCGATCAAGACAACTACGCGGTAGCGGAATGACGATGAAGCGGGACTCCATAGCACAGGGACACCAATGTGAACACGATCTAGACTCGAACAGCACTCCGTTCCAACGAAACTTTCCTGAAATCTGGCATGACACGCCAGGTTAGTACATTGAATGTACTTGCAAGCTCACAACAAGCATAAACATAATGACAAACAATATCATGATATTAACCAATTTAATCATCAATGCAAAATCATACTATGGATGCAGTGAATGAAATCTCATGCCTCAAGTCCCATGGACTTGCTTACCAAACGGTTTACCTCGTAACCAAACGGTGATGTTTCTCGGATCTCAAATGGACCAACAACTTGGTCATCAAACGGGTTACCTCGTAACCAAACGGTGATCTCTCTCAGATCACAAACGGACCAACAACTTGGTCATCAACATTAACATGGTTTTCCAACCATCCTCTTTCCAATAGTGCTAGATTATTAATTTAGTGTGCAAGATTATTTAAACATTGACCCATGGTGTGACCTACTTTAGAGCGTGTCCGTAACCGTGGACTCGGCTATTGATAGATTAAATGCACTCTACAGAGGTAGCACACTGTACCCACACTAAGGAACCCATGGCCTCGCACTCCCATTCGGGTGGACCAACGACATTCCAATGGAACCCCTCCATTGCCATGACACTCTCCCGGCCACTCCGACTAACTCCCCACTAGGCTAAGTCATGGGTGGCCTCGTGTCTACCAAAGACACCAACGGCCACCGTCATGGCAAAACATAAACGGTCCCAAACGGGGACAAGGTACCATAACAACATCAACGGGCACACAAGGTTATGTCTGCTTACCGGGCCAGGGTACCGCACGCCCATAATCTACCCTTGTTGGAGGCACCGACCAGAGGCATGACAACGGACTGAATAAAGGCCTTCCCATAAAGGCAAATGTGGTTGCATTGGGAAAAACTCAATTCAGTGGCACCATGACCTGATCAATGATATGTCCAAGTTGAGTTATTATCAGGTTCACCTTAAAGTAAAAATAATTGGTGTCATGATATGCCATGCAAATGACCTCATGTAACATGCATCACTAATCATAAGAACCATACCGGGTCAACTATACCAAGCACTAACAAAACATATTAGAAACTCATAGCATTATTCTGGTCATGATTATTCAGCAAACTAACCATGGCAATATCTTAGCATAATTATTTTCTTACCCAAGAAAATATTATCCATGCTAGTTATTTTTCATAAGCAAATTATTTCTTCATAATCTAGGATAACTTATAATGACTTAAACTAACTTAGTTAACTTTAACTTACTGTAAACCAACATGTCAACATAATCAAGCTTTCAACATAATGAAAATAGCTATTTATTTTGGTGATTTAAATGCATGAACTAAATTATTCATTCAAGTTGAAAATAAATCACAAATATTGCAATGGCACCATGAAAATGTTGTTGTGGCTTGCCTTAGTGCAGATGTGGTACACACACCTCCTGGTGATCCTCAAGACAAGCTTCACCTTCTGAAATCAATTAAAAACACGAAAAAATAACATCAAGAAACACTTTGAAATTTACCAGAAAATCAAGGCAGCAGAGAAAAATCTCATCTTTGGTGTGCTGCTAGAGATTTTCATACAGAACACAATGCAAAAAGAATCAATTCATTTGGACTTATGGTTAAAAAGTTATGGCTGTTCGAAGTTCTCTGGAAATATTTGAATTGAATTTAAATAAACAGAACAGGGGGGTGACGTCGAAGGCGTAAACCCCGCGGGGTGCCTCCACTCGTACCGCTTCAGGTGCGGCCAGAGTGGCTAACAGCGGGCCCCGCTAGTCAGGTGAGAGGGAGAGGAGAGAGAAACAGGGCAAGGCGTAGCTTCGCTAGAGCACACACCGGCGAGGAGGGCATCTTGGCCTGATCTGGAGGGATGGATCTAAGGATAAGAGGGAGGCGCACCTGCCCGTACCCGTAGACAGCTAGGGGTGGTTGGACGGCGACAGAATGAGTCTCTCCAGCGGCGGCAGAGAGCAGTGGTCACTGGAGTTGGGGATGACGGCTACGAGGGGCTGCCCCAGTGGCTCCAACCGAGTCGGACGACACCACTGAAGCATGATGGAGGCTCTGGAAGAGTCTCCTGAGGTTGGGAGGGGCTGGAGCAGTAGCGATGGACACAGGGGATCGCCGACGAGCTCGAGCTCGGGGACGGCGGCCCGAGGCCTGCCCGATCGGGCTACGGCTTCCTATTGGCTTGTGGAGTGTGTGAGTGGAGCTGGTGAGGCTCGAGAAGGTTGGAGAGGGTTGCATTTATAGCCAAGCGAGGTGAGAGGTTCGGGCTCCACCGGAGGACACCTGGACACTTCGCCCGGTGACGAACAGCGTCAGTGAGCGAGGGGGAGGCGACACAGCTCACGAGGGCACTATGAGCGGACGGAGACGAGCACATGAATGAGTGGGTGGCGACGAACACAGTGCGCATCACATTGTTGGGTTGGCCGGACCATGCTCGTGCTCGCTGTGGCAAGCTCCGGCGTCGGTGAGCGCCAGGAGGGAGTTAATGGAGTTGATACGATAATGGTGGCAAGGTTTGGCGAGGTTAAGCAGGCGGGGAAGCGAGCACGCGCCAAACAGAGCGCTCGGCGGCACTCAGAGCGCGGCGACAAGCATGCTGGCATCATGCACACACGTGGTCACCGCATGCACTACGGTATAGAGCCACGGCTGGCCCCAATTTTCATGTGTGGCGTGTAGTCCTTAGGGCTTAGGTTAGGGCTAAGGCTTTGAGTCGAGCTCAGGTGCTGTTATCTGGAGTTTTACTTCATGGTAAGTTCCTTGTCAGTAACTTTGAGAGCTTACTGGGGTCAAACGGCTAGGAGTTGGGAGCTATGCTTTGGGGGTTAGCAATCATCTAGGAGGGTAGTGATGCGCAAGAAAATGCAGCAACATTGGAGCAAGTAAAATGGTAGTTGCTGTAGAAACTACCATTTCTGTCCAGAATAGAAAATATTTTCTATAGCAAAAATATTCCAAAAAGGGATGCAATATTTTTTCTCATGGAGGTGCCCTAGGGTTCAAAGGACTTTTGTGAATTTTCTTAGATTTTTGTGGGCAAGAAAAATTGGGGTTGCTTTGGAGCAGAAGTTTCTGGTTAGGGTTTTAGAGAGGAAAATGAATATTTTTCATTTAAGAAAAATATTCATGATATTATTTTGAGGTAGACCAGAGAAATGAGTCACTTGGGTGAAAGCCAAGATGATGCCCAAGTGTTTAAGTCCAACTGAAGTGATTCAAACTCCAAATTTCAAATCAAAACCAAATGAAATTGAGAAAAGGAAAAGATGGCAAAAACCAGCCTGTTACAGAAAATTAACCTAAGGACCCATCATGGTATGGATTTTGAGGTAAATATATACAATTCTAAGTGCGTATCGCATTTTGGTTGCCCGGGTTGGGAAGCACTTTGCAAGATGTATGATTTTCAAGAGGGTATTATTGTCACCATGGATCTTGGTGATCCTGACATCAAAAGACAATTTGGACATTTGGGTCCTTGTTGATACGCTTCCAATTCTACCACTATGTGAGTTTGTCAAACATAGTTATTAAGTAGTTTATTTTGTTTATTTCAAAATAGTTGACAACTTATTTCCATTGATAGCTTATTATCATTCTTCAAAGAATGTGCGGAAGATGGTAGACAGAACCTACTACACCGATGGCTCTGAGTTAACTTATCAGGAGAAAAATCATCTGGTCGCATATTGTACTGAAATTGAGAATTACAATGCCTATTATCAAACTCCTCCACATTATGGTCAATATGTGCCACTAGTGCACGTTTTGAACCATGATAACTTCCATGGAGATGCCCTGATGAGATTTTCACTATTACGACAACCGTGCATCTTTTGCATACTTCTAAAACTGAACTACATTGCTAACTATGAAGTTATTACTATGTTTTTCAACAAAAAATCCCGATGGATTGTGTGCCTCATTTGATGTATCAGAATGGTCGCCTTGATGTTTTGAACATACAACCAGGTCGTCCTACGAATCTCACATGTCCATACCGGATTTCTAAAACCGGTGAACACATGATAATCAAAGAATGGAAAAAAATGTATGGACAGTCCTAAGGAGGTTCTTGGAAGCAACATTGTGCGAAAGGCAAGAATTGGAGACAGGATAATCTCCACTCTCCATAATGGAGAGTCAGGGGCTATCTTTTTGTATGCTATTTTACCTAAGAGAATATAGTAGGTCCTAAGAGAATGTAGTAGGTCCTATGAGGTGCAATATGTTTATGAGAGTTGATGATGAGGAGTAGTTGTGATTATGACTAGTGACCAACTTGTATGTGATGTCTCATTGATGAAAACGATGATCATGAGGAGGTGTTATATGACAATGATGTATTATGATGATAAGTTGTTAATGTTATGATGATGATATTTATTATATAATTGGGTGAAAGAACCACGGATTAGTTTCAAGTGGATGTCCATCCACTTGAAACTAGTCCATGGTTCTTTCTCCCAGTGATGTAATAACTCATTATGATGTAAAAACAATCTCTAAATTGCTGCAGTATGAAAACTTGTATAAAGGTGTATGAATACAACATGAAATAAAAAAGAAATACGGAATAATAGTAGTAGCGCGTGCTCGGAGAAGCGCTACTACTAATTACCAGTAGCCCTCATTGTATAAAGCGCTACTACTAAGTCGATATAGCAGTAGCATGGTCCAACCCACACTACTGCTAACCTTTAGCTGTAGCACCTTACTAGTAGTGTGATTCCCCCTGCTACTGATAGGCATTAAACACGCGCTACTGCTATGGTTTTCCCTAGTAGTGTATAAGTAGTCATGTGAATTTCTTGTTCAATATTTTGATGAGATGTATGTTGTCTCTCCTCTAGTGGTGTTATGTGAATGTCAACTACATGACACTTCACCATTGTTTGGGCCTAAGGGAAGAAATTGGGCGGTAATAAGTAGATGATGGGTTGCTAGAGTGACAGAAGCTTAAACCCTAGTTTATGCGTTGTTTCATAAGGGGATGATTTGGATCTATATGTGTCATGCTATGGTTAGGTTTACCTTAATTCTTCTTTCATAGTTGCGGATACTTGCGAAGGGGGTTAATCATAAGTGGGATGCCTGTCGGTGTACTAGAATAGGGGTTCCCTAGTACCCCGAACTTGTGCACGGGCAGTTGCAGCACCCCGCGGCAAGGCTTGCCGGGCGAACGCCAAGATCCTCCAAGGTTCCCTTGGAGCCATCCAAGAACAAAGTATTTAAGCTAAGGAGACAAGGCCCGGCAAGAGGAGCTTGCCGGGAAGGCCAACCAAGGCGCTCCAAGGAACTTGCCGCGACACGCCACGCGCTCCGGCAAGGCAACAAGGCCTTGGCAAGAGGAGGTTGCCGGGAAGACTAAACAAGGCACCCCGAGGCCCGGTGAGCGAGGAGCTTCTGGACCCGACAAGATAACAACAGCGGCAAGGCGCTTGCCGCGGCAGGCGGCCACTCTGTGCCCACGCTCCAGCGCATCCACCAACGTGTCGCTCTGGGGGCCTCTCCGGGTGCGCGTGGCGGGAGGCTGTGCAGCCAGCGGTACGCAGTGGCATGCGAAGCTGACAAGATCGCCATCGTGGCGAACGGTGGCGCCCCTAACGGTCCTTTTCTGCACTGTTCGGGCGACTCAGATGGGAATTTAATGCCCTTGTCCCCTGCCGTCAGGGTTAGGTAGGGTGCACTATACAAGTAACTGTACCAACCACCTCACTTTTTACGTTTATACCCTCCTCTGCGTTGCCACCTGTCGGTGACCCCTTTAGCATATAAAAGGAGGCCCATGCGCAGCGTAGAGGAGGTTCGGACAGTTCGCTTCGATTCATTCGTAGCCCAGAAAACATCACGCTCTCTCTCTCGAGAGCAAGAACACAAGATAATACAACGAGACAAGCAGCAGTAGGAGTGTTATCTCTCTGGAGAGCTCCGAAGCTGGGTAAACTGCTCGTGTGCCTCGCCTCGATCTGCTCTTCATGCGATCTCCGCCCCCCGCCGAACCGAAAGGGGCCCGGTCTGCCGGCCCCATAGGTGTTTGTGGATCAGTTTCCCCGACATCTTTGGCGCGCCGGGTAGGGGGCGTCGAGATTGTGTGAACCTGATCCGGCGTTCACACGAGCTAGATCTTCATTCCCTTCATCAACATGCCACCGAAGAAGAAGACTTCAGCGGCAGCCGCTCCGTCCGTGTCACTTCCGCCACCGTTGGAGCAAACGAGTGGTGGAACGGACGCCGGCGGAAGAATGGACGTCGATGAGGAAGCTCATGATGCCGCCAGGTCCAAGAACAAGGCTGCACAAACCACGCCACTCTCAAGAGGCGCAAGACCAACAGCGTCATGGCACTAGCAGTGCCATACGCATGATAACCCAAGACCAAGCTGGTGGATCTCGGGGCGCTCAAGACCAGCATGCGTGCCAGCATATCAGCACGAGCGGGGCACGGTCGCTTGGACGGGATACTGCTCCTTCTAACATAGTTAGAAGTTCGAGCACGTCCCGCTCCTCGCGCCGTCCGCCACTGCCACCCACCACTCCAGCGGAAGCTTTGGCACGAGCTCAACTTCTCCTAGATTACCCTCCAATGTCGGACAAGATCGACGAATGGAGGGCCACCATTCAGAGTCTCATCGGCTACACCAACGGCGACACTCCACGGCGGCCGAGCGCGTCGCCGCCGCGGCAGGGTTGCCGGATGCGAGCCGGTGGCGACAAAACGGGCGGAGGTGCAACTACCATGCAATCACCGCCCCGAAGGCCAAGATCGCCGACTCGCCGGATCCACCTCGACAGCGACTCCACTGCATCGTCGGATCCACGAGCTCGTCGCGATCAGCGCCAAGTTCTTCATGATCGATAACAAGAAGACGCTCGAACCCGTATCGAGCGCCGAAGAGAAGCGCGACGTCAATCCGACAAGCGCGCTGGGCCCTCTGTTGACATGCATGCGCTAGGGGAACCAGGCGATCTGCCGTACGTGGTAGGTTGCCCTGCGTTCACTCGTGAGCTGCGGCAAGTCCAGTGGCCCAGCCCGAAAAACTTCAAGCCAGACGTACCGGAGAAGTACGACGGCAAGACGCATCCGTCGGAGTTCCTCAGCATCTACACCATTGTGGTACAGGCTGCCGGGGGACGAGATGACAAGATCCTTGCCAACTACTTCCCGTTGGTGCTCAAGCCCAACGTCAGATCCTGACTCATGCACTTGCCGGACAACTCAATATCCTCTTGGGCTGATCTGTGCCATCAGTTTGTCGGCGCCTTCACAGGCGGACACAAGCCTCATGGCCAGGAGAGTGATCTTCATCTGCTCGCCCAGATGGAAGGAGAGCCCCTGCGCAAGTACATTCAGAGATTCAACAGTGTGCAGCACAACATCCCAGACGTCCACCCTGCCGCGGTGATCAGCGCGTTCCATCAGAACGTGTGAAACCGCAGGATGCGGGAGGAAATGGCGATGTGCAAGATCAGGGACGTCAGTGAGTTATATGCACTGGCCGACAAGTGTGCACGTGCTGAGGAAGGGAGGAGACTCCCCGGGGAAAATATAGGAGCGGGAGGATCTGACAGTGAAGATGCTGCCCCGACAAGGAAAAACCGGCGGCGGAACAACAGAAGGAGAAAAGGCAAAGAAGTGCTAGTTGTTGAGCAGTCCGGCAAAGGTGGCGGCGCCAAGGAAACCAAAGTTGGTGACTCCGGCAAGGAGATTGCCGCGGAGGTGGCGGTCGCCGACAAGCAGGACAGCACCAACAAGCAGTATTGCAAGATTCACTGCACCAAGGGCCATGATCTCCAGAACTGTAAGAAAGTTGAACAGCTTGTTGAGCAACAGAAAGCTGAACACGAGCGGCGCGACAAGGAGAAGGCCCAGGAAGGAACTGGTGGATCCGGCAAGAAACATCCCGGCCGAGGAGGACGCCGCGGCAAGGCCAAGCAGCGGCAAGGAGACAGACCTCCTCGCGGCCGCGACAAGGATGAAGATGACAACGACGATGAAGACATGGATGATGAGGAGACTGATGAGCAGGAGTTCTAGAAAGCCACAGAGGTCCTGTGCGTTGACGGTGGTGCTTCTCTGCATACCTCGCACCGTCAGCTCAAGCAGTGGGTGCGGGAAGTTAATGTAGCAGAACCACCCGTCGAGTCACGCAAGCCTCTGAAATGGTCCGGCACGCCTATCATCTTTGATATTGAGGACCACCCGGATCACATAACTGCGGTCGGGTGCTTGCCGATGTTGATTTCACCAACAATCCGCAACCTCAAGGTCACTAAGATGCTAGTTGACGGTGGGGCTGGCTTGAACCTGATCTCCTCCGTGGTGCTCTAGAAACTCCAGATCCCTGACAGCGAGCTCGAAGAGACCGGTACATTTCAAGGAATCAACCCGGGAAGGAGCAAGCCGAAGGGAAAGATCACGTTACCGGTAACATTTGGCAGCGAGCTGAACTTCAGGACTGAGAGGGTCACGTTTGACGTTGCCGACTTTCCATTACCTTACAATGGAATCCTTGGCCGACCGGCACTCGCCAAGTTCATGGCAGCCTCTCACTACGCGTACAACGTACTGAAAATGCCAGGCCCGATAAGTGTCATCTCTGTCCCTGGCGACAAGAAGGATGCTCTTATCTGTGCCGACAAGATCTACCGGGAAGCAGCAGCCGCAGCAGAACGCAGGACACTTGCCGCTGAAGCTCCCGGGAGGAAGAAGAAGACAAAGTCCGGCAAGAGCTCTGATGCCCACTCCGGCAAGCGCACCTCTTCGGAGTGCTGCGCTACCGTCAAGGACGCACCATCGAGCTCCACCGGCAAGTGTAAGAAGGCAATGGCAGCTCCACCTGAGACCAAGAAGGTGTCCGCCAAGGAGGATGGCGCTGGTGGTACCTTCACCATCAGCACCACTCTTGACCCCAAATAGGAAAGCGCGCTCATTGCTTTCCTGCGGGAGAATGTCGACGTGTTTGCGTGGCAACCGTCTGATATCCCCGGTGTTCCCAGGAAAGTAATTGAGCACCACCTTGCCGTCTGTCCTCATGCGCGGCCCGTCAAGTAGAGAGTCAGGAAGCAGGCAGTGGAGCGCCAAGTATTCATCGCAGAAGAAATCAAGAAGTTGGAAGCAGCAGGCCTTGTCAGAGGAGTGCTCCAACCCACGTGGTTGGCCAATCCTGTTGTTGTGCGCAAGGCTAACGGAAAATGGAGACTTTGTATTGACTTCACTAATGTTAATAAAGCTTGTCCCAAAGACCCATTTCCCTTACCGCGCATTGACCAGATTGTTGACTCCACAGCCGGATGTGATATGCTTTCATTTCTTGATGCATACTCAGGATACCATCAGATCTTCATGACAGAAGAGGATGAAGAGAAAACCGCATTTATCACCCCGTGTGGCACGTACTGCTTCGTACGGATGCCTTTCGGTTTGAAGAATGCTGGTTCAACATTCGCAAGAGTAGTCCACCATGCTTTTGAGCCGCAAATGCACAGAAATGTGGAAGCTTACATGGATGACATAGTGGTCAAGAGCAAGAACAAGGTGACCCTGATTCAAGATTTAGACGAGACATTTGCAAATCTGCGCAAGATCAACCTCAAGCTTAACCCCGAGAAGTGCGTGTTTGGAGTCCCTTCCGGCAAGCTTCTCGTGTTCTTCGTGTCTCAGCGGGGAATTGAAGCCAATCCCGACAAGATCAAAGCCATTGAGCAGATCGAAGCACCAAAGCGCATCAAGGATGTACGAAGGCTTGCCGGTTGCGTGGCTGCTCTCAGCAGGTTTATCTCTAGATCTGCTGAGCGCGCCCTGCCATTTTTCAAAATTTTGAAAAAGGCAGGTCCAATGAAATGGACTCCGGAGGCGGAGGCTGCGCTGCAGGACTTGAAGAGATACCTGTCCTCCACTCCGACACTTGTCGCGCCTAAGCCGCAAGAGAAGTTGCTGCTGTATATAGCGGCAACCAATCAAGTGGTTAGTGCTGCGTTAGTGGCGGAGAGAGATGCAGATGATGAGCCAACAACCACGACAGATGCATCCAGCGACAAGCAGAGGGCTTCGCCGACAAGCTCTGGCCCCGACAAAGATGGATCTGCGCAGGAGTATGATAAGATGCAGAAGAGAATGGTACAGCGTCCAGTTTACTTTGTCAGTTCCCTTCTGCAGGGGGCTAGATCAAGGTACTCTGGTGTGCAGAAGTTGCTTTTCAGCCTCCTCATGGCCTCGAGAAAGCTGCGCCATTACTTCCAAGCACATGAAATCACAGTCGTCACTCGCTTTCCGCTGAAGAGGATATTGCAAAATCCAGAAGCAACAGGCAGGATTGTCGAGTGGGCAAGCAGAGAGTGGCTGATGTACTTTGATGGTGCCTTTTCGCTACAAGGCGCTGGTGCGGGCGTGCTGCTTGTCGCACCCACCGGAGAGCACCTCAAGTACGTAGTCCAGATGCACTTTCCCAAGGAGCAAGCAACCAACAATACTGCAGAGTATGAAGGATTGCTTGCCGGACTCAGAATCGCAGCAGACCTTGGGATCAGGAAGCTCATTGTCAGGGGTGACTCACAGCTTGTCGTCCGCCAAGTGAACAAGAACTGCCAGAGTCCATTGATGGAAGCATATGTTGATGAAGTGAGGAAGCTAGAAGAGCACTTTGGCGGCCTACAAATGGAACATATCCCGAGAGCCCAGAATGACATTGCTGATGGCCTATCAAAGTGCGCCGCACTAAAGATACCTGTGGAACCAGGGATCTTTGTGCTCAAGTTGACTCAACCATCCATAATGCCCTCAACTGGACAAAGCAAGAAGAGGAAGTTGGTTTCTGGTGGCTACCTTCCGGCAGAGCTCCCCGAAGCCGCCGCCAAGAAAGTCCCCAAGATCAACACCAAGGAGGCTGAGGGGCAGTCTGCTCCGGCAAGGCTTATGGTTTGTTCCGTTGAAGCAGACGCTCCCGACAAGTTTTGCTCCGGCAAGCTTGCCGGGGAACTTCAAGCTCCGGCGGGACCACAAGTCCTTGCCGTGGAAGCGGATGTTCCCGCAGCAGCAAATGTGTCTTTAGTCCTTGTTGTCGAGCCACAAGCTCCAGCATGGGCACAGCAGATTGTCCACTTCCTTCAGACAGGAGAACTTCCTGAAGAACAAGAAGAAGCGGAAAGAGTAGCCCGGCAGTCAAGTATGTACCAGTTTGTTGATAGCATACTGTACAGAAGAAGACTCAATGGTGTGAAATTGAAGTGTATTCGCCGGGAAGATGGACAAAAGCTATTGGCAGAGATACATGGAGGCATATGTGGCCACCACATTGGCGCAAGAGCACTTGCTGGCAAAGCTTTCCGGCAAGGTTTCTTTTGGCCGACAGCCCTCCAGGATGCAACTGCACAAGTAACCAAGTGTGAAGCGTGCTAGTTCCACTCCAAACAGATACACCAGCCAGCTCAAGCTCTCCAGATGATCCCTTTATCCTGGCCATTTTCGGTCTGGGGGCTCGATATCCTCGGCCCCTTCCCCCGAGCTGTCGGGGGCTTTGACTACTTGTACGTCGCAATCGACAAGTTCACAAAGTGGCCGGAAGTGCAGCCAGTGAGGAAGGTGACAACACAGTCAGCAGTCAAGTTCTTCAGGTCAATTGTTTGCCGTTTCGGGATCCCTAACAGGATCATCACCGACAACGGCACGCAATTCACGAGCCGCACCTTCATGCAGTACGTCCAAGACCTTGGCGCCAAGGTCTGCTTCGCTTCTGTTGCTCATCCGAGAAGCAACGGTCAAGCAGAGAGGGCAAATGCTGAAGTGCTGCGCGGGCTCAAGACCAGAACTTTTGACAGGCTGCACAAGTGCGGAAGAAACTGGATTGAGGAGCTGCCGGTGGTTCTTTGGTCGATCAGAACGACGCCAAATCGAGCCACTGGCCAGACACCTTTCACTCTAGTCTACGGAGCAGAGGCAGTTCTCCCCACGGAACTCGTATATGGATTGCCTCGAGTGCTCGCTTATGATGAGCTTGAGCAAGAACAGCTGCGGCAAGACAACGCGCTGCTCCTTGAGGAAGATCGTCTTCAGGCTGCTGTATGAGCTGCTCGATACCAGCAAGCTTTGCGCAGCTACCATAGCCGCAAAGTTAAGGCCAGAAGCTTCGAGGAAGGCGACCTTGTTCTTCGGCACGTTCAGTCCGCCAAGAATTCCAACAAGTTGACGCCGAAGTGGGAAGGCCCTTATCAGGTGAGAGGAGTCACAAGGCCTGGCGCTGTCCGCCTTGAGACCGAAGATGGCATTCCGGTGAGCAACTCCTGGAACATAGAACATCTTCGTAAGTTTTTCCCATAGGGCGCGGTTGCCGGAACCCCGTTCCGGCAACCACCTTTTGTACAAGTCTTGCCGCTGTTGCATGTAATCCTTTGTACAAAGCTGGGCGCAGATCCCGTGCATAAAAAGAACCCCATGTGCTCCGCACAACTTGTCCATTTCATGCATTAGTTCCTTTCTTGCATGCCATTATCTGACACTTTGTGCAGCACCTGCATCCGGTAAACAGTAACGAGCCGAAGAGCTCCATATTATTATTTTCTCTCCTTTCTTTTTTTAAAGGAAAAGAAGGTTCTCTCGCACACAAGTTTGCCGGGGGGGGGAAGGAGAAGATTGTGGTATGGGCCAGGCGTCGTTCAAGCAAAGACTTGCCTTACCAGGAAGCAAATGACAGAAAAGCTAAGTTGCCAAAGTTTGAGCAATCACTTTTAAAATTTTTGAGTTATCTTCCTCGAACGACCCTGCCTTGTATGGAAAACCTGTGCGCGGAGGAACCAACTCGTGGCTAATTGCGCCCTTACTTTGTTTCGAGTCCGCTCAACAGCTTAAGTGTGCTGCATCTAGTCGCGACAAGGTTTCTTGTCGGAGGCAGCACCGCCAGCAGGCTGCTGAAGTTCCGCACTCAGCGCTCGCGGCTCGGGTGCCTGCGCCGACAAGTTCCCTAGAAGCGTAGGGTAAAAACATACAAAGGAAGGAATCTAGTAAAGGAAATAACATAGCAATTGATAACAGAAATAAAGTTATATTGCAAGATAACTTGTCGCAGCTCTAACAGAATGTTTTCGTAACATGATTAGCAGCGGCAAGGGAAAAGAAGAAATGGACGGCCTATTCTACGCGTCTTCCCTCGACCCTCTTGATCTCACTCACCTTGTCCACAATGGGTGTGACAAGGGCCTTGAGCGCATCCAGATCGGCGTCAGGCGGCAAGGACCTGAGGACGTTGGTGAAGCTGAGGCCTGGGTTGCGGAAGGCCACCTTCATCAACACCTTCTGGAGGACCCCGACACAGATTTTGTGCGACTCCTCGGCCAGCTGCTTCGGGATCCTCTCCCGGAGCCGCTGGAGTGCCGTCGCCATGCCCTTGAAGAACAGGCTGAGCTTGGCGCTGGGTTGAAGACTCTCGTCGGAAGGATACCCAAAGTCCTCCATCCCCAGCTGCGCCAGCTCCTCGTTGATGACTGCGGCAATGTTCACCAGACCCTCGGTCCAGTGCTCCATAGTGTCTCTGAACGAGTTCTGGGTAACTGCAATGCTCTCCAGCAGCGCCGCGTCAGCCTTGACCTTCTCCGACAAGGTCTTCTCCCGTTCCTTAGCGGCCTCCAGTGTCTGCGTCAGTGTGGCCAGCTTCAGCTCCAGGTCTACTTTGGAATCCTTGGCGGCGCTGAGCTCCTTGCCCCTCTCAGCGAGAAGACCTTGCAGCTCACCGTTGGCGGCAGCATCCTTCTCACGCTCACGCTTGAGTGCGGCAAGCTCCTCACCGCTCTTCCCAATGTTGGCCTCCAGCTGCGCCACCTTCTCCTCCAGCTCTTTCTTGGCGGCCTCTGCAACTGCCGCAGCGTCTTTTGCCTCCTTGAGCGCCCCGCCAAGTGCTTGCTCATGCTCAGCGAGCTCTTCCTCGTAGCTGTCGAGGTTGGCCTTCCGCTGCACTAGTTCACCTTCCCGCGCGGACTGCTTCTCGGCGGCCAGCCTTTGCTCCTCCTCAGCTTCGGCCTTCTCGAGAAGGAAGGCCGTGCGCTCCTCGTCGAGTCGCTCCCGCTCCTGCGCCAGGGACCGGAGAGCTTCTTGATTGTGGCCTCGGAGCTCCTCCGCGCGCTTCTCCATGTCAACTCCCGCCTTCACGACAAGCGCTTCCCGGGAAGCCAGCTTGGCTTGCCGGGCGCGGTAGAGTGACAGCAGCTTCCGCAGCAGCTGCTCCTCCTCAGGCTCACCGCTGCTGCTGCTGGGCGCGTCAACCAACGACAGTCTAGCAGAGGTGAGCACCTCCTCGTCGAAAGTCTCCCCCTCGACCGGCGCCCTGGAGCTCGACGCCCAGGGTAGCTTGATGAAGATATTGTCACCGACCTTCAAATAAGCGCCGGGCTGGGGCTCCTCGGAGCCCGGCTCCGTAGAAGCGGCAGAGGGATCGGCGGTCGGCGCAGCGCCCGGCGCTCCTGCGGCCTCAGGGTCGTCAGTGCGATCGCCCGACCCCCCGCCGGCTTCTGCAGCGGCAGCCCCGGTGGCCTCCTCATCGGCGGTCTCATCAGCACCGGCCCCTTCCTCGCCGGCGCCCTCTGTCTCCATTGGCTCAGCCACAGATGGGTCTGAAGAACGAAGAAGGGAGGAAAATCAATCAAAAATCCAAGGGAGGAAAAACGGAAGAAGCAGAACCCAAGGGAAAGTTTCTGGGCAAGTGGATTGCCTGCGCCAAGATCTGCAGTTGCGGCCTCGGTGGCCGCAGGATCAGCAGTGTCGTCCCTTGCCGGAGAGTTCCCCCTTGCCGGAGAGCGCTCCCTTGCCGGGGACTCCTCCCTTGGCTGCGCAGTCGAAGCAGGTGGCACTTCGGGACCAGCTTCCGGGCGCTCCTTGAGACTGCTCTGCTCCTGCACAAGTCAACAAGCAAGATATCAACAAAGGAAAAAGCACTCAAGCGCGCCCGGTAGCAGAAGGCTAAACTATGAACTTACGCTGGGGGCTGCGCTGGGGGCTGCTTTGAGGAGTGATTGCCGGGTCCGTCAAGGTGGTCTCGGACCCACCTCCTGCTGACACGATGGGGTCATCCTCGATGACGATCACCGCGGCCTTGGCCCTCTTCGCCGCTCTCTGGGCCAGCGTCCTGAAAAGAAAGGAGTCCAGATTGGAGCAAGTCAGATACAAGATATAAACAGCAAGATTGAAGAACTACAAGAGCCCCAAGGAAACTTACTCTTCTTCCTCCTCGTCGGAGCTGAGTGCGGAAAGATCAAAGTCCGGCCCTCCTCCGGTGCGGCGAGGTGGAGGAGTAGGATCCCTTGCCCGCTTGGTGGGGGCGGTGGCGGTGGCCCGGGAAGATCCCGCTCCAGTTGCCGCTGTTGCGTGAGGCGCTCCCACGGCAACATTGCTTGCCGCGGTAGAGCGCGTCGCACGGCTCGGCGGCTGTTGACCCGGCTGCCGCCCCACTGCGTCCCCGGCACTGCGAAGACGCCTTCTTGGCGGGGCCGGGGGCTCCGCCTGCGGCAAGTTTTCTGAAGGCTCGGGCTCCTCCTCGCCGGACTCGCTCGGCTCGCCTTCGGAACCGGCAGGCTCCTCCTCGCCCATGAACTCCGCGCGCTTGGCAAGGTTTGCCGCCTCTGCAGCCTCCGCCTCCTCCACAGTGAACCCGAACGCGCCCGCGGCAGCTGCGGCCGCAACCTCTTCCGCCCTAGTGGCGATGCGCTGCAGCTCCTCATCGGTGGTGTCACGGGTGAGGCTCTTCTGCTCGTCAGCGTGGACCGGCACTTCCTCCAAGGTGTCGAAGAACGCTCGCACAACGTCATCTACAGGCTCTTGCCAAGTTGGGACGATTCCGTGTGAATCGCACAACGGCATCATGGCGCGGATCAGGTCAAGCGAAGAGTTATTGCACAAAGGAACTACGCCCCTCGGCAGTGTGAATGGGTGCTGGGGGTCGCGTTTGAACAACTCCAGAAGCATCGCATCAAGCTCCAGGACGGTGAAGTTGTAGTTGAGGCCCGGCCGCAGCCTCATGATGTCCGCCGAATTCCTGAATTCCCAGGCGGGCCTCCCCCTCTCCTGCAGGGGGCAATGAGGCGGCGGAGGAAATCTGCCCCGACAGCACCTACGGTGAGCCCGGCAAGCCTGAGGCGAAGAATCCTAGTGATGGCCATCTTCAGCCTCTCGTCTTCCGGGGCCATGTTGCTCCAGTCATTGCCGCGCACTATTGGAGCTTGGCGCACGGTGGTGAAGGGCTGCGGATTCTCCTCGACAATCCAGCACCACTCCGCTCTCCACTCATCCCACTTGCTGCGGAGCTCACCCTCCAAGTACGCCTCCTTCTTTTCGACTCTCGAGATCCAAGCAATCCCTCCGGCAAGCGGCTCTCCTCTCTCTACCCGGGGTATGAAGTAGTGGCGGAAAAGGGCAACACTAGGGTGGACTCCGACAAAGTTTTCGCACAAATGTGCGAAAACTGCCATGGTCAGGACAGCATTGGGGGTGAAGTCAAGGAGGCGGAAGCCATATGTGTTCATGATATCACAGAAGAACTCCGAGAAGGGCGGGCAGAGCCCGCAATAGAAGAATAGCGCGAAGAATGGGTACCCGTTTGGAGCCAACTTCGAAGCAGCGGCCGGGAGTACCCTCGTGCGCGGATGCGCACGCGTCTCCGTCGCCCAAAAGAGGTAGAAGTACTCCCTCAGCTCCTGCACGCCGAGCTGAGGGGAGAAGACCACCCGCTCCTTCCGCAGCGCCGCGAGCCGCTGCGCCTCGGCCGACTTCACGCCCTTTCCCTTGTCGGCTTTCGGGGCCATGGCGGAGGTGGTGAGGGAGGCCGACAGCGTGGTGATGCTGGTGGCAATGGGGGGCGGAGCGCTGCTCTCTCCGCTTCGAGAAGAAGGGGGGAGCGGCGGAGGTTCGTGAAGAAGTAGCAGCAACCAGCGAGGGGGAACGAACTGCCCCTGTTTCCTCTACTTATAAAGAGGGACGGGGCGGACGTTTCGGCCTTCCAAATAAACAACCACCCACGATCTCTCCCACGATGCCGCATTCAACGCGTGCCGTTATGGGAGAGCGCGGTGGATACGGAGCAAGGTTCGGTGTGGCCCAGTCCGCGTGTGCCCGTGCCCTGACTTGGGCCTGGCCCAACAGCGCTCGGCACCGTGTCTGGCCCAGGCCCGGGGGCTCCTGTCGGTGTACTAGAATAGGGGTTCCCTAGTACCCCGAACTTGTGCACGGGCAGTTGCAGCACCCCGCGGCAAGGCTTGCCGGGCAAACGCCAAGATCCTCCAAGGTTCCCTTGGAGCCATCCAAGAACAAAGTATTTAAGCTAAGGAGACAAGGCCCCGACAAGAGGAGCTTGCCGGGAAGGCCAAACCAAGGCACTCCAAGGAACTTGCTGCGACACGCCACGCGCTCCGGCAAGGCAACAAGGCCCCGGCAAGAGGAGCTTGCCGGGAAGACTAAACAAGGCATCCTAAGGCCCGGTGAGCGATGAGCTTCTGGACCCGACAAGATAACAACAGCGGCAAGGCGCTTGCCGCGGCAGGCGGCCACTCTGTGCCCACGCTCCAGCGCATCCACCAACGTGTCGCTCTGGGGGCCTCTCCGGGCGCGCGTGGCGGGAGGCTGTGTAGCCAGCGGTACGCAGTGGCATGCGAAGCTGACAAGATCGCCATCATGGCGAACGGTGGCGCCCCTAACGGTCCTTTTCTGCACTGTTCGGGCGACTCAGACGGGCATTTAATGCCCTTTTCCCCTGCCGTCAGGGTTAGGTAGGGTGCACTGTACAAGTAACTGTACCAACCACCTCACTTTTTACGTTTATACCCTCCTCTGCGTTGCCACCTGTCGGTGACCCCTTTAGCGTATAAAAGGAGGCCCATGTGCAACATAGAGGAGGTTCGGACAGTTCGCTTCGATTCATTCGTAGCCCAGAAAACATCACGCTCTCTCTCTCGAGAGCAAGAACACAAGATAATACAACCAGACAAGCAGCAGTAGGAGTGTTATCTCTCCGGAGAGCTCCGAAGCTGGGTAAACTGCTCGTGTGCCTCGCCTCGATCTGCTCTTCGTGCGATCTCCGCCCCCTGCCGAACCGAAAGGGGCCCGGTCCGCCGGCCCCATAGGAGTTCGTGGATCAGTTTCCCCGACAATGCCTGTCCAAGGAAGGGCAGTACCCAAGCACTGGTCCGCCCACATATCAAATTATCAAAGTAACGAATGCGAATCATATGAGCATGATGAAAACTAACTTGACGATAATTCCCATGTGTCCTCGGGAGCGCTTTGATTTATATAAGAGTTTGTCCAGGCTTGTCCTTTGCTACAAAAAGGATTGGGACACCTTGCTGGACCTTGTTACTTTTGTTACTTGATACCCATTACGAATTACCTTATCATAAAACTATCTGTTACCGATAATTTCAGTGCTTGTAGAGAATACCTTACTGAAAACCGCTTGTCTTTCCTTCTGCTCCTCGTTGGGTTCGACACTCTTACTTATCAAAAGTACTATGATAGATCCCCTATACTTGTGGGTAATCAAGACTATTTTCTGGCGCCGTTGCCGGGGAGTGAAGCGCCTTTTGTATGTGGAATTTGGTAAAGGAATATTTATATAGTGTGCTGAAATTTACTGTCACTTGTTACTATGGAAAATAATCCTTTAAGGGGCTTGTTCAGGGTATCTTCAACCCGACCATAAGAGCAAATAGTTGCTCCTCAACCAACTGAACCTACTGAAAATGTTCACTTTGAAATTCCTTCGCGTATGATAGAGAAACTGCTAGCTAATCCTTTTACAGGAGATGGAACATTACATCCTGCTATGCAACTAATCTATGTGGATGAAGTTTGTGGATTATTTAAGCTTGCAGGTATGCCTGAGAATGTTATCAAGAAGAAGGTCTTCCGTTTATTTTTGAAGGGAAAGGCATTGACATGGCTTAGGCAATGTGATGATATTGGATCATGGAATTACAACCGATTGAAATTGGAATTTCATCAGAAATTTTATCCTATGCATTTGGTTTATCGTGATCGTAATTATATATATAATTTTTGGCCTCGCGAAGGATAAAGTATCACTCAAGATTGGGTAAGGATTAAGTCAATGCTATATTCATGCCCCAATCATGAGCTCTCAAGAGAAATTATTATTCAAAAATTTTATGCTCGGCTTTCTCTCAATAATTGCTCCATGCTCGATACTTCTTGTACTGGTTCTTTTATGATGAATACTATTGAATTCAAATGGGATTTATTGGAAAGAGTTAAACACAACTCTAAAGATTGGGAGCTCGACGAAGGTAAGGAGACAGGTATAACACCTAAGTTTGATTGTGTTAAATCTTTTATGGATACCGATGCTTTTCATGAATTTAGCACTAAATATGGACTTGACTCTGAAATAGTAGCTTCTTTCTGTGAATCATTTGCTACTCATGTTGATCTCCCTAAGGAGAAGTGGTTTAAATATCATCCTACCATTGAAGTAAAAGTAGTAGAACCTATTAAAGTTACAGAAAATACTATTACTTATAATGTCGATCCTATTGTTCCTACTGCTTATATTGAGAAACCACCTTTCCCTGTTAGAATAAAGGATCATGCTAAAGCTTCAATTGTAGTTCGCTAAGAGTAATGTTAGAGCACCTACACCCCCTGAGCAAATTAAAGTTGAACCTAGTATTGCTATGGTTAAAGATCTCTTGGTCAACAATATTGATGGGCATGTTATTTACTTCTGTGATGAAGCCGCTAGAATTTGTCGATCGATACTAAAAATACACATAGACCTATTGTTGGCATGCCTGTTGTTTCTGTTAAAATAGGACATCATTGTTATCATGGCTTATGTGATATGGGTGCTAGTGCGAGTGCAATACCTCATTCCTTATATGAAGAAATTACGCATGATATCGCACCAGCTGAAATAGCATGTATTGATGTTACTATTAAACTTGCCAATAGAGATACTATTTCACCAATTGGGATTGTTAGAGATGTTGAAGTCTTGTGTGGGGAAGTTAAATATCCTACTGATTTTCTTGTTCTTGGTTCCCCACAAGATGAATTTTGTCCCATTATATTTGGTAGGCCCTTCTTGAACACTATTAATGCTAGGATGGACTGTGAAAAGGATATTGTTACTGTTGGTTTAGGGGATATGTCTCATGACTTTAATTTTGCTAAATTTCATAGACAACCCCATGATAAAGAATTGCCTAGTAAAGATGAAATTATTGGTCTTGCTTCTATTGCCGTGCCTCCTAATGATCCTTTAGAATAATATTTGCTAGACCATGAAAATGATATGTTTATGAATGAAAGAAGGGAAATATTTGAAGTATTCTTTAAACAGGGACCTATTTTGCAACACAACTTGCCTGTTGAAATCCTAGGGGATCCTCCTCCACCCAAGGGTGATCCTGTATTTGAGCTTAAACCTTTACCTAATACTCTTAAATATGCTTATCTTGATGAAAAGAAGATATATCCTGTTATTATTAGTGCTAACCTTTCAGAGCATGAAGAAGAGAAATTATTGAAAACTCTAAAGAAGCACCATGCTGCTATTGGATATACTCTGGATGATCTTAAGGGCATTAGTCCCACTCTATGCCAGCACAAAATAAAACTGGAAAAAGATGCTAAACCAGTTGTTGATCATCAACAATGGTTAAATCCTAGGATGAAAGACATGGTAAGGAATGAAATACTAAAGCTTCTGGAGGCGGGTATAATTTATCCCGTTGCTGATAGTCAGTGGGTAAGTCCTATCCATTGTCTCCCTAAGAAGGGAGGTAGTACTGTTGTTCCCAATGATAAGGATGATATGATCCCACAAAGAATTGTTACATGTTATAGAATGGTAATTGATTTTCGCAAATTAAATAAAGCTACTAGAAAGATCATTACCCTCTACGTTTTATTGATCAAATGCTAGAAAGACTACCCAAACATACACATTTTTGCTTTCTAGATGGTTATTCTGGTTTCTCTCAAATACCGTGTCAAAAGAGGATCAGGATAAAACCATTTTTACTTGCCCTTTCGATACCTTTGCTTATAGACGTATGCCTTTTGGTTTCTGTAATGCACCTGCTACCTTTCAAAGATGTATAACTGCTATATTCTCTGACTTCTGTGAAAAGATTATTGAGGTTTTCATGGATGATTTCTCCGTGTATGGAACTTCTTTTGATGATTGCTTAAGCAACCTTGATCGAGTCTTACAGAGATGTGAAGAAACTAATCTTGTCTTGAATTGGGAGAAGTGCCACTTTATGGTTAATGAAGGTATTGTCTCGGGGCATAAAATTTCTGAAAGAGGTATTGGAGTTGATAAAGCTAAAGTTGATGCTATTGAAAAGATGTCGTGTCCTAAGGATATCAAAGGTATAAAAAGTTTCCTTGGTCATGCCGGTTTCTATAGGAGGTTCATTAAAGACTTCTCAAAAATTTCTAGGCCTCTGACCAACCACTTACAAAAAGATGTTCCTTTTGTCTTTGACGATGGTTGTGTAGAAGCATTTGAAATACTTAAGAAAGCCTTGATTTCTGCACCTACTGTTTAGCCACCTGATTGGAATTTACCCTTTGAAATTATGTGCGATGCTAGTGATTATGCTGTAGGTGCTGTTCTATGGCAAAGAGTTGATAAGAAATTGAATGTTATCCAATATGCTAGTAAAAATCTAGACAGGGCCCAGAGAAATTATGCTACTACTGAAAAAGAATTTTTAGCAGTTGTGTTCGCTTGTGATAAGTTTAGACCTTATATTGTTTATTCCAAAGTTACTATTCACACTGATCATGCCGCTATTAAATACCTTATGGAAAAGAAAGATGCTAAACCTAGACTTATTAGATGGGTTCTCTTGCTACAAGAATTTGATTTGCATATTATTGATAGAAAGGGAGCTGAGAACCCCGTTGCAGACAACTTGTCTAGGTTAGAGAATGTTCTTAATGACCCACTACCTATTGATGATAACTTTCCTGATGAACAATTAGCTTTCATAAATGCTTCTCATACTGCTCCATGGTATGCTGATTATGCTAATTACATTGTTGCTAAATTTATACCGCCTAGTTTCACATACGAGCAAAAGAAGAAGTTTTTCTATGATTTAAGACATTACTTTTGGGATGACCGACACCTTTATAAAGAAGGAGTAGATGGTGTTATTAGACGTTGTGTACCTGAGCATGAACAGGAACAGATCCTACGCAAGTGTCACTCCGCGACTTATGGAGGACACCACGCTGGAGATAGAACTGCACATAAGGTATTGCAATCCGGTTTTTATTGGTGTACTCTCTTCAAAGATGTCGTAAGTTTGTCTTGTCTTGTGATGAATGTCAAAGAATTGGTAATATTAGTAGACGTCAAGAAATGCCTATGAACTATTCACTTGTTATTGAACCATTTGATGTTTGGGGCTTTGATTATATGGGACCTTTTCCTTCCTATAATGGGTATACATATATTTTAGTTGCTGTTGATTACGTTACTAAGTGGGTAGAATCTATTCCAACTAGTAGTGCTGATCATAACACTTCTATTAAGATGCTTAAGGAAGTTATTTTTCCGAGGTTTGGAGTCCCTAGATACTTAATGACTGATGGTGGTTCACATTTTATTCATGGTGCTTTTTGTAAAATGCTTGCTAAGTATGATGTTAATCATAGAGTTGCATATCCATACCATCCACAGTCTAGTGGTCAAGTAGAATTGAGTAATAGAGAGGTTAAATTAATTTTGCAAAAGACTGTTAATAGATCTAGAAAGAATTGGTCCAAGAAACTTTATGATGCATTATGGGCCTATAGAACTTCATATAAGAATCCTATGGGTATGTCTTCGTATAAAATGGTCTATGGAAAAGCATGTTACTTACCTCTCGAACTAGAACACAAGGCATATTGGGCTATTAAAGAGCTCAATTATGATTTAAAACTTGCCGGTGAGAAGAGGCTATTTGACATTAGCTCACTTGATGAATGGAGAACCCAGGCCTATGAGAATGCCAAAAAATTTAAAGAAAAAGTTAAAAGATGGCATGACGAAAGGATACAAAAGTGTGAGTTTAATGTAGGTGATTATGTTTTGCTATACAACTCTCGTTTAAGATTTTTTGCAGGAAAACTTCTCTCTAAATGGGAAGGTCCTTACATTATCAAGGAGGTCTATCGTTTCGGTGCCATAAAAATCAACAATGTCGACGGCACAAATCCGAAGGTGGTGAACGGTCAAAGAATCAAACATTATATCTCAGGTAATCCCATAAATGTTGAAACCAATGTTATCGACACCGTAACCCCGGAAGAGTACATAAGGGACACTTTCCAGAATGTTTCAGACTCCGAAAAGGAATAGCTATGTGGTACGGTAAGTAAACCGACTCCAAAACTTCTCAAATAGCAATTTTTCTCCGTTTTGGAATATTACAAAAATAGGAAAATAAGAAGTAGTCCGAAAGGGACATGAGGCATCCACAAGGGTGGAGGGCGCGCCCTACCCCCCTGGACACGCCCCTTGCCTCGTGGACACCTCGTGTGTCCTCCGGACTCTGTTTTCTTGCATGATACTTCTTTTGGTCGGTAAAAAATCATTATATAATCCCCCGAAGGTTTTGACCACCGTACCACGACAAAATCCTCTATTTTTGTTTTGAGCTATTTTTTGCCAGGGTTTCTCAAGGTCAGGCATCATGTCGTGCCCCTCCTCCAACAACGTGGGTGACGATGCTTGGCTAATGAAGATAGAGATGAAGCGAGAAGAATCGGGGAAATCAAGGAAGGTAAAAAGATCAACGATGCCGCAGAGGAGCAAGTCCCGGCAATAGAAGAAGAAGACTTCTTTCAACCTTACTACAATCATCTCACCCCTACTAAAATTGAAGCTTTCTAGATGATTGAGCTAGTTCGCAAACAAAACAAGTATCTCACACGTGAAAATATTTTGTTGCAAGAGCATATCACCGCACTCAAGGGCATTATCCACAAGTTGGAGGATTTCCTACGATCGATGTGTGACACCCCGTCATCAACAACTCCAACATCACCACCTCCGAAGACAGAGATATAAACACATTGGTAATGGCACTCCCCTTGGCAACTCCCAAGATTGGGGGAGGTGCCCTGGTATCGTATCACCATCCAAGGGTGGGCCCACCTCAATTCAAGGGTATTCACTTGAATACCCATTATTTCTATGAAAAAACTAGGTATATATAGTCTATATGGTGTGTTGTATAAGGAAAAACAATATTGACACTTCAGAGCATGCAAGTTAAGCTTTTTAGCCCAAAAAGAAAGGCATGCCATTGTCTATTTCTCCTCTCAGCACGACATGGCCCATTGGCCCAAGTCACTCGCACACATCCATCATCGGCCAGAAAAACATCCATCGATCAGATCTAGGTACACGAACTGGCAAGGCCGGCCCACAATACATCTCTGAATCCCTAATCCCCTGCTCCATTTTGTCTAACAGAGTTGTTTATGATTCTTGTTAGAATAGGGAGGGCTCTTTGGTATGATATTGTTTACAAACTTCTCAAATTGGTGCTAGTCCTTCCTGTTGTAACAGCCGGTGTTGAGAGGGTCTTTTATATATTTTAGAACTAGTACAATATGCTTCTGTAATTGATTATACGCCCAAAAGGAAGGCCATAGACTTTTAAAAAATTCCAAATTTTGAATACACATTCTTGAATTTCTGGGCCCACCCCTCTCACCATCACACTTCTATCTTTACCATTTTTCTTAGTTCGATCATTTTGGTTATATCTTGATCTAGTAGCATAAAGTTTTAGTTTGATCTAGCTTTGAGTTTTGTGTTGATCCCTATCTATGTAATCGAGTCAGTGAGCTATATATAATAAAGATTAGTTTTGAGTCAGGGGCTTTGCTTTCTTGCTATAATCTTGAGGGAAGAAAAAGAAAAAGAAAGAATAAAAAGAAATAAAAAGATCATATTGATCTTATGGAGAGTAATGACTTCACATATATAGAGTATGATGAATAAAAGTTGTTGAGAGTTGACAAACATAGTTTTGTTCATCGTTGCAATTAATAGGAAGTAATAAAGAGGTTTTCAAATATAAATATACTATCTTGGACATATTTTATGATTGTGAGCACTCACTAAAATATGACATGCTAAAAGGTTGATGTTGGACAAGGAAGACAACGTAATGAGTTATGTTTGCTTATATCCAAAATAAATTATATTGTCATGGATCATGCAACATGTTGAGCTTGCCTTTCCCCCTCATGCTAGCCAAATTCTTTGCACCAAGTAGAGATACTACTTGTGCTTCCAAACATCCCTAAACCCAGTTTTGCCATGAGAGTCCACCATATCTACCTATGGATTGAGTAAGATCCTTCAAGTAAGTTGTCATCGTTGCAAGCAATAAAAAATGCTCTCTAAATATGTATGATCTATTAGTGTGGAGAAAATAAGCTTTATACGAGCTTGTGATATGGAAGAAATAAAAGCAACGTACTGCGTAATATAGGTTCCTATCACAAGTGCAATATAAAGTGACGTTCTTTTGCATTAAGATTTTGTGCATCCAACCATAAAAGCGCATGACCACCTCTGCTTCCATCTACGAAGGGCCTATCTTTTATTTTTACCTTCTACCCTTATACAAGAGTCATGGTGATCTTCACCTTTCCTTTTTACACTTTATCATTTGGCAAGCGCATGACAACCTCTGCTTCCCTCTGCTTCAATGGCTGAGATTATAGTTTTTTAGTTTTCAATAAAGTTTATGAGTCATACTTTACATGGTTAATAGATTGTTACTTAAGCATAAGAAATCATATGACAATATATATATTGCTGTTCTAAGAATGATCATGATGCCCTCATGTCCGTATTTTATTTTATCGACACCTCTATCTCTAAACATGTGGACATATTTTTTGATATCGGCTTCCACTTGAGGACAAGCAAGGTCTAAGCTTGGGGGAGTTGATACGTCCATTTTGCATCATGCTTTTATACCAATATTTATTGCAATATGGATTGTTACTACACATTATGCCACAATACTTATGCCTTTTCTCTGTTATTTTGCAAGGTTTACATGAAGAGGGAGAATGCCAGCAGCTGGGATTCTGGCCTAGAAAGGAGCAAATATTATAGAACTATTTGCACAACTCCAAATTCCCTGAAACTCCACGAAAGTCAGTTCTGGAATATATTAAAAATATTGGGCAAAGAAAGCACCAAAGGGGGGCCACCCACAGTCCATGAGGGTGGAGGGCGCGCCCCCTTCCTCGTAGGCCACCTGGTAGGCCCCCGATGCCCATCTTCTTCTATATGGTGTCTTTGGCCCTGGAAAAAGTCATAAGGAAGCTTTTGGGACAAAGCGTCACCGTCTCGAGGCGGAACCTTGGCGGAACCAATCTAGGGCTCCGGCGGAGCTGTTATGCCGGGGAAACATCCCTTTGGGAGGGGAAAATCGTCACCATCGTCATCACCATCGATCCTCTCATCGAGAGGGGGTCAATCTCCATCAACATCTTCACCAGCACCATTTGTTCTCAAACCCTAGTTCATCTCTTGTAGCTGATCTTTGTCTCAAAACCTCAAATTGGTACCTGTGGGTTGCTAGTAGTGTTGATTACCCCTTGTAGTTGATGCTAGTTAGTTTATTCGGTGGAACATCATATGTTCTGATCCTTTATGAATATTAATACCCCTCTGATTTTGAACATGAATATGATTTGTGAGTAGTTACGTTTGTTCCTGAGGACATGGGAGAAGTCTTGTTATAAGTAGTCATGTGAATTTGGTATTCGTTCGATATTTTGATGAGATGTATGTTGTCTCTCCTCTAGTGGTGTTATGTGAATGTTAACTACACGACACTTCACCATTGTTTGGGCCTAGGGGAAGGCATTGGGAAGTAATAAGTATATGATGGGTTGCTAGAGTGACAGAAGCTTAAACCCTAGTTTATGTGTTGCTTCGGAAGGGGCTAATTTGGATCCATATGTTTCATGCTATGGTTAGGTTTACCTTAATTCTTCTTTCCTAGTTGCGGATGCTTGCGAGGGGGGTTAATTATAAGTGGGATGATTGTCCAAGGAAGGGCAGTACCCAAGCACCGGTCCACCCACATATCAAATTATCAAAGTAACGAACGCGAATCATATGAGCATGATGAAAACTAGCTTGACGATAATTCCCATGTGTCCTTGGGAGCGCTTTGATTTATATAAGAGTTTGTCCAGGCTTGTCCTTTGCTACAAAAAGTATTGGGCCACCTTGCTGCACCTTGTTACTTTTGGCACTTGATACCCGTTATGAATTACCTTGTCACAAAACTATCTGTTACCGATAATTTCACTGCTTGCAGAGAATACCTTACTGAAACCGCTTGTCATTTCCTTCTGCTCCTCGTTGGGTTCAACACTCTTACTTACCGAAAGGACTACAACAGATCCCCTACACTTGTGGTTCATCATCATTCTCTTAGTGGTGTCATGTGAACGTCGACTACATGACACTTCACCATATTTAGGCCTAAGGGAATGCATTGTTGAGTAGTTATTAGATGGTGGGTTGCGAGAGTGACAGAAGCTTAAACCCCTGTTTATGCGTTATTCCGTAAGGGACCGATTGGATCCAAAAGTTTAATGCTATGGTTCGAATTTATTCTTAATACTTCTCTCGTAGTTGCGGATGCTTGCGAGAGGGTTAGTCATAAGTAGGAGGTTTGTTCAAGTAAGAAAAACACCTAAGTACCGGTCCATCCACATATCAAATTATCAAAGTACCGAACACGAATTAAGCCAACATGATGAAAGTGACTGGATGAAATTACCGTGTACCCTCAAGAATACTTTGCTTATCATAAGAGACCATTTTGGCATGTCCTTTGCCTCAAAAGGATTGGGCTGCCTTGCTGCACTTTTGTTACAACTTATCTTTCTATCAAACTACTCTGCTACTTACAATTTTAGAACTTGCAGACATTACCTTGCTGAAAACCACTTGCCATTTCCTTCTGCTCTTTGTTGGGTTCGGCACTCTTACTTATTGAAAAGGCTACAATTGACCCCATATACTTGTGGGTCATCAGTTAGTCGGATAAATTTTCTACAGCTACACGAAAGGAATTGCGCTCATAGATTGCATAGAATTTCCTCTGTGCCATCATAGGAGATCCCAAGGTCGAAATCAACTAACCACCTATAAAATTATGCATAATCTTCCTCACACAGGCCAGTATCCCCTTCATCCAGATGATCGTGTATTGTCATGCAGATCTAGTGATATCTGCTACTGTTTTGCGTTTGAGTACAACGCTTTCCTATCTTTTCACATTCAGGACAATGAAGATGATTTCAGTGGAACTGCACAAAATGGTCTAATGTTGAGTGATCTCTATTGCCTCCTCTATTTGCGGCAATGTGTCAGGGTAAATTGCAAGATGAGCTATCAACCTAGCTGTGGAGTTGCCAACATGCTCAAAGTGCATGCAACATTGAGAAGAAAGAAGCATGCCTAGGAAATTAATGCTTGCGTAGGGAGTCCCTTTGCTCAGAGAAGCATCTATCTTTTTTGTTTATTTCTACACCTTCTCACAGCTTTGTGTTGGTTATAGTCTTGTGAATCATTTAGATGCATAAACATGTTGAACATAAGTGCTTGTGAATTTTAGCTATCATGCATACCGTATCTTGTGAACCTTATTTTAGTGTGAATGTTAGCGTGTCAACCTTTACAATCTATGTATATTGTGGGCATGTTATTTGACCCCCCTCATTTTTGCCGTGCTACGACCAGTGTGAGTGTCTGCATGCATTACACCATCCTCTAATTGGTGGATGCCAAGCCGGCCCAAAAAGGAGCTATAACTTTTTTTCAAGTGAAAAATGTTACCGGTGAGGAGCCATAATTAAGCTGGACGCGTCTCTTTTTCTCTTTCGATTGGGCAATAAGCTAGAGAGCTGGAGAGTGTCTCTAATGGGCTGCATCTAGTGTTAAGGCCCTCCAGTACAAAACACGGGCAGCCTACTGGGCCGATACAAAAGCATGTCCATCTTAAAGCCCATTTGTTTTTATTTTTTTGTGAGGAATAGCCCATATTTCTTCTTGAAGAGGAGGCGATCCCAGAAAAACCCTCCTTCCTCCTCGCTTCCACTTACACTACAACTTGCTGGACTCCCCTGCTTCCATCACCCCCAATCCCCCCGCTCCCCATCTTCCTAACTCCTACAGAAAACCCCCACTCACCTTCTTCCTCACTCGTACAGAAAATGCCTACTCCTCTTATTCCTCGCTCCTACAGAAAACCCCAGCCATCCTTCTTTCCCACTCACATTGCCACTAGGCTCGTCTCTTGCTACTCTTCTCAAACCCGCGAGCTCGGTGAGGGAGTCCCGGACTAGGGGGTGTCCGGATAGCCGAACTATCATGGTCGGCCGGACTCCAAGATTATGAAGATACAAGATTTAAGACTTCGTCCCGTGTCCGGATGGGACTTTCCTTGGCGTGGAAGGCAAGCTTGGTGATACGGATATGTAGATCTCCTACCATTGTAACCTACTTTGTGTAACCCTAGCCCTCTCCGGTGTCTATATAAACCGGATGGCTTTAGTCCATAGGACGAACAACAATCATACCATAGGCTAGCTTCTAAGGTTTAGCCTCCTTGATCTCATGGTAGATCCACTCTTGTAACACACATCATCAATATTAATCAAGCAGGACGTAGGGTTTTACCTCCATCAAGAGGGCCCGAACCTGGGTAAAACATCATGTCCCTTGTGTCCTATTACCATCCGCCTAGACGCACAGTTCGGGACCCCCTACCCGAGATCCGCTGGTTTTTTCACCGACATTGGTGCTTTCATTGAGAGTTCCTCTATGCCGTCACCATCAGGAAGGATGCCTTTTCCCGTCTTTAAAGACGGCACCGTCGTCAAGGGAGCTTTGGCCGCCGGCCAGACTATCCGGCTAGGCGGTTTTCTTATGACCGCCTGTTTGGCCACCGCTCCGACAATGACCTCTCAGGTCATTAAAAGTGATCTTCACGTCAGCTCAGAATTCGCCGAGCAGCTAGATCCGATTGAGCTCTCCTCCATAAACGAGCTCTTGGATCACATCGCCGCCCCGGGAGTCGCTACCGACTACGATCAGATTGGGCTTAAAACCGATCTGAGAGAAATTAACTCTCCCAAGGTTACCCACCACGTTGTTGTGGTAGAGGAACAATGCGGCGACTCTTCTTCTATGTTAAAAACCAACTATGTCCGGATTCCCGATCCCTCCATGCCGGATTCCCGCGGAGGGACGGACGCTAATCAAATACTGAACCTAAATTCAGGCATCGGACCAGATTTGTTGGAAAGCATTCAGCAAACCAAGCTTCCGAATCCGGAAGCTTCTTGGCCTTTGAGCCTCAGATCAGGCGGGGTTCCGAACTTAATTCCACCCACCCACCCAAACATAAGGGATCTATCTCAAATACGGCAAGAGCCCGATGAAACAGTACATCATTACTGGGCCAGATTCCTCCTGGTTATGAACAGGATAAAGGACTGTCGTGAAGAAAGCGCGATTTCAATCTTCTGCAACAATTGCACGGACAAGGGAATCATAAACGCCATCAGTCGTCGCGAAGTTACACGCTTCGCCGACCTAGCGACCATTGTACAAAAATACTGCGCGATGGAGTGTGCCTGGAAAACCGAAACTAGGTTTTGGGACAATCCGGCCCTGAATACAACCCAGTCCGAAATAAAAGGGTGCGTCATACTCAAGCACCTGGGTTAAAAACCAAAAAGCAAAAACCCCCTAAAGGGTGCGGAACCGTACTGGAGGGATGGCTCAACGGACCCTGCAAAATCCACAGTACGGAGGGCGCCACTCCAACACATAGCCTTCGAGCATGTTGGATATTACGGCAGGTGGCCAAAAGTGGCGAAGGCTTTTTAGCCCCGGGCAACCAGCTCAGCAGCACCAGTACGGTATTAACAGTCTTCGAGACTTTCGCATCAAATAACATGCGGAAACGAACAATCCGCAGCCTCGCCGAAGTCTACCAAGTAGCAACAACAAATCCATGAGTGACATGGCTATCACCTTCAATGCCAGCGACTAACCTAAATTCCGAACAGCTAGAGCACCAGCAGCATTGGTCCTCAGTCCGATAGTGGACGGCTTTCGTCTTACCAAGGTACTCATGGATGGCGGCAGCGGATTAAACCTCATCTATGAAGAAACCCTTCAAAAAATGGAAATTGACTGGAGCCGCATTGAGCGGAGCAGCACAACCTTCAGGGGAATAATCCCTAGTCGAGAAGTACGCTGCACAGGAAAAATCACACTAGATGTAGTGTTTGGCTCGCCGGACAATTACAGGTCCAAAGAGGTCACATTCCAAGTGGCCCCATTCGGCAGCGGATATCACGCCTTGTTAGGGCGAGAGGCATTCACAATCTTCCAAGCCATACCCCATTACGGGTACATGAAGCTCAAAATGCCCGGACCCAATGGAATAATCACTCTCGCCAGTGATCCAGATACAGCACTCCGCGCTGAAAATAAGACAGCCGCACTGGCCCTAGAGGCATTATCCGAAGCCCTAGCGGCAAAGGAACTAACTGCACTGCGCTCCACGGTGGATAGGGACGATGTGATACTCGATAAGAGGTCCAAGTCCACCTCTTCTAAACCAGCAGACGAAATAGTCAAATTTCAGGTCCATCCAACGGGCCCCACAAAGACGGCATCCATTGGGGCACAATTAAATCCTGATGTAGAAGCCGCACTACGAGAATTCCTTCGGGAAAATTGGGACATTTTTGCCTGGCACCCTTCAGACATGCCGGGAATCCCACGCAGGCTGGCAGAGCACAGCCTAAATATCCTAAAAGGATTCAAGCCAGTCAAACAAGCTCTTCGGCAATTTTCCGAACCCAAAAGACAGGCAATGGGAGAGGAGCTAGCCAAACTCTTAGAAGCCGGATTCATCAGATATATAAAACATCCGGACTGGCTAGCCAATCTAGTAATGGTACCAAAAAAGGACAAATCCTGGCGCCTCTGCGTCGATTTTAAAGACCTTAACAAGTCCTATCCAAAGGACCCTTTCCCTCTCCCTCGCATCGACCAAATCATCGATGCTACCGCAGGACACGATTCATTGTGCTTCCTCGACGCATACTCCGGATACCATAAAATCAAGATGGAGGAGAAAGACCAGGCCGCAACGGCATTCATTACTCCATATGGGCCATTCTGCTTCAACACAATGCCCTTCGGACTCAAAAACGCCGGCGCAACATATCAGCGCATGATTCAGACATGTCTGGCTAACCAGATAGGCAAAACAGTAGAGGCATACATAGACGATGTGGTCGTCAATACCAAACACGTCAAAACTCTAGTAGAAGACTTGAGGGTGGCATTCGACAACCTCCGAGCATAGGACATTAAGCTCAACCCGGAAAAATGCATCTTGGGAGTACCAGCCGGAAAGATCTTGGGCTTCATTGTATCCGGTAGAGGAATTGAAGCAAACCCAGCCAAGATCCGAGCCCTGTCACAATTGGATATTCCAAAAGACCTCAAGCAAATACAAAAACTAACTGGATGCGTAGCGGCTCTAAGTCGCTTCATCTCCCGTTTGGGAGAAAAGGCTCTGCCCCTCTACCGCCTCCTCCGGCGCATCGAACAATTCGAATGGACGGATGCTGCCATGGCCGGACTCGAAGAAATAAAGGCCATACTGGCAACAAATCCGGTCCTGGCCGCGCCCAACCTGGGCGAACCAATGTTATTATATATCGCAGCAACACACCAAGTTGTCAGCGCGGTACTCATCGTCGAACGAGAAACAGAAGGGCGCAGATTCCCTCTTCAAAAACCAGTGTACTATGTATCCACTGTCCTAACTCCATGCAAGTCCCGGTACCCACATTATCAAAAGATAGCGTATGCAGTGTTCATGGCATCCCGGAAGCTGCGACACTACTTTCAAGAGTGTTCCATAACGATGGCCTCCGAAGTACCTCTCAACGATATTATAAACAATCGTGACGCAACGGGCAGGATTGCAAAATGGGCCATTGAGCTCTTACCATTTGACATAACCTACAAACCACGGTGAGCTATAAAATCGCAAGTTCTGGCTGACTTCGTCGCCGAATGGACCGAAGCCGAACTCCCTAAAGAGTACGACGCGTACTCCAATTGGATCATGCATTTCGACGGATCCAAAATGTTGGCTGGCTTGGGGGCTGGCGTCGTCTTGACGTCCCCAACTGGAGACACAGTCCAATATGCACTTCAAATAATGTACATGGACTCCAACAACACAGCCGAATACGAGGCCCTTCTACACAGCCTCCGGATGGCAATCTCCATGGGCATTCAACGCCTAGAGGTGCGCGGGGATTCAAACCTCGCAATATCCCAAGTAAACGGAGACTTTGACGCCAAAGATCTGAAAATGGCAGCTTACCGCAACACCGTCCTAAAAATGTCAGCTCGGTTCGAAGGACTCGAATTCCACCATGTAGCCCGGGATAACAACCAGGCAGCAGATGTGTTGGCATGCATCAGCGCAAAACGTGACGCCGTCCCTCCAAACATCTTCCTGGAACGGCTCTTTAAGCCATCCGTATTATGGGAAGAGGAGTCCGGAAATAACAATCCGGAGCCAGCTGCAGCACCTAACTCAGACAATTCTGACACAATCGGCGGCTCAGCCAATGAAATAACACCTTCAGCCCATGAAATAATGGCAGTAATTGCCCCGTGGATGGAACCATTCCTAGCCTACTTAATTAGGCAGGAACTTCTCGAAGACCAAAATGAGGCCCGCTGCATAGTTCGGCGATCTAAAGCCTACAAGGTCCATGAGGGAGAACTTTATAAGAAAAGCACAACCGGAGTCGTTCAAAGGTGTATCTCCGAAGAGGAAGGGCGAAACCTCCTGGCTGAAATTCACGCCGGACTCGGTGGGCACCACGCTGCAGCCCGGGCCCTTGTAGGCAAGGCCTTCCGTACAGGATTTTATTGGCCAACAGCCCAGGCAGATGCTCAGGACTTAGTCCAACGATGTGTCGGTTGCCAGCTCTTTGCTAATCAGAGCCACATGCCACCCACCGCCCTCAAAACTATACCCATCACCTAGCCGTTCGCGGTCTGGGGGCTTGACATGGTTGGACCCCTTAAAGGGGGAACCCACAAGCACAAATACTTATTGGTCATGGTGGACAAATTCACCAAATGGATTGAGGCCAAGCCGGTTAAAACGGCAGAATCCGGACCTGTGATAGACTTCATATCTGGGGTAGTACACCGTTTTGGCGTCCCCCACAGCATCATCACTGATAGCGGCACAAATTTCACGGCCGACGAGGTTAAACTCTGGTGCAAAAACATGGGCATCAAGCTCGACTACGCTTCAGTCTATCACCCCCAAACTAACGGTCAAGTCGAGCGAGCAAATGGTCTAATCATGAGCGGCATCAAACCCAGACTAGTGTGGTCCCTCAAGGAATCTAACACACACTGGGTAGAGGAGCTCGACTCCGTACTCTGGGGCCTGCGGACCACGCCAAACCGAACTACCGGATTCACACCATTTTTCATGGTATACGGCGCAGAGGCAGTTCTGCCCTGCGATATAATTCATGACTCACCTCGCGTGCGCATGTACGAAGAAAGAGAAGCCGAGTTGGATCGGCAGGACAGTTTGGACGCCTTAGAGGAGGAGCGGGACGTGGCAAAAGCTCGTTCCGCATTTTATCAGCAGCAGGCTCGAATATATCAAAGCAGAGAAGTACGGGCCAAAACTTACAATGTTGGCGAACTTGTTCTACGCTTGTCGGACAAGAAAAAGGACGAACTTAAGCCCAAGTGGGAAGGTCCCTTCATCATCGACCAAGTCCTGACCGGCGGAGCATACCGTCTACGTAACGCATCTGACAACCGACTCGAGCCGAACCCATGGAACGCAGCCCGTCTCCGAAGATTCTACGCCTAACGCCGGACTCAGAGTTCATCTCACTCCTCCCTCCACCTTTTTACATTTTCACTGTCTCTTGTCCTCCTCCTTCTTCCCACCTTTTTTTTAAATACCTTTTATAGGCTGATTTGCGCATTGTTCGCACACACTTGATGTGCTCCTAGCACTCATTATACCTGGGGGCTTCTTTAACAGAAGCTTATTTATACGGTCTTCATGCCCAACACATGTGTCATACTTCCGCATGTACCTTTTATTCACCATTATATGCATCGATATGACTTAAGTTTTGGCCAAGCTGGGTTGCCTGGCTCCTGTGCTTACCCCTACATTCCCGATTGTTCAGCTAGGAGGTAAAGGGAGCACCTCTGCGATTGTTACTGCCGGGTCAGCCGGATGTGTACCTCAGACTGGGTGAAGCCGAAAGCTAGCATTCTTAAGAGAATATTCGGTCGGTGACTTGAAAGATGATTTATTACTTACTTATTTATCTGCCCCCAGATGCTTTTTCTGCCATTTTCGCAGCCCGGACATGCACTTTAGGGCATGCCTCCCAGGGAAAGGAACCCTTAACAGAACTATTCTCCCTGGAAGATGTTTCTTACTAACCATGTAATATAACATAGCTAGTTGGGCACTTGTCTGATAAAGCAATTATGACCCCGACGCCTTGTCTCCATGCATGCCCCGGTTCTTTTATAACCGTAAGGGTATTCAGACACACTCCGGACTGTTGGGTCCCGAGGTTGAAGCGAAATGGTCCGCAAAGACAAACGATCTACAATCCGGCTAGAAGGCATTCTATATCTCATTTTAAATTACATCGTCAAACTGACTGATTGTACTCCTCTTCAATCCCATCTAACAGGCTGTCTAATTTACAGTCCTGTTGGGAATATTTTGCGGCCAGATCTACTTGGCCGTACATCAAGCTCACAGGGATATCCTTCCCATCAGGCCCCGCAGGTCCGACCTCGGCCATGTGGTTTGGGTCAGCCTTCGGGTACCGCGTCTTCACCATGGCCCAGGCCTCCCTGGCGCCTTGACGGCAGGCCGATATCTTCCATAGACGGAGGCGTCGCCGTACTCCCTGAAGCTTCTCAGCAAGCCCTCTAAGGCCCTCGGGTAGGGAGACGGAAGGCCATAAGGCCTGAACAACGCCACTCATCGCCTACCGAACATGTTCGAGCAGTTGCACCAGCTCGGGAAGTTGGTCACCCGTTGAACCGGGCATTTCCTCCGCAGGGCGACCTGTGAGCACACCTAAAGACACATTTCTGTCAATCAACTTCCTCGCTGAATTCTTCTTTTCAAAGGAATTTGCTCAAGCACTTACTATAAATGCCGCGACGAAGCCGCTGATTCTCCTTCACGGAGCCAGACAGCTGGGCCTGAACATCTTTCAGCTCTTCTCCTAGCTGGATGTGGGCATCTTGGAGCTTGTTCCTCTCCTGCTGCACCTTCATAAGCACCCTCTCGCTGGCCTTTAGCTGCCGCAGTAGTTGTTGCTTGTCTAGATCTAGTCTGGCGCCCTCTGCAAAATTATTGTCAGATTTACGCACACGCCGCACTTTGCTAACTACTTATCTTTTTGAAGTACGTATTACCAGCGGGGGTCTCTGTGGCTCCCCCTGCGGCGGCCAGTGCGGCCTCAAGTTGGGCCTTGCACTCTTGGAGCTCCTGGGACAGGTGGGTATTCTTCTCCGTAAGATCCTGCATAGTAAATGATCCGTAAATCAGTTATTTTAACTATTTTAAGTCTCGGGGGCTACTGGCATATATAACTATTAAAATTGCTTACCCGTATGTCCTTCACATACTACTCCGCGGCTCTGGTTAAACCATCTTGAGCAGCACGGAGGTGCGCATTTCCCGCATCAAAGGCATTCAACGCCACCGGGGAGAAACACGCGTCACGAAGAACTGTCTGGCGACGCCTGTGATTCATGGCACTCTCCACCTCAGACCGGGTGGCGGACAGCCTGTCGGCATCCTCCGTCGGAGGAGCATCCGGCTCTTGCCTTGTGTTCGCCTCCACTTCCGGACCACGTGATGGAGCATGACTGGCGGAGGCTTGATTGGCAACCTCTCCGGACACTGTCCGGCGAGCGCTCTTTCTCCTGGAAAAAGTTATGAGCATAAATATACCTCCTAGGGATCCTTCCCTTAAAAACAATGGTGCACCGTACTGTTGCGGCGACGTTTCGAATCGCGTCGCACTCCTCTACCGCCTGCTGGGCCGAACTAACCCTTGCTGGTCAGCCGCCGCAGGTTCGGCTTCCCGCCTTAAAGGCACCTCCTGCGATGCACCATCAGTATAGGATGGTCAGAATTGAGCATGGATCAAATGATGGTGTCAAGACCTCGGTCGTAGTCACCTGGGAGGCCGGAAACAAACCGGGGTAGTCAGCCGTAATGGCGACTAGGGCATTGTCCATGCTAAGTTGGTGGAATACCCCGTCAATCAGCTCCACCTTTATGTCCGGATTCTCTGCGGAGGTCGGATCAAGGGATCATTCCGGATCCTCGGGCTGTGGAGTTAGGCTTCGTATGCCCTCCACGTCCCGGGGCAACTCCTGCGTCGAAATTACAAAGTAAGATACTTGACTTTGGAAGTAATGATCGGGTAGATAAACGTCCGCTTACCCAGCTCCGAGGGTTATTGATGGAGAATCCGTTTAATGGATTCGTGCGGAGAAAGTCCTCCTCCCCCTTGTACAAGCCGGACAGGATCTTTGCCAGATCGGCTGCCGAGCCCGGCCCTCTGTGGCCATGACGGGTGGCGTCGTCTTCCCTGTTGAAATCCCACATAGGGTGGCCCCTATATTGGAGTGGCTGCACCCCTCGCATAATGCACGTGGCCATGATTCCAATCATGGTCAATCCGGAGTGGGCCAGTAACCTAATCCGGCCCATCAGATAATGGACGCTCCCATCATCCTCCCATTGAGGGCTTCGCGGGCGCCAACTCAGGCGTTTCTTCAAGGGAGCATTGCTGAACTCCGGGAGGCCGATCCGAACTGGATCCGGCAGAGGGGCGTCCTCCATGTAGAACCATTCCGAAGGCCAGTCTTTGGACACCTTCTTCGGGGTGCCGGATAGATATCCGGTCCCGGCGATGCGCCATATTTCGGCTCCGCCCACTTGATATATCGACCCCTCATAAGAACGGGGTATGAGGCAAAACAATCTCTTCCACAGCGCAAAATGGGGCTCGATGCCCAGGAACAGCTCGCAAAGAGCTACAAAGCCCGCGATGTGCAAAATGGAGGCAGGTGTGAGGTGGTGAAGCTGGAGTCCGTAGAACTCCAGGAGCCCCCGGAGAAACGGATGTATGGGAAATCCGAGTCCCCTTATTAGATAAGGGACAAAGCATACCCGCTCTCCTTTGGAAGGGTTGGGGACGCTCTCCGCCTGCTTTCCACCCTTGAAGGTGGCCAGTCCGGCTCGAACCGGAACCATGAAAGCTGGGGGAAGATATCCCTCGGTTTGGGGCGCCACTAGCTCACTGTGTGGAACTGAGCATCTCCCCCAATCTCCTGGCTTAGGGCTGGGAGAGTGAGAGGAGGAGCCGCGTCGACTATCCATGATGGAATGGATTTTTGTCAGAGGCGCTTCGATGAGAACTTGCGGATGGAGGATGGTGTGAGCTGGATCTAGATCCTCGCCTCTCTTATAGGCGGCTTGTTCGCACGGCTAGGGGGTAAAATGTAAAAATACCCCAGCCTTCCGCATTCATACGACACGTGGAAGAAGGCCATTATTGGGCCTAGAAGCCAAGGAGCGCAACATTTATAAGGAAGCCGAACACTATTCGACAGGAACATGAAGTTTGAAGGAGAACCCGCCTTGCAACGCCTAAGACAATATACGCGTCAGACTCGTCGTCGCTGAAGCCCGGTTCGGGGGCTACTGAGGGAGTCCCGGACTAGGGGGTGTCCGGATAGCCGAACTATCATGGTCGGCCGGACTCCAAGATTATGAAGATACAAGATTGAAGACTTCGTCCCGTGTCCGGATGGGACTTTCCTTGGCGTGGAAGGCAAGCTTGGCGATACGGATATGTAGATCTCCTACCATTGTAACCGACTTTGTGTAACCCTAGCCCTCTCCGGTGTCTATATAAACCGGATGGCTTTAGTCCATAGGACGAACAACAATCATACCATAGGCTAGCTTCTAGGGTTTAGCCTCCTTGATCTCGTGGTAGATCCACTCTTGTAACACACATCATCAATATTAATCAAGCAGGACGTAGGGTTTTACCTCCATCAAGAGGGCCCGAACCTGGGTAAAACATTGTGTCCCTTGTCTCCTGTTACCATCCGCCTAGACGCACAGTTTGGGACCCCCTACCCGAGATCCGCCGGTTTTGACACCGACACTCGGTGCGATGCCCGCAAGGAAAATGGAGTCGGCTAGCCCCAGAGCCAAGAAGATGAGGCTCCGGCCAGCAGCGACGCCAGTAGTAGATCCCACACCCGGCAGCACGGGGAGAAGCGGCAATCCCCCCCCCCCCAACCCGGATCTGAGGAACCCGTAGAATCTCCAGTGGACCACATCAGCAATCTCCCGGACGACATTCTTGGGGAGATCATCTCCCTTCTCCCCACCAAGGATGGCTGCCACACACAAGTCCTCACATCTCGGTGGCGCACTCTCTTATGTACGGCGCCTCTCAATCTCGACTGTCGTCATATATCTATCCTTCCTGAATTTTATCTCCTCAGAACCATCATCTCCTCCCACCAGGGCCCCATTCAATGCCTCTGCATCCCGGCATGCTACCTGCTGGCCATACCCGCATGGTGGACGCCTGGCTGAAATCCACTAAATTCAAAAAACTCCAGCAGCTTGAGTTCTACCGCTACTACGAAAAATATATGTCGCGATCCCAACTCCATATATTGTGCCCACACCATAGTTGTCCATCTCGTGGTTTTCCTCCTCTCTCCACACCCTCACTACTGCAGGATGCTGCTAACTCGACACTATGATCAGAGACCCTTTGACAAAATTGTGTGCAATGCATTAATCACAAACGGTGGTGTAAAAAACCCATCAAAAAGGGTGCAAAACATTTGCGACGATGGATGCATCAAACATGGTTCATATTTTAGTTCTGTGTGTGATGTAGGGCATACGGTTCGGTGCAATTAACCGTTTGCGATGAGGAGCAACAAAAGAAACAGGCAGCCAAATGAAGGTATGTGCGATAAACAGCATATAGTTCACTAGGATGAATTGTTTGTGATTAGGCAACACAAAAGAAACAGTTAGCCAAATCAAGGTGTGTGCGATATACGGCATGCGGTTCTCACTGAAGAACTGTTTGTGTTGAGACAAGAGAACATAAACGGTTCAATATAACAAGATGTGTGTGATACGCGGCAAACAGGTCTGTAATCAGAAATGTGTGCAAAGACCAATAATAACACAGACGATTGCTGCTAATAAGACATGTGTGTTGTGCATGGGATGGCACATAGAACAACAACATATGCCGTACATGATTAACACAGATGATTGCTGCTAATAAGACATGATTAACCAAATTAAACATCTAATTACATAGGTGGCTACTACAACCATGGCATTTGCACACACCAAATTAAACTATTACATGCATAGTTTCATAGGTGGCTACTACACATATGACACTTCCACACACCAATAAAGTAAACTATATATTACATGCATGATTAACTAGCATAAACGATCATCTGATCATCATCTACTTCTTGTGACGCTTGCTCTGCTTGTGGCTCGATCCGGGCTCGTCGATTTGGGTAACGAGGCACTTCCTCATGTCAACGATCCGCCTGTGCATATCGTAGCATGTGTACACGCTCTTGGTCGCGAACCTAAGGTGAGGTTCATCCATTCGCCGCATCCAGGCCCTGTGTCAGGATACAAGATTTGTTCTCTGGGCATCCTGCTTCATCTTTTCATAGTAGGGGTCGATGATGGCCGAGTCGAGTTTGACCAGGGAGTCCTTCTTCGTGCTGCCCCAGACCTTGTAGTGGTCACGGATTTCGACAAGGTTCTCGCAGGCCAAGCCCGTAACACTGAGCGCTTTTACATCGTTGGTGGTTTCCACCATGGCGAACTTGTAGTCGGTGCTGTTGACAAACCTGTTGAAATGGTCGCAAGGCTCTCTGGCCATGCAATAGTGGTAGATGAGGACATGATGGCGCCCACAACTAGGCGACGACAACCTTCTGATCTATGTCGGGACTACCGGCGGTGTACTGGAGGTCGATGCCGACCACCTTGTACTTGTCTCCAGCAAGCAACTGCTCAATGGTGTTGATGTAGTCATCCACCACGGCCGGGTCGATGGTGTACACCACCGAGAGATCTGTCTCCCTCGCGTGGGTCTCCACTTTATGCTCGCCGAACACCATTGGAGCGCCGCTAGACATCCCCTTTCTATGTGTCGTCGTGGGTGTGCTTGTTGTGTTGTGGGGCGCGATTGACAGGTTGAAGAGAATAAGGTTATAATGGCCGCATGAATTAAAGGGGAGGCCGGACGGCACGTCCTGATTGCAGTTAGCGCGTAACTCCATCGTGTCGCATGTAACTGCATCGTATGGCAACGCATGTGGCGCAACCGCATGCATATGGGGCCCCCGATGTGATCATGCGCAGGCCTAACCGCTGGCAGAGCGCGCGCAGAGGGACGTGATTAGAGCGCTCCGTGGTCGCCTCAACAGCGAGCAACCGTATATATGCATATAGAAGTTGAACAAGCAAGGAAAAGTTGTCTACAGCCTGAGCGCGCCGACGGACGCGAGCAGAGCATGCCGTAGCGCCTAACGGTTGAACTGTTTGTATAAATTAAGCACGATTGCTTAATCTATGAATGAAATCTATGCTTAATTATTGAATTTTAGTTGCAAAAATTAGATAGTGCTAGTGATTTTTAGCTGCATATTTTGACAAATCGCCATTGGAACCGTTGGATGTCCTCTCTGTATGTGTTGTCGTGTGTGTGCTTATTGTGTCGTGCACCGGCCCCAAACACTGGCATCACAACTTATAAATTGACGGATGGAGTACTAGTTACAATGATGCATATAATTAAGCAAAGGGATCACACATGTCTGTATTGACTGGAACGAGAATGCAATAGCACAATAAGAATTAAGGAGGCAAGAAGAAAGATGCATCCATCAATGTACGGCCTCCTCCTCCTGAACTCAGTGCGCCGGGCCACTGACCGGCCGCTAAGGAGCGGCGGCTTGTTTGGCGAGGTCAAGGTGCTTCTCAGCAAAGGCATCCAAGGCGTCTAGCCCGTTGAAGAAGGCCAACGTCGTAGCGTCCTCACTGGCCTTGTAGATACCTATGTACACAATTTTCTCATACACGTGGATGTGTAGGTCGACGGACTCTTGCATGGCAAGGCGCCTCACGGCGAGCGCGACCTCCAGGTGGACATTCTTCATGGCGTCGGCGGGTAGTCGCAGGGCCACCAGTGCTTGAAAGAGGTTCTGACCATAGAGGACGGTTAGGGTGGGAGGCAATGAGGAGCCTGGGCGCGCGGGCTGGAGGAGTACGACGATGTCGTCCATGAGCTTCTTGACGACGGTGAACTTGGTGGTGGTGGCAACGATCATCTGGTGCAATTGAGAATCATAGCTGGCATCGACGGCGGCCATCCACCAGCCGATCGCCAATGTCTGGGGACGATCCTCGGTGCCATGCCGCAGGCCGGCGTCGTGGACCGTCTGGCACAGCCGTTGGCCGCTCGCGTGCATCGCTGCCATGGGTCTGGAGTGAGCACTTTTGTGCTTAGTGTAGGTGCTTAGGCAAATGCTTAGGTGTGTACGATGTGGTAGATGCATTGGAACGGAGGGGCGCCTTTATATGAGTGCAAACTGCATTGCATTCACATCGTGCTGCCTCCATTACTTCCCTCATGCATTCATGATGCTAATTGAAGGAGGATGCATCATTGGCCATTCAACATTTCGGGAACCGCTACCCTCTCCCTCGTCTGCATTAAAGCCGTATCGGGAACTGCGTCACCCGCTGTCAAATCGAATAGTACTGCGCCGCCCGCTGCACGCCCGGGTGAACACGCCTCCTCGCCTCCATCTATGCTTAATTACTGAATTTAAGTTGCAAAAATTAGATACTCCCTCCGTCTAGGTGTATAAGTCACCTTAGGAAAACCAAATAATCCCAAAATGCTTAAGCGTGGTGCATTAATTCCCACCTCGTTTCTTGTTTCTTGACATATCAACCAATAAGAGATATGGGGCGTGCATATTTTCAATGACTTAAGACTACCAAACACGACATGCACTGGTTAGTTCTTTGCATGCAATGCTATTAATTAGCAAATAAACATTAAATTCTCTTGTTTTCTCCTCCTTCTTGGTCACGGTGCACAACCTAAGATGACTTATTCACCTAGACAGAGGGAGTACTGCTAGTGTTTTTTAGCTTCATATTTTGACAAATCGCAGTGTTACAAGGTTGACAAATGATAATGTTACTAGATCAACAAATGTCAATCTCTCCAGTTTGACAAATGGCAACATACCAAATATGATAGATGCAAATCTTACCAAATTGTTTCTAAGTGGTTGCACAAAAGTCATCCAAAACAACCGTTTGCATTGAAGAGACGCACAAATCCTGCTCTTAGTTTGCATACGGGTGTTCTTTCTAAAACATTTGCGATCAAGAGCCATTCAAACCTATAGCCATTAAAACCAAGACATGTGGTGAGGGAGTCCTGGATTAGGGGGTGTCCGGATAGCCGAACTATCACCGTTGGCCGGACTCCTAGACTATAAAGATACAAGATTGAAGACTTCGTCCCGTGTCCGGATGGGACTTTCCTTGGCGTGGAAGACAAGCTTGGCGATACGGATATGTAGATCTCCTACCATTGTAACCGACTTTGTGTAACCCTAACCCTCTTAGGTGTCTATATAAACCGGAGGGTTTTAGTCCATAGGACGAACAACCATCATACCATAGGCTAGCTTCTAGGGTTTAGCCTCCTTGATCTCGTGGTAGATGTACTCTTGTACTACCCATATCATCAATATTAATCAAGCAGGAGTAGGGTTTTACCTCCATCGAGAGGTCCCAAACCAGGGTAAAAACATCGTGTCCCTTGTCTCCTGCTACCATCCGCCTAGACGCACAGTTCGGGAACCCCTACCCAAGATCCGCCGGTTTTAACACCGACATTGGTGCTTTCATTGAGAGTTCCTCTGTGTCGTCACCTTTAGGCCCGATGGCTCCTTCGATCATCAACAACGACGCGGTCCAGGGTGAGACTTTTCTCCCCGGACAGATCTTCGTATTCGGCGGCTTCGCACTGCGGGCCAATTCACTTGGCCAGGAGCAGATCGAAAGCTACGCCCCTGGCCATCAGGTCAGATTTGGGAGTTTGAACTACACGGCTGACATTCGCGGAGACTTGATCTTCAACGGATTCGAGCCACAGCCCAGCATGCCGCACTGTCTCGATGGGTATGATCTAGCTCTGCCGCCGAACAGTGCCCTGGAGGCCGCACCAGCGTCCGCTCCGACCCTTAGCTCGGAGCCGACTTCGCCGATCGAGGACGAGTGGATGGACACCGCCTTGGGGGCTACGATCTCTATGGCGATTGAGCCGACCACCATCCCTGTCCTTGGCAAAGCCCGTGATTCCGAGGTGCCGGACTCCTCTCCGGACTCTGAACCTCCCGCGCCCCTGCCAATCAAATCCTATTAGGCGCCGGTTATGGAGTTCACGGCCGCGGACATCTTTCAGCACTCGCCCTTTGGCGGCATCCTGAATTCACTAAAGTCTCTCTCTTTATCAGGAGAGCCCTGGCCGGACTATGGTCAGGAAGGTTGGGATGCGGACAACGAAGAAATTCAATGCCCACACACCACCCACCTTGTCGCCACTGTCGGTGACTTAACCGACATGCTCGACTTCGACTTCGAAGACATCGACGGTATGGACGACGATGAAGGAGACAACCAAGAACCAGCGCCTACAGGGAACTGGAAGGCCACCTCATCATACGACATATACATGGTGGACACCCCAAAAGATAGGAATGGCAATGGAACAGCGGAGGATGACCCCTCAAAGAAGCAGCCTGTCGTAGATTTGTCACGGCAGATGTCCTTGTGAAAGGACTTAGTCATGGAGCCATCGCTACGGGTTAACTTGAAGGGGTTAATGCGGACACAAAGACACAAGGGTTTATACTAGTTCGGCCCCTTCGATGAAGGTAAAAGCCTACGTCTAGTTGTGATGGAATTGATGTGGTTTCGATGGCTAGGGAGCAAACAAGTGTCGCCTAGGCTCGAGTTGTTGTTGTCTGTCCTTGAACCGCCGCCGGGTCGTCCCCTTATATATACGGGTGACGCCCGTCGGTCCACAGAGTCCCACACCGGTTCATACTCGTATCCCGGTTGGTTTCTCTCTATTCCTAACTTACAATGCAAGTTTACATATCAAGCCGGTTTACGGCTACAGGTTCAAAACCGACTACAGGCCTTGGGCCTTCATCTGCTTAATCACCTTTATACTACTAATGAAGTTAATCCGGCCCAGGTAGGCCGGTTCACACCTAGTAGTAATATCCCCAACATTAGGCCCCAGATTGATTTGAACTGGTTCATGTCAATCCTTCACAAAAATCTTTGTCTTCAACATCTTCTGGTAATTGGTAAACCGCCATGTCGTCATCATCTCTGGTTGCTGTTGACCGGCATGACATCATCATGAAGTTTAACATTTATGACGCCTTCTTTCATTGATAGATCTGCGATACCCAAGACAGCAGCTCCACTTCCGAATTTTGTGGCTCCTGGATTCGCGCGCTTGACACACGTCCTTTGCCTTATAAATAGGACCGAAGGGTCATTTCCTTTTCTCCCCTTCGTCTCTTTCTCTTCATCTTCGTCGCGTCGCCAGCCTCGGAGCTCCGCCGCCGCCGTTGACCTCTGCACCGTCTTGGGCTGCTGCATCTACCTGAATGCACCAGAGCACCGCGGTAGCCTTCCGCGTCTTCCATGACTCTGGTAAGCCTTCTGTTCTTCTTAACATAGATCTATTCTAGGGTTTCATGTTCTTGCCGTGTTCATCACTTGTTCATACTCATACCTAGACTCCTGGACATATCTGTGAAACCCTGCTCTGACCAGCAGTAGCTTTTTAGCATCCGCCTGTAGTTTTACGCTCAAGTCTATAGATCTCATCCACATTCCTACCCATTGATTTACTTCTGTTCTGCTTTAACCTTTTGAATATTTTCTGTTTTTCTGAACTTGCTTCAGATCCCTTGCTGCAATAAGACCTTGTGAAACATGTTTCTGCATACTAGCCATCCGCAACCTCAATTGCTTTCAATGTTTAGATCAGGCGGTTTAACTTAATATAGAAAAAGTTAATAAACTGGTATATACCAATAGTCCCCTTGTTGAGCCGCCAGAACTCTTTAGCCATATGATGCCATCTCATAAAAATCCGGTTTAAATATACTGTCTCCGGTTTAGCATTGTTCATACCAATGCCTTCTTTTATCCAACATGTTCTTCAACAGGAATCACCTATTTCTTGTAGATCTCACCATGGCCAAACAAGTATATGAGTGCAACTGGGTTCCTTCTTGTGTCACAGAAACTCAGTTGGATGATTTAGTCTCGATCGGTGCTTTAGACAGCAAAGAGACTATCCACTGGAGGGTTCCTGGTGATGAATGTCCTCCCACACCTCAAGAGGGAGAGGTTGTGATCATTGCGGATCACTTAGCCCGGGGCTTCAAACCGCCCAGCTCTAAATTTTACCGGGATGTGTTAGCCAATTTTCAACTCCGCCCAAAAGATACTGGCCCCAATTCTGTTACCAACTTATGTCACTTCCAAGTGCTCTGTGAGGTATACCTTCAAGAGAAACCCACAGTTGAATTGTTCAGAGACTGCTTCCACTTAAACCGCCGCACAGAATTCACTAATGGTCCCAATACCGAATTGGGCGGTATGGCAATTCAGAAAAGGAAAGAAATCACTTATCCCCATGCCAGACTACACAGTCACCCCAAGGAGTGGAATGCAACATGGTTTTACTACAAAGATACTTCCCCTAATGATGAAAATCCTTTGCCTGGCTTTCGTCCGGAGCGGCTCAGCAATACACACCCCTTCCCACAAAGGTTAAGTGCCAAGGAGAGGAGTAAATACGCTCCGCAATTATCCAAGCTCCGAGCCTTCATGGCCAACGGTTTAACAGGAGTAGATCTCGCACGCTGTTGGATATCATGGAGCATACTGCCTCTCAGCCGGCGCTCTGGTTTAATGTGCAAGTATACTGGTAGCGTTGATGACCCACTCTGACACACCAACATCCAGCTCTCCGATGATGAAGTCACAGAGGCTGTGAAGAAAATGCTGAACGAACCGGAGCATCTCTGCGCTCAAACCGGCCTGCTCCCTTTCTGTGCTACCAACAAACCGCCAGCTGTAAGATTTTGATTGTATTTTTTACTGAACCTGTTATTGCTATCTCTGTCTGACATCAATTGCTGCTTAACCAGGGTGATAATCCGTTTTGGAGCAAGAAGCTTCCGCAAGACAAACCGGAGAAAGCAGAACGGTCAACCTGGCTAAAGACCAAGGTCATCAAGAAGCCTGCCAAAAAGAGGAAAACCACTGCTTCATCTGATCCGGCTGTTGATGATGATGTGGGTAACTCAGACCTTGAGGTAGAACTCAATTCACTAGGCTTACTTTTTACACGCCTTATTGATGATGATACTTGTCAGGACGACGCTGAAGCCAGTAATGTTGATGTCGCTGAGGTAATTATTCTCTCTTCCGATTCAGATCCTTTGCCTTTGCCAAAATTTCGCCAGGCAAACCGGAAAGTTAAATTTTCTCATCCTCTTGCTTACTTGGATCCCAAATTTCTTATGAAGACTCAGCAACATAAAGCTCGCCGCACAACCCGGCACAGCGGCCAGGTAGTTACTTCCACCGGTTTACCGAACAGTCCGGTTCGAAAACGCCGCTCAGAGGTTTCCGACCTTTTTATTAATTTCTATCCTAAAGTGAGTTTCATCCGTCAACCTCTTAATCCGTCCGACTCCGATTATCAGGTTACTTCTCATTCCTCCTCTGGTGAATCATCGGCCACTCAGCTGCCACCACTGAAAACGGTTCTTGGGTAAGCTAGGCTGAACATATGCTTCCAGTATACTGCGTTATAATTTATGCTATTCCTTGACTCCTTGTTTCTCTTTCAGGGCTAAACCTAAACCGAGCAAGAAAGCCCGCCTGGATAAAGCGGCCGAGGAAGATGCTGCCCCTGAACAGGATAAAGCACTAGATCTTGAAGCGTTCGTTCCTGAAGATATTCCCAATGATCCTCCCTTGCAAGATGATGCTATTACTGATAAAAGGCCTATCAATACCTCAGTCCCTGTTGACCAGCCTGCCACCTCCGTCCGGATTGATGGATCCCGTAGTCCTTCAAAGCCTGCCGATAAACCGACCGCGCCAACGCAAACCGGCGAGTCCAAGGATGATGACGTTGTAATTACCGGCGTAGGTCGCTTTGAACCAGAGAATCCTGTCGCTTTGGCCAAGCATACTGTGAAAGAAGATTTTTCTGCCATGAACAAAGGCAAATGGGATGTTGATCTGGAAACATATGCTGCTCTGAGTGCCCAAGATCTTTGTTCTGGTTACTTGAACCGGCTATATACTAGTCGTGACTGTGAAGCTAGCCTGGTAAAGATGATGAGAGATAAATTTGAGGTAACTTCCTTGTGCTTCTTATTTCTTTAATTATTGCCACTGTATTAATCCTCCTAGCCCCCAAGGGCCGGTTTGTAACCTTCTTCAAGCCGGGACTTGAATATAGTCCTCAATACTTTGAAATCCATCAATGTAGCCCCCAAGGGCCGGTTCAACTTAGTATAGTTAAACCGGGACTCCAATAAAGATTCTAACATCAGAACATAACTGAGCAAATAGCCATTAGCCCCCAAGGGCCAAGTTGAATACCTGTATTGAGCTTGGGACTTTGCGATTTAGTAATAGATGAAAATTGAAGGTGCATTAGCCCCCAAGTATCAAGCGTATAACTTGTTATGTGGTTGGTACTTCAAATTCTTGTACCGTTTGTTGAAAGCGAAGCACTGTCTTTATGCAGGCTGAAGTGAGGATCAAAGAGGACCGGATTACTGATCTGCAGGAAACTTTGAAAACCCAACAAGCTAAAACCGACAAGGCAAGGGAAGAAATAACCAGCGCTTTGAGCATCACAGAACAGCTGAAAGAGGGCTTCAAGAAGGAGCAGACTGATTGGGCCACTGAGAAGGCCGATTTAATAAAAAGAGCTGAAAACGCTGAAGCTGCCCTTAAACCGGTGGTAGATGAGCTGACCGCCGTAAAGCGGCAAGTACATTCCATGACCGCTGCTATCTTTGGTAAGCTCCTTTTGGTTTCCTGGACAACTCTGGCCTGATTATAATAGATCCGGTTTGTGATCTTTCCTGTATTGTTACAGGTACACGCATTGGTCACTTAGGGTCAGATGTTCGGAAGAAGTTGAAGGCTGCCTACACTTTAATTGAACAGCTGTATACCGGAGCGCAATGGATCATCACCACTGCATCTCATAACAATCCGGCACCCACTTTAATCCAAGACACTCTTAATAGGTTGTCAATGCTTCCTGCTCGGATTGAAGAACTAAAAAAATCTGCTGCTCGAACCGGAGCCATTAACGCCTTAATCCGGGCAAAAGCATGGGTGCCGAATTTCGATCCTGTTGAAGCAGCTCAAGGCTATCCCAGCTTGAAGGAAGATGGCTCAGAGTTCAATGAAGATGATTTGAGGGCGATAAACCATGCAGTACGCCCTCTGGCTTGTCAATTGGCTGAAGAGGCTGACTTGTCACATTATCAAGCTCAGTACAATGATCAGAACAAACGAGTGGCTGCACCAATTCCTGAAGCGGAGAATCTGGTTCCTCCAATCCGTAAGCATACTTACGCTCCTGATATTGAACCGTCTTTTCTGATCCACGAAGAGGCTATCTTTCAAGCTTTAATGGGAATCGACTGGACCACTGTTGATTTCCAGCCAATGGATAGAGATGAGGAAGCTGAAGCGGCGCGGGACGACCCACAACCGTCAGACCGGTTTGATGAACAGGCTTGAACCGGAAGCCGGTTTAAATAGCTACTTTATTATGATCCGCCGGAACAACAATGATCTTATTTGGGCACCGTGTTGCCTTGTAATAGGATAGTCAATACTTCTGCCTTGAATATGCCTTCGTGCATAAGTACTGATGCTTTTGCTTGAAATCCTCAATTTATATTTCCTGCAATCAGAAAATCTTGAACTGCGGTGGCGGTTATACCGCCAACCGGTTTATAACCTTGATATATATATATATATCAATGTATTTAAAACATATAATCAAATATGCGATACAAAATACCTGCCATCGCTGGGCATGAAGTTGGCTTAGCCAGGCTTGAAACGGAGTTTTTATAAACCGTTACCATCAAAGGGGAGAAAACAACTCCCATGTAAACCGTGCTGGGTCATTATGAGCCCCCCTGCTACTTCATGATGTTAACAGGAAAGTTAAACCGGGCATATTTCTCCGGAATACAAATGAACCGATTTCCGTCAGCTGAATCGGTAAAAAAGTGTTGTTGGTTTAAAGGAAACACAACAAAAATTGAAGAATAGTCATAAAAGAAATATGGCAGCAAAGGCAATGATAAAAACCGTTTGCAAAAACATGCTTTACTGAGCTGATCAGATGGTGTTACCATGGTCGGACAGGACCAAGCCCCCAATAGGAGTGACAATGGTTCAAGTCAGCCAGGTCCCCAAATGAAACCGTGGCATTTATGCTGATCAAAAAGGCGTGGCAATGGTTCGGGTTCGACCAAGCCCCCAAGTGATTTTGTGGCCTTAGGCCGATCAAGAGGCGTGACTGGTTCAGACTTGACCATGTCCCCAAGTGATCTGGTGGTTTTCGCCTATCAAAAGGTGTCGCATTGGTTCAGACACGACCAAGGCCCCAAGTGATATCACAAAGCTTTTTTGAAAAGCAAATTTCAAGTGGTAAACCGGAGGCCGCTTTAAAACAGAACCACTCCATGTAACCACACATGATATGAAAGGACAGAGACCCCGCTTTAGCTAAGGCTCCGGTTTTATTATATCAATGATAATATATACACTATCATAATATGTACATAGATAGAGCCGATGTCTCAAGTGTAGTAAGGCCGAAGATGAGCTATATTCCACGGCCTGTTGGTCTCCTCCTCTCATGTGCGTGAGTCTTTATGCTCTCGAATATCAATCAGATAGTACGACCCGTTGTGCATATTCTTGCTGACCACGAAAGGTCCCTCCCAAGGTGGGTATAACTTGTGCATATCCGTCTGATCTTGGATGAGCCGAAGCACCAAATCTCCTTCTTGAAAAGTTCTGGTTCTGACCCAGCGACTGTGATAGCGACGAAGATCTTGTTGATAAATCGCCGAGTGGGCAGCCGCTATGTCACGCTCCTCATCTAATAGGTCCAAAGCATCTTGCCGTGCTGTCTCATTGTCCGCTTCAACATAAGCCGCCACACGAGGCGAATCGTGCCGGATATCACTAGGGAGAACCGCCTCTACTTCGTAGACCATAAAAAATGGTATGTATCCTGTAGATCGGTTGGGCGTAGTGTTGATACTCCATAGCACAGATGGTAGCTCTTCAACCCAACATCCCGGTGTTCTTTGCAATGGATCCATAAGCCGGGGTTTGATGCCTCGCAAGATCTCTTGATTAGATCGTTCTGCCTGCCCATTGGACTGGGGGTGAGCCACTGATGATACGTCAAGTCTGATGTGCTCACGTTCACAGAATTCCTTCATAGCACCCTTGGATAAATTGGTACCATTGTTAGTAATGATACTGTGTGGAAAGCCAAACTGGAAAAATCACCTTTTTAATGAACTGCACCGCTGTAGCTGCATCACACTTGCTGACAGGCTCCGCTTCAACCCACTTGGTAAACTTGTCAACTGCCACCAAAAGGTGGGTTTTCTTATCTTGGATCTTTTAAAAGGTCCGACCATATCCAGCCCCCATGTTGCAAACGGCCAAGTAATTGGAATCATCCTCAATTCTTGAGCCGGCACATGAGCACGCCTTGAAAATTTCTGACAGCCATCACACCGTTTAACCAAGTCCTCCGCATCAGCATGAGCTATCAACCAGTAAAACTCGTGACGAAACGCCTTAGCCACCAGAGACTTTGAACCGGCATGGTGACCACAATCCCCTTCATGGATTTCGTGTAAAATTTCACAACCTTCCTCAGGAGAGATGCAGCGTTGAAACGCCCCCGATACACTGCAATGATGCAATTCGCCATTGATAATGGTCATAGACTTGGATCGCCGGACTATCTGCCTGGCTAGAATCTCATCCTCTGGCAACTCTCCTCGGTTCATGTACGCAAGATAAGGAACTGTCCAATCCGGTATAACGTGCAGGGCTGCCACCAATTGAGCCTCCGGATCAGGAATAGCCAAATCCGCTTCACCCGGGATCTTGACTGACGGATTGTGCAACACATCGAGAAAGACATTAGGCGGGACCGGTTTACGCTGAGAGCCAACCGGCTTAAAGCATCCGCCGCTTCATTTTTTCGATGATCCACGTGATCCACCTGATAACCCTTGAAATGACCTGCAACAATATCCAACTTACGACGATATGCAGCCATGAGTGGGTCTTTAGAATCCCAAGTGCCAAACACCGATTGAGCTACGAGGTCCGAGTCACCGAAGCACTTAACCCGACTTAGATTCATCTCTTTAGCCATCCGTAGGCCATGGAGCAAGGCTTCATACTCAGCTGCATTATTAGTACAAGGTAACATTAAGCGGAGAACATAACAAAACTTATCACCTCGTGGGGAAGTTAACACGACTCCAGCCCCCGAGCCTTCCAATTGCCTAGATCCATCAAAATGGATAGTCCAATATGTGTGATCCGGCTTCTCCTCTGGTGCTTGCAACTCAGTCCAATCATTGATGAAATCAACAAGTGCTTGAGACTTCAACGCCGTCCGGGGTACGTACTTCAATCCTTGCTTCCCAAGTTCTATAGCCCACTTGGCAATCCGGCCAGTCGCCTCCCGGTTCTGTATGATATCGCCCAAGGGAGCTGAACTGACCACTGTGATAGGGTGCCCTTGGAAATACTGCTTCAACTTCCGGCTTGCCATGAAAACTCCATATACCAGCTTCTGCCAATGCGGATACCTTTGCTTAGATTCAATAAGCACCTCGCTGATATAGTAAACCGGCCGCTGAACCGGATACTCCTTGCCCGCCTCCTTGCGTTCTACCACAATAGCCACGCTAACTGCGCGAGCATTGGCCGCTACGTATAGCAATAACGGCTCCTTGTCGACCGGAGCTGCAAGAACGGGCGGATTGGCTAATTGCCGCTTCAAGTCCTCCAACACTTCGTCAGCAGCCGGACTCCAGATGAATTGATCTGTCTTTCTCAGCATCTGGTATAAAGGGATGGCCTTCTCTCCGAGGCGGCTGATAAACCGGCTCAGCGCGGCAATCCGACCCGCCAAACGCTGAACATCGTTGATACACTTTGGTTTAGCCAGGGAGGTGATAGCTGTAATCTTCTCCGGATTAGCCTCGATTCCTCTGTTGGACACAAGAAAGCCCAGTAACTTGCCTGCCGGAACACCAAAAACACATTTGGCCGGGTTAAGCATCATCTTGTAAACCCGCAAGTTGTCAAAGGTTTCCTTTAAATCATCAACCAGCGTCTCCTTCTGCCTTGACTAGACTACAATATCATCCACATAGGCGTGCACATTGCGGCCGATCTGTTTATGCAGGCAATTCTGTACACACCTTTGATAAGTGGCTTGGGCGCTCTTGAGCCCAAAAGGCATAGATACATAGCAGAAGGCTCCAAAGGGAGTAATAAATGCCGTCTTCTCCTGGTCCTTAACCGCCATTTTGATCTGATGATACCCAGAATACGCATCCAAAAAACTCAAACGCTCACAACCCGTCGTGGCGTCAATAATCTGGTCAATGCGAGGGAGGGCAAAAGGATCCGCTGGACAAGCCTTGTTAAGATCCATGTAATCCACACACATACGCCAAGTGCCATTTTTCTTAAGAACCAGCACCGGATTAGCAAGCCACTCTGGATGGAACACTTCAATGATAAAACCAGCTGCTAAGAGCCTGGCCACCTCCTCCCCAATAGCTTTGCGCCTCTCTTCATTAAACCGGCGGAGAAATTGCTTTACCGGTTTATACTTGGGATCAACATTAAGAGTGTGCTCAGCGAGTTCCCTCGGTACACCTGGCATGTCAGAAGGCTTCCATGCAAAAATGTCCCGATTCTCACGGATGAACTCGATGAGCATGCTTTCCTATTTAGGGTCCAAGTTGGCACTGACAGTGAACTGCTTGGACGAATCGCCGGGCACGAAGTCAACAAGCTTGGTCTCAGCCGCTGATTTGAACTTCAGATCTGAATCATGCTCCGTAGTTGGTTTCTTCAAAGGGGTCATGTCCGCCGGATCAACATTGTCCCTATAATATTTTAACTCCTCCATGGCACAAACCGACTCTGCATAGGCCGCATCACCTTCCTCACATTCCAAAGCAATCTTGCGACTCCCATGTAACGTTATTGTCCCTTTGTGACCCGGCATCTTGAGCTGCAAATAGATATAACAAGGCCGTGCCATGAATTTGGCATAAGCCGGCCGCCCAAACAAGGCGTGATACGGGCTCCGGATCTTCACCACCTCAAAGGTTAGTGTCTCGGATCGGGAATCATGCTCGTCCCCAAAAGCCACCTCCAGGGCTATCTTACTAACAGGATATGCTGATTTGCTAGGCACCACACCATGGAACACCGTATTAGATGGTCTGAGATCCTTGTCTGTTAGCCCCATGCGGCGGAATGTCTCATAGTACAGGATGTTAATACTGCTCCCTCCATCCATGAGTACCTTGGTGAATTTATAACCTCCCACCTGAGGGTCTACCACTAATGCCAACTAGCCCGGATTGTCAACCCGGGGGGGGGGGGGTGATCCTCCCTGCTCCACACGATAGGCTGCTCTGACCAGCGTAAATAACGCGGTACGGCCGGTTCAACAGAGTTCACTGCTCGCTTATGAAGTTTCCGGTCGCGCTTATCCGAGCTAGTTGTGAAAACGTGATACTGCCCATTGTTCAACTGTTTTGGCTGGTTCTATTAACCCAACCGCTACTGCTGTTGCTGTTGGTTGTAACCCCCTTGACCGTTCTGATTATCCTGGTTATTATTACCGCCCTGATTGAAACCTGAACCGAAAGCTCCATCATGACCCGGCCCATGGAAACTGGATCCTGAGCCACCACCTAACCCACGGTCATACTGGAAGGCATTAGAGTTTTTAAATTCCTGCATAATGTAACAATCCTTCCAAAGGTGGTTAGCCGGCGCCTCCTTCGTCCCGTGTTTTGGGCAAGGCTGATTCAGCAAATAGTTTAAGCGATCCGGGTTAGGATTTGGAGCCCCATTATGATTCGCCGCTTTACCTCTGCGCCGCTAACCCTTGTCCTGCGCATTAGTGTTAGCCACAAAGTCCATGCCGCCATCCGCCTTACGCTTGCCTCCATTTCCATGGCCCGCCGGTTTGTATTGATGCCCCTTAGAGTTGCTATTCTTTTTTCCCTTCCCTGCTTCGTCATCGTCAGTCTCGGGATCCTTGGTACTATTAGAATCAACATACTTCACTAAAGCGGCCATGAGAGTTCCCATGTCATTACAGAACCGCTTCATACGCCCCAACTTCTGCTTTAGAGGCTTAAACCGGCAGTTGCCCTCCAGGGTTAAGATCGCAGAGTCAGCATTGATCCTGTCAGACGAGTGCAAGACTTCAGAAACGCGGTGTACCCAATGGGTTGTTGACTCTCCGTCCTCCTGAACACAAGCCGCCAAGTCTACTATGGACTTAGGCTGCTTACACGTATCTTTGAAATTCTGTATAAACCGGGTCTGCAACTGGGCCCGTGAACTGATAGAATTAGGTGGCAGGCCCTTCAACCAAGTACGGGCTGTGCCTTCAAGCATCATGGTGAAGTACTTTGCACACGCGGTCTCATCCACATCCAGCATCTCCATTTCCATCTCATAACTCTCTACCCACGCTTCTGGAGATAAATCAGCGGTGTAATTCGGCACCTTGCACGGGCCCTTGAAGTCCTTGGGCAGGCGTACATTGCGTAAAGTGGGGACTAAACAGGGCACTCCCAAGCTAGATGCGACCCCTGGCCCGGCAGAGGTGGTAGGACGAACCGGTGTAAGCTAATCCACCTTGTTCTGTGCTGCTAACTCGGCCTCCCTTCGTGCCCGGGCCCGGTTCAGTACATCCTGAGCATCGTGAACACCACCGGCCGGGTTATTGCCACGGGCCGCTTCACGGCCCCGCGCATTGCTTGATATGGCCGGTTCACCCAGGCACCTACTATAGCTCCAGCTTGGACGAGGTGTGGAATGAATCAGATCGCGGCTGTATGAATATGCCTCCTGTTGAATCAAAGCAGTCCGGAGAAGTTCCTTAACCCGACGCGTCTCTATTGCTTGCGGAGATTCTCCTTCGACCGGGATAGCTTCTAATCGCGCAGCAGCTGTGACAAGATTGTCCATAGGATTAGAATAATGACCCGGAGGTGTCTAGACGTGCGGAGGAATCACAATGTTCTGCCGAGGAGGTTCCATCAGGCGGGGTTGGACCGTCACTCCTGGCCCTGGTGCCTCGACCCGGTTTACCTCCAGGTGCCCCAGCGGATTACTGGTTCCAGCTCCCGGACTGTGAAAGAGATTTCGAGGGTCGAACCCTAACGGCAGGCGTGATCTGTGCTTCCGCTTCAAGACTTCCTGTGATGCGTTCTGGTCGAGCATGAGCTTATAGGCCTGGGCATCCAAAGCGGCCCGCTCTGCGGCCATCCTGTCTTTCTCTGCTGCCAGGTCGGCTTTGGCTTGTGCGATCTGCTCTCTCACCTTTGCAACCTCTGCATCATGGGCCTCCTGATCCGCCGGATTGGCCTCTGCCATAAGTACAGCTAGTGCATCAAACAGGTCAGACAGAACTTGAACCGGTGGGCGCACAAGGCCTCCTGCCCCTGCTGCCGTTGCCGCTGCTGATCCAGAGAACATTGCTGCTGCGGTCGAGGAGTGATTCGCCGCCTGCGTACCGGCCATGAATATTCCAACCCGGTTGATCTGCTCAGGGGGGTCCGGAATACTATCGCCATCGGAACAGCCCCTAATCTGGTCACCTTGCAACTGGTACAATGATTCGGTCTCTCCGGTTGAGGACTCGTCGCCGGAATAGACGACGGTCTCACTACCGTATTCTGACTCGTCCGCATGCTCTCCTCCGTGGATGACTCCCACGAAGGCACGCTTCACGGCCGGTTTAACCTGGGTAGATCTCGCACGCTGAGCCGTCTCGACGAGGTCGGTGTGGATGTCCGGCTCAGGCTCAGGCTCACCAATCTTGCCGATAAAAACGTGTATACCACCAAAGGGGACCCGGTACCTGTACTCGATCGAGCCGGCTTCGGGACCCCATCCTGCATCGTCGATGTAGAGCTTGCCGCAACGACTCTTGGTCATCTGGCCCACAACATAGCCTTCGAGTCCTTTGAGCTTGCCCTCCAAGATCATCAAACTGTCGTGCGATAGCCCCACGGTGGGCGCCAACTGTCGTGGATTTGTCACGGCAGATGTCCTTGTGAAAGGACTTAGTCGTGGAGCCATCGCTACGGGTTAACTTGAGGGGGTTAAAGCAGACACAAAGACACAAGGGTTTATACTAGTTCGGCCCCTTCGATGAAGGTAAAAGCCTACGTCTAGTTGTGAGGGAATTGATGTGGTTTCGATGGCTAGGGAGCAAACAAGCTTCGCCTAGGCTCGAGTTGTTGTTGTCTGTCCTTGAACCACCGCCGGGTCGTCCCCTTATATACACAGGTGACGCCCGTCGGTCCACAGAGTCCCACACCGGTTCATACTCGTATCCCGGTTGGTTTCTCTCTATTCGTAACTTACAATGCAAGTTTACATATCAAGCCGGTTTACGGCTACAGGTTCTAAACCGACTACAGGCCTTGGGCCTTCATCTGCTTAATCACCTTTATACTACTAATGAAGTTAACCCGGCCCAGGTAGGCCGGTTCACACCTAGTAGTAATACTCCCAACACAGCCCAAGCGCCGGCGTCAGCGGCACCGCCTAAATCCCGCCACAACAAAAACGGTGATTCCGGCACGGGAGATAATAACACCCCGGACAGTGCCGAAGACAACCCCCTCTAGCAGAAATCAGCACAGGAGGAGGGAGAAGCCAGCCCTCATGATAGAGCGGCAGACAAAGAGGTAGAGGACGATAATTATATGCCTCCCTCCAAAGATGAAGCAAGCCTCGACGACGATGAATTTGTCGTGCCCGAGGATCCCGTCGAACAAGAGTGTTTCAAGCGCAGGCTTATGGCCACGACAAGCAGCCTCAACAAAAAGCAACAGCAGCTTAGAGCTGACGATGGACCGAAGTCCTCGCAGCCGGAGAGTATAAACTCGATCGTCCCTTCAAGAGCTATCCAAAACGCAGGCTGCTACCCCAATTAGAGGAGGAAGCACCCAAACCAACATCGCTAGCGCATGATGCGGCCGACCGGCCACCTCGTGGCCGCGACAGAGAGGCCTCTAGGCCCTCCACTAAAGCCGCACCCCGGCGTCGCTCAAAAAGTACAAAGCCGCGGGGAAATGCGCCAGACTTGCAAGACATATTGGAGGACAAGGCAAGGCAAATAAGATTGATCTACGGATCGCGTGGGCGCCCCACGATACGTGATGACATCCGTCACGCCGGATACAGCAATTCCGGCTAGGCTGAACACAATAGACAAAGCTCATTAGAGCTATGTCGTGATATAGCCCAATATAGAGGCGCCGCACACCCACTATGCTTCACAGACGAAGTAATGGATCATCAAATCCTAGAGGGTTTCAAACCCGTAAACATTGAATCATACGACGGCACAACAGATCCTGCGGTTTGGATCGAGGACTATCTCCTCCACATCCACATGGCCCGCGGTGATGATCTACACGCCATCAAATACCTCCCACTCAAGCTTAAAGGACCAGCTCAACATTGGCTCAACAACTTGCCAGCAGAATCAATTGGTTGTTGGGAAGACCTGGAAGCCGCATTTCCTGATAACTTCCAGGGCACATATGTGCGACCACCAGACGCTGATGACCTAAGCCACATAATTCAGCATCCAGATGAATCGGCCAGACAATTCTGGACACGGTTCTTAACAAAGAAAAATCAAATTGTTGACTGTCCAGATGCAGAGGCCCTTGCAGCCTTCAAACATAACATCTGCAACGAGTGGCTTGCCCGGCACCTAGGACAGGAAAATCCGAAATCCATGGCAGCCCTCACATCACCTCATGACCCGCTTCTGCGTGGGAGAGGATAGCTGGCTAGCTCGCAGTAACAATCTGACCAAAAACCCTGGTAGTTCGGATACCAAGGACAGCAATGGCAGGTCGCGTCGCAACAAGCACAAGCGCCGCATTAACAGCGATAATACTGAAGATACGGCAGTCAATGCCGGATTCAGAGGCTCTAAACCCGGTCAGTGAAAAAATCCGTTCAAAATAAATACTCGGGGCCCGTCCAATTTGGACCGCATACTCGATCGCTTGTGCCAGATACATGGCACCCCCGAAAAACCAGCCAACCACACCTACAGGGATTGTTGGGTATTCAAGCAGGCAGGCAAGTTAAGTGCCGAAAACAATGACAAGGGGCTGCATAGCGATGACGAGGAGGAGCCCCGGCCGCCGAACAATATAGGACAGAAGGGCTTTCCCCCACAAGTGCGGACAGTGAACATGATATACGCAACCCACATACCCAAAAGGGAGCGGAAGCGTGCACTAAGGGACGTATATGCGATGGAGCCTGTCGCCTCAAAGTTCAACCCGTGGTCCTCCTGCCCAATCACTTTTGATCGAAGGGACCACCCCACTAGCATCCACCACGGCGGATTCGCCGCATTGGTTCTTGACCCAATCATTGACGGATTTCACCTCACTAGAGTCCTGATGGACGGCGGCAGTAGCCTGAACCTGCTTTATCAGGATACAGTGCGCAAAATGGGCATAGACCCCTCAAGGATTAAACCCACAAAAACGACCTTTAAAGGCGTCATACCAGGTGTAGAGGCCAACTATACAGGCTCAATTACACTTGAAGTGGTCTTCGGATCCCCAGATAACTTCCGAATCGAGGAGTTAATCTTCGACATAGTCCCGTTCCGCAGCGGCTATCACGCACTGCTCGGACGAACCGCATTTGCAAAATTCAATGCGGTGCCGCACTACGCATACCTCAAGCTCAAGATGCCAGGCCCTCGAGCAGTAATCACGGTCAATGGAAACACCGAACGCTCTCTCCGAATGGAGGAGCATACGGCGGCCCTCGCGGCGGAAGTACAAAGCATCCTCTTAAGGCAATTTTCGAGTCCGACTACTAAACATCCGGACACCGTCAAGCGCGCCCGGAGTAACCTACAACAAGACCGCCTGGCACGTTCTAAGCACGCGTAGCAATTCGGCCCCAACCCCAGCCCTTGCGAAATCGCGAGACCAGTGCCACGTGTACATAACTACGCTCTGGAGATACCATGGGCATAGGGGGAGGGGCACAACCACAGCATGCCCAGAGTGCGGCTCAACCACACAAGGGGCTCCCAATTGTGTCATTCTTCTTTTCTTTTTTCTTATCCTCAGGACTCTGTTTTCCAGAAGCCCTGTCCGGCAGTAGAATCGCCGAACTCACGATGCAACAGCCAGGGAAGCAGAAAAGCTACGTCAAGTGTCCAGGTGGTATCTATTACGAGCAATATACCTGTTTTACATACTATCCCGTAGCCTACCCCTGGAGGGGGACATGTTAAATAGCCCCATCCCTTGCTTATCGCACTATTTGTATCGTTCTGCTTTCATTGCAGTATCTTTTGAATAAACAATACATAGCTTCTGCTTATTATTGCTTTTCCTTTTTTATAAATGTTCATCTATGACATGTTGCACCCGTACAATTTGGTACGGTCAAGACACTTGGGGCTTAAGTACCCCAAATCATGGTGTGATAAGTCCGAACACTTTCACAAGTGCGGCACCCCGAACTTATAGGATTATATGGATCGGCTCCGAATCATGTCTTGGGTCAATAGTTGGGTTTGCCCGGCTCCCATGTTTTGGTATCTTACGTTCCATTATATCAGATAAGGTAGCGCTGGGAGAACCACTGCGATTGTGCCCCAGTTGAGCTGGGTTGAGCACCTCAATGGAGAAAGCTAAAACTGACCGTCATGATAGGGTGAGAGCTGGTCGCTGTTCGAGAGGTTTTTCGGGTCCCTAAAGACTCATGCCGCTTAGAGCGAGGAGTCGGCATTGTCCCGCCAAGGCGTGGATAGCGCCCCGAACTCGGTCTTCCGAATACAAGGGGCTTCACCAAAATTTAAAATTATAGAATATGGCTAAGTGAGAGTGTTCAAGCATTATAGTCTGGTTGCCTCATTCGTTGTGTTGAACGCCTCCCTCGAAGGACCCAAGAATGGGAACAAGAACGCTCAAGTTTATCCCGAACACCCCAGCACTCGTGGCATGGGGGATGAAGCCAACGACTCGCCATCTCTCAAATTTGATAATTGCCACACAGAAGGTAATATTTTAAATTAACAAGCGTTGCTTAGCGCATATGAACAAAGTTTTCAGCGTACAGGATAACAAATGCGAGTCTACTCAAAAGTTACATCTTTGGAGCACTCACCCGCTATACTGCGGGCACCCTTCAAGACGCCCTTATAGGACATCTCGGGCTTGCGATACTCCTTGCCCGGCGGTGGCACGTCCGTCACAAGCTTCTCGGCATCCATCTTGCCCCAGTGCACTTTAGCACGGGCAAGGGCCCGACGGGCACCTTCAATGCAGGCAGAGTGCTTGATGACTTCAATCCATGGACAGGCGTCCACCAGCCGCCGCACCAGACCGAAGTAGCTCCTAGGCACGGCTTCTTTAGGCCACAGCCGAACTATGAGGCCCTTCATGGCCTGTTCGGCCACCTTGTGGAGCTTGACCAGTTGCTTCAGCTGGTCGCTCAGGGGCACCGGATGTCCGTCCTCAGCATATTGAGACTAGAACACCTTTTCCGTCGAGCTCCCCTCCTCGGCTCCATAGAACGCGGCAGCATCAGACACACTACGGGGCAGATTGGCGAACGCTCCTGGAGAGCTCCGGATTCGGGTAAGTAACAGATAATTCACATTACATGCTTGCTTTGCATAAAGAATGCCTTACCCGCCGCTATCTTCTTTATCGCCTCGATCTCCTGGAGGGCCTTCTGGGCATCGGCCATAGCGGCTTTGGCACTCTCAAGAGCCAAGGCAAGCTCGGACTCTCGAGTCTTCGAGTCACGCTCCAACCCCTCGTGTTTTTCCACGAGAGCCTGGAGCTCTTTCCGCACCTCCGCCACCCGCGCCTCCTGCTTCTCTTGCTCGATGCGCTCCAAGGCCGCACTATTTTCGGCCTTGGACACTGCTTCCTTCAGGGTCGCCACCTCGTTTGTGTCCCCTGCAATACCCACGTTATTCCTGTCATTTTTTGCAACCAAATCCTTTTTATAAGGTACTACTTTAATAAGGTATTACTTACCTTCCTTGTCCTCGAGCTGTTTCTTGGCAAGGCCGAGCTTGTTCTCGGACCACTCGAGGCTCTCCTTCAATGCATTGACCTCCGCAGTCAGTGCGGCAGAGGTCAGCAACGCAGCCTGCATTCCCATATTGACATATTTATGTTAGACTCCCGCGTATATCTTTTTAGATCCTCAGCTTGGCTTTTCTTTCCGAACACCAAACTGAGCATCAGGGGCTACTGTCTATGCGGTAATATTCTTACATATCTTAAAAACTTACCTCAAAGCCTGTTAGAAGGCTCGTACAGGCTTCAGTCAGCCCGCTCTTGGCGGACTGAACTTTCTGGATCACCGCACTCATGACAGTGCGGTGCGCCTCGTCGATGGAGGCGCCGTTAAGCGCCTCCAGCTAGCTATCCGGTGCCTCCGGTTGGACGGAGGCCACCGGCATCGCAGTCTTTCCCTTCTTACGAAGGGGCTGCCTGTAGGACTCCGGAACCACTGAAGGTTCCGGTACGGAGTCCGGCACAGGGCTAGACTTAGAGCCCTCTGGGGTTTTGCCCCCTTTGCGCCCGGAGTCCGGGAGGTCGCCTTGCGGCGCCTCCATGACCACCTCCTCCTGGTTGGGCCCCTTTCTGGACTCCACCGCGGTGTCTTCTACATCGCGAGGGGAGGAGGCCGTCAGAAGTGAAGTGCTATTCACATCCGACGAACCCAGGGAGCCGCTCGATGAAGCGGGGAGCCCGTCCTTGGGCGGGCTACATGGTTGTATTCGGCGTTATAAGACACTATGCGACAAATGAAAAATCATGAGTTATCTGGAGTCCGGACACTTACGATCTCGCCAGGGGCTTGGCCCTCGAGGGCCACTCCTCTTCGCTGTCGTCGGCATTGGTGGAGTAGTCCGGAGGAAGGGTCCTTTCCTTCTTGGACCCTCCGGCCTCCCCAGTTGGGGAGGCCTTCCTTTTCTTCTCTCCCCCTGTTCGGGGAGAAGCCTCTTTTTTCTCCTCCTCGTCTTCACGGGAGGAGTCCGCCTCGGAGTCATCGGACGATGAGTCCGATAACACCTGACGCCGGGAACTCTTTCAAGTTCCCGTGGCCTTCTTCTCGTGGTACCGGAACCAGCAGCCCCGTCAATCGGGCGTCCGCTGGGTCTTCCGGTAAGGGAGCTGGACAGTTAATCTGCCTGGACTTCTTCAGCCAGTCCTGTCAAAGGTAAGGGAGTTTAGATCCCACATAGAGTCAGACTATGAAAAAAGTGTCCTGTAAAGGGTAAAATAGCTTACCTCGCTGGCTTGACGCTGCGAGCTGAATCCGTGATCTTCGGTAACAGATGCGGGAGCCTCGGCGCCCTTGAACAGCACCTTCCAGGCATCTTCGTATGTAGTGTCAAAGAGCCTATTCAAGGTTCGGTGCTGTGCCGGATCAAACTCCCACAATTTGAAGGCCCATTGTCGGCACAGGAGGATCCGGCGTATGAGCATGACCTGGACTATGTTGACAAGCTTGAGATTCTTGTTCACCAGCTTTTGGACGCAGGCTTGAAGTCCAGTCAGCTCTTCCGAATCTCCCCACGTTAAGCCTGTCTCTTTCCAGGAGGTGAGACGTGTGGGGAAACCATATCAGAATTCGGGGGCCGCCGCCCATTTGGGGTCGCGCGGCTCGGTGATGTAGAACCACCCCGATTGCCACCCCTTTATTGTCTCCACGAAGGAGCCCTCAAGACATAGGACGTTGGCCATCCGGCCCGCCATGGCACCTCCGCACTCCGCTTGGCGGCCGCCCACCACCTTTGGCTTGACATTAAAAATCTTCAGCCATAAGCCGAAGTGGGGCTGGATGCAGAGGAAGGCCTCGCACACGACGATGAACGCCGAGATGTTGAGGATGAAGTTCGGGGCCAGATCATGGAAATCTAGGCCATAGTAGAACATGAGCCCCCGGACAAATGGGTGAAGTGGAAAACCTAGTCTGCGGAGGAAGTGGGTAAGAAACACCATCCTCTCATGGGGCCTGGGGGTAGGAAGGAGCTGCCCCTTGTCGGGGAGCCGATGTGCGATGTCGCTGGATAAGTATCCGGCCTTCCACAGCTTTTTGACTTGTTCCTCCGTTATGGAGGAGACCATCCACTTGCCTACTGCTTCGGACATGGCTGGGGAAGGTTGAGGCGAGATGTGCGGACTTGGGCGCTGGAGCTCGAGTGCGTGGAAATGGATAAGCAAAGGAGGAAGAAGGCGTAGGTGAAAAGGTGGATCCTTATCCCCTTATATGGACGGACGAAACTATGCGTCCCCACCGGTCTGATAAAACTCGCTTATCTCCCAAGCGCCGTAATCAATGGCGCGGTTGGGTTACCCATGACCGTATTGATGAGAATCCCGGAATAAGGGGACACGATCTCTGCTTTGACAAGACGTGCCAAGGAAACTGCCTCGCTAAACACGCTGAGGTGGGACATTAAAAACGATTCCAATAAAGGCTTGGCCGTGGTGTGACGTCATGCTACAGAATACGTCGGCAGGTTGAATATGTGCAGAGATTATTCTCTCTACGGTGGTATGTGGAACTTATTTTGCAGAGCTAGACACTATCCTTGTGTTCAAGATCTTCTATGAAGTATTCGGAGGAGGAACCCGCCTTGCAATGCCGAAGACAATATGCGTGCCCGACTCGTCGCCATTGAAGCCTGGTTCAGGGGCTACTGAGGGAGTCCTGGATTAAGGGGGTGTCCGGATAGCCGAACTATCACCATTTGCCGGACTCCTAGACTATGAAGATACAAGATTGAAGACTTCGTCCCGTGTCCGGATGGGACTTTCCTTGGCGTGGAAGACAAGCTTGGCGATACGGATATGTAGATCTCCTACCATTGTAACCGACTCTGTGTAACCCTAACCCTCTTCGGTGTCTATATAAACTGGAGGGTTTTAGTCCATAGGACGAACAACAATCATACCATAGGCTAGCTTCTAGGGTTTAGCCTCCTTGATCTCGTGGTAGATCTACTCTTGTACTACCCATATCATCAATATTAATCAAGCAGGAGTAGGGTTTTACCTCCATCGAGAGGGCCCGAACCTGGGTAAAAACATCGTCCCTTGTCTCCTGTTACCATCCGCCTAGACGCACAGTTCGGGAACCCCTACCCGAGATCTGCCGGTTTTGACACCGACATGTGGGGTCACGTGAATGGTTAAAATTTGAATTATGCACATAAATGCATTGAAAAACTCAAACTCAATTAATGCATAAAAATGTCCAAACGAACCCCGAAAAATCCAAAAAATTGACACAACACTCCTGTTGTTCTATGTTGACACGAGAAAAAACTTCAAAGCAATAAGAGGCAATGGATATCGTTTTGTCCCCAAAGGTGGGACGTTCCCCACCGAAACCATCAGGCTTGTTGTGAGAAGTTCTGGTTTGTGAGAAGCATATCCCCAAACCTGCCCCAAAAGGGACAAAAAAATTACCACGTGATGTTGATGCCGCTCCATGATTGCATGCTAAGTTTCATGAATTTCATACGAGTTTTGCATTAACTAGAATTTAAAAACCAGGTATGTCAAATTTTGCGGCCGAGTGATGGTGGCAGGGTGTTTGACATTCATTCCCATTTCTTGCATGGGACCTAAGCATGCAACCAAGGACACAAATTTGAATTTCAACCAATTTATATGCATGAGAGCATGTGCATGTAGTTCAAATTTGAATTATGCACATAAATGCATTGAAAAACTCAACTAACACTACTGCAGGATGCTGCTAACGTGACACTATGATCAGAGACCCTTCGAGAAATTGTGTGCGATGCAACAATCGCAAACGGTGGTGTCAGAGAACCGTCTTAAACGTGCAAAATGTCAACATATGCAAGGAATAAGAAAGATACGATAGCAATCTCAACATGACGAGAGGTAATTTAGTAAGATAAAAATTTCTACGACCATATTTTCCTCTCTCATAATAATTACATGTAGGATCATAGGCAAATTCAACAAAATAGCTATCACATAAAATATTATTAACGTGATCCACAAGCATGCAAAGTTGACACTCTTCCAAGATAGTGGGATTAACATTAACTAAAGTCATGACCTCTCCAAACCCAATTTTATCAAAAATATTATAAGATTGAACATACTCGAAATATGTGGGATCTAAAGTTGACACACTTCCAAATCCACTTTCAATATTATTGCTAACACTATTATCAATGTCATATTCATCATGGGTCTTAAATAAAATTTCAAGATAAGAAGAATCACCCCAATCATGATCATTGCAACAAGTAATAGGCATAGCAAAACTAGCATCCCCAAGCTTAGGGTTTTTCATATTATTAGCATAATTGACATCAAGAGAATTTATAGTAAAATCATTGCAATCATGCTTTTTATTCAAAGAGTTATTGTCAATCTCTTCATAAATTTATTCATCATAATTTTCAGATTCACGAATTTCAAGCAAAGCATCATAAAGATAATCTAGTGCACAAAACTCACTAGCAATTGGTTCATCATAATTGGATCTCTTAAAAAGATTAGCAAGCGGATGAGGATCCATAGGATCCGTAGATCTTAGCTTCTCTATTTAGCAATAAATAAACAACTATTCCAACTAAATGACCAAACGAGCCAAGTAAGAAATCAAAGCAAATGAAAAGACGAACAGAAGAAGGGCGAATAAAACGGCATGGATGAAGTGGGAAAGAGGAAAACGAGAGGCAAATGGCAAATAATGTAATGCGAGGGAGATGAGTTTCTGATGTGTACTTGGTATGTCTAGACTTGAGCAAAGACCTTCCCGGCAACGGCACCAGAAATCCTTCTTGCTACATCTTGAGCTTGCGTTGGTTTTCCTTGAAGAGGAAAGGGTGATGCAGCAAAGTAGCATAAGTATTTCCCTCAATTTTTGAGAAACAAGGTATATATCCAGTAGGAGGCTCCTCAAAAGTCTCACGCACCTACACAAACAAACAAAAACCTCGCAACCAACGCAATAAAGGGGTTGTCAATCCCTTCATGGCCACTTGCGAAAGTGAGATCTGATAGAGATAGTATGATAAGATAAACATTTTTGGTATTTTTATGATATAGATTGGGAAAGTAAAGATGCGAATAAAAGTAGATGGAAAACTTATATGATAAAGGATAGACCCGAGGGCCATAGGTTTCACTAGTGACTTCTCTCAAGATAGCATAAGTATTACGATGGGTGAACAAATTACTATCGAGCAATTGATAGAAAAGCGAATAATTATGAGATTATCTAGGCATGATCATGTATATAGGCATCACGTCCGTGACAAGTAGATCGACTCCTGCCTGCATCTACTACTATTACTCCACACATCGACCGACTCCTGCTGCATCTAGAGTATTAAGTTCATAAAGAACAGAGTAACGCATTAAGAAAGATGAGATGATGTAGAGGGATAAACTCATGCAATATGATATAAACCCCATCTTTTTATCCTCGATGGCAACAATACAATACGTGCCTTGCTGCCCCTCCTGTCACTGGGAAAGGACACCGCAAGATTGAACCCAAAGCTAAGCACTTCTCCCATTGCCAGAAAGATCAATCTAGTAGGCCAAACCAAACTGATAATTCGCAGAGACTTGCAAAGATAACTTAATCACACATGAAAGAATTCAGAGGAGATTCAAATATTTCTCATAGATAAACTTGATCATAAACCCACAATTCATCGGATCTCGACAAACACACCACAAAAAGAGTTACATCGTATAGATCTCCAAGAAGATCAAGGAGAACTTTGTATTGAGATTCAAAGAGAGAGAAGAGCCATCTAGCTAATAACTATGGACCCGAAGGTCTATGGTAAACAACTCACTACTCATTGGAGAGGCCTTGGAGATGATGTAGAGGCCCTCCATGGTCAATTCCTCATCCGGCGGAGCGCCGGCGAAGGCTCCAAGATGGGATCTTGCGGATATAGAAGGTTGCGGCGGTGGAAATAGGTTTTCGTGGTGCTCCTCGAAGGTTTCAGGGTACGTAGGTATATATTGGAGGAAGAAGTAGGTCGGTGGACGCTCGAGGGGTGGGCGCGCCCACCCCCAGGGGGCGCGTCGGGCACCCTACTCCAAGTCCCCTAGATCACGTTTGTTCCAAAAAGATCACTCCCGAAGGTTTCATCCCATTTGGACTCGATTTGATATTCCTTTTCTTCGAAACACTGAAATAGGCAAAAAAACAATTCGGGCTGGGCCTCCGCCTACTAGGTTAGTCCCAAAAATGATATAAAAGTGTAAAGTAAAGCGAATAAACATCCAAAATGGGTAATATAATAGCATGGAACAATAAAAAATTATAGATAAGTTGGAGACGTATCAGTGGGTGTCCACCAAGACATGGATGGTGAACTGCTGCTCGTCGTCGGTAGCCGCTCGGAGCGCCATTGGAGCCGCGCAGGATACTCTCTAAGACTTTATCGTGGTGGGTGTGCTTCTTGCAATGGTGGGGCGCGATCGAAAGGTTGAAGAGGGTTAAATAGCTGCTGTAACAAATGGGGGCCACCAGGCCTGTAATCGTCATGTCTTGTCACGATGTTCATAGTGGCGTATTCCAGTGCACGCTTGACAACACCGCACCGCAGTGAGGATTCTAGTGCACGCTTGACAACGGCGCACCGTAGTTTGACCATTCTTGGGCTTGAAGAGGTGCCAAATGTATCGTCGGTGAGCCTGTTCTCGCGCTACCACGCAGTTTACTATGCAAGCTTCTCACCCGGCTTGGTTTGCCACGCGTCGGCTAGAAGAGGGACAAATCATGGGTGTTTATTGCCAAAAAGCTTTGTAAAAATGAAGTGTGTGGAATGACTTCGGTCGTAAGTTTACCCATGGGTGATGAGGTCAAAGTTACGCAGAAGGGTGATGATGGACACTCGGCTGCGATAATTAATTCTGCGCTCTACAGGGGACATGGTGGAAGAAACCAATTGTGTGCAGTAATGTCCAAGATCGTAGTCGAGTTAGCTATATTAATCATGTGATGTGAGATTGACAAGGTAAACTGATTTGAGAATGGTTAATAAAATCAAATCTAAGACCATTGCATATTAAGTTCAAAATAGTGCTACCAATATACGAGTCTCATACGATGCCATTTCAATGATTGTACCACAAAGGCTTGAAATATTACAAGGTTCAAATTCCAGAGTTATATGGCTCAAATTCGAAGATTACAAGGTTCAAACTAATATTAGAAATGAAATTCAGCTCATCAGCTGCAAACGCTCATGCGGATCCGCTCAACATGGATATCAGAGAGGTTCAAACTAATATTACCACTTCTAAGTCTGGTTTCTAAACGTCACAACTTTTGCAAAGGGGTCAGCCATTGAGAAGTCATGTATGGGGTTGACACGATGAGTTCTGATTACTCTGTCATCTGAAGTTCCAAAATGAAATTCAGCATTTTTGGAACCTATTCCATTCCACCGTAGGCGCCGGTGTTGATCAACAAACCATTCATTTTTCCGAAATAAATCTAGGGCAAACCTTATTACCTTCAGCACCCTTGGTCTGACAACAAAAAACCTGGCAAATATAATCTCCGGTAAAGTCCCTTGATAGGAGTTCAAAGTAATTTCTAAGAGATGCAGATCTAGACATTTGACGTGATTGTTATATTGAATCACATTATCCACCACTGGGCCTAATCTTATCTGCAAAAGAAGAAAATGTGTTAGTGCCTATATGCAGTTTTGAACATGTAAAATATACTAACATGCCATCTTCGATCTGACATGATTAACATGGGCATTAACATGCCATCTTCCATCTTCACAAGATGTTGGAGTGGATTAAAAGTTCCCTAAGAAAACTAGTACAGATGAATCCAAAGGAGAAATGCATATGGATTGTAACCATATGGATCAAGCATTGTCATTGTAAACTTGGAAAAGGAGACATGTGTGTACAGAAATCCTCCAAAAGAATCCTTTAGAAATCGCAATACTTTGTCATTGTAAACTTTGAAAAAGGTGTCACAAATTGAACTCCCTTATGGTTAAAATTTAACAGGAAAGGAACATCACCTCAATATATAGCTTCTCCACGCACGGAAAGCATCTCAGGAAAGTGACAACTTGCTCCTGGTTGGGGCCGATAGATTCTAGTGCCAAGACCTTCATTGTGCGCAGTTTCGCGGTCAGGCTTGTCGGAATCATTTTTTGAATGACAAGCTAACAAACATCTTCAAAATTAGAAATAATGTTAATTTGTAGAAGGAGAGGTAGAAGGCGGCTGTTGTACCTGAACGGGTGTGGATCCAATAACAAGTTCAGAGTATTTGTCAGACGAGTAGCCCATCATTGTCAATTTCGGCACAGAAATGACATTGATTCTTGTTGGACCTACTTGATCAAGTACAAGTAATCACTCAAGTGCAGGTGTGTCCTCAATGACCATACTATGGTACACATCTTGTGATGTCTTCCTGCCAAACCAGCAACACACATAAATACTCCGGAGAGTCATGGAGGTGATGTGGAATGTACTCAACCCATTGATCGCCTGAAGACAAAGGTACTCGAGTGCAGTACAGCCACAGAGCAGGCGCTCCATGTCATCGTTTGAGAGGCAAACGACGACGAGCTCGAGGTGCTTCAGTCGTGGTAGAATAAGAGCGGGCGCATCATTAGGGGGGACGGCAGTTCCTGAACTTGGCGACGTGCAGTGTGGGCGCGAGGTGGAGCGCAGATGTTGGCAGCGAGCGCATATGCCCATCATCAAAAGTGAGCTCATTGAGCTGATCTAGGGCGGGGGATCCGAACCATTCATCAAGCTTGGCTCAGTCCCTGCTGTTGGAACAGAACTTGCCCATTCTAAGGCCTCTGGTTGGGCGAGGGTGACTGCCGAGGATCTTGGAGAACGCATCCAAGCTTTTGCGATAGCCATGGCAGAGTTCATGGGTGTCGATGAGGTCGAGAGGGGTGAATTTCCATAGGGGGCGCCACCGCCAGGAAAGGATGGTTGTCCGCGCCCCACATTTGATTGGGAGAAGGGAGATGATGACTGTCAACATATCATAGGGGAGGCTACTGATGAAGTCTATGCATGCTGGAGTCGCTTGTGGTTCTAGCTCGCCCTGCCTCGGCTTGTTGGCAGGCCCATTCTCCACCTCTGGAGTCTCCTTGTGAGCGGCGCTTTCTGATAGAAATGAGAGTACATGGAATATTTAGTTAAAATAGGGTAATAGAAAAGTGTATTGGTAACTAGAAGTTATTAGGTAGGAATATAGTAAGAAAAGGGAATAACAATTGGTTGCTTAAATACTACTACCTCGGTCTAGGTGAATAAGTCATTCGCGTAGTTCTAGGTCATCGATTTGAGAAATTAAATATGTTATATGTCATGAAAAGTATATCACTAGATTTCTACACGGATGCAGTTTCTAAATATATATTTTTTGTCACATTAATACATATTTAGATAGTTAAAATGTTGACCTGGACGGAGGTAGTACACAATTCATTTAACATTACTAGGTAAATCAACATGTAGATAGTTGAAAAGAAAACTTACTTCGAACAAACTCAGGATGGATGATTTTGTCAGGGAAGTTAGCATATATCTCATGACCAGGCCCTTTTATGCGCAGTCTAATTTTAGTGCCAGCTTTCAGTACATAAAACTTAGAAATTTCTTTCCAAAAGCCCGCACCAAAATAGGAGTCACCACGTTCATCAAGTAATACAGTAGCAACGATTGTATATCCATGGTTGGTGTGCCGTATGACATCCGTGCAGCCTTGATCTATGTAAAGGGGAAAATTGTGCGGTACATAATCTGTTGCATAGCAAGGGATGCACTACAGAAAATGGTAGGATTGGTAAATAAAATATGGTAACATGCAAATATGGGACCTAATTGAAAGAACTGTACTACATTTGAAATAAAAGGACAAAATATATAATTAAATAGATAGGGTAAACATGAGGTCATGGAAATATGGGAGTAATCGAAAGAACAATACATCATTAATTTTCCTAATATAGAAAGAAGAGGGGAAAAATCCCCTTTGACGTATATGGTGCATGTGGCACCTTTTATCCAAATGTAGCAATATTTAGAATATCTTTAGGAAAGTAGGCCATGCCAACCGATTTAGGGTGAGATTGAACATACCGCGCACATGCTCAAGTCATCTGGTACTGTGAGATGGAAACTCTGGCGGAGGTCACAAGGTCCTGATGTGTCAGCGCACTGTACACTCTATCTGTTGGGGATATGACTATTGGGTATGATCCGCCCAGGAGGGGCTGGGTTATACCTATGGCGGTTCACCAATAAAAAGCCCATGAGGGTGTTGAAGATGGCGATTCGTGAAGCAAGGGCCCAAAGCCCAAAGGCGACTTAAGGCCCATAGGGGTAAACCGCCATATGTGTATGACTTATATTGTAAGGCAAGTATATTTAGTTACCGAGCTGGACACGTTGTCTATGAGCCGGCCGGGACTCCATGAGTTGCTAGGTGTCAACCTGTGTATATAAAGGGATGATCCGGCGGTGGTTCAGGGCAAGAAACAAGAGATCGAAAGCTAGGTCAAGCGAAATCGCTCCCTGGTAATCGAGACATAAGCAATACCGCCTCAACTGGATTAGGCCTTTACCTTCACCACAAGGGACTGAACTAGTATAAACTCATGTGTCCTTTGTCCCGTTTAACCCCTTTAAGCTAACCTAGTTGCGATGGCTCCACGACTAAGTCCTCACACTAGGACATCTGCCGTGACAATTCCACGACAGTTGGCGCCCACCGTGGGACCAGCGCATGGTGGTTTTGAGTTCTTGAAGGGCATATTCGAAGGGATAAAGGGATACGCTGTGGGCCGGATGACTAAGAGTCATCGTGGCAAGCTCTAACATCGACAATGCAGGCTGGGGCCCCGAGGCCGGATCAATTGAGTACGGGTATCGGGTCCCCTTCGGCGGAATCCATGTTTTCAATGGCAAGATCAGTGAACCGGTCCCTAAGTCGGACATTTGCACCGACATCATCGAGACGGCTCAGCATGCGAGACCCGCCCGAGTTCAGCCCGCCATGAAGCATGCCTTCGTGGGATTCATCCATGGGGCGGAATCTGAGGATAGATCGGTGTCTGGTGGTGAGACGGTTGTCTACTCCGATGGTGACTCGTCCACTGGCAACACTGATTCATTGTACCAACTGCAAGATGGCTGGCTTGGGGGCTATTCTGATGGCGATAGTATTCCGGACCCCTATGAGCCGCCAAATAGGGTTCCGATTTTCATGGCTGGTACATAGCCCACACAGAACTCTTCGATTGCAGTAACAATGGTCTTCGGGTCAGCAACGTCGATGGCAGCTGGGGCAGGAGGACCTGTGCGCCCGCCGGCTCAGTTTTTGACTGATTTGCTGGATAATCTGACAACCTTGTTAACAGCGGAGGTTAACCCGGCAAATCAAGTTCAGCACAACGCAGAAGTTACAAAGTTGCATGATGAGATAGCACATGCCAAGGAGGATCTGAATGCAAAGAACGTCAGGATGGCCGCAGAGCAGGCTACCCTAGATGCTCACGCATACCGGATTCAGTCAGAGGCCTTCCGGTTTACGATGGATCAAAACGCTTCAAATGAAGTCATGAGGAGGAGGCATCAGTCTCGTCTACCTCCGGTTTACGAGGCGATAAACCTCTTTTGCACACCTGGAGCAGGGACCAGTAATCAACCAGAGATAAACCGGGTTGAGGCGGGGCTGGAGCGCCAGCTGAACCGCGCACGACGAAGCTGCCTTGTCTGAATAATACTCCGACTCAGTATGTGCCGACACCACCGAGTCATCATTCTAATCCTTTGTATAACATGATTGCTGTGGCGACATAGCTGGCGGCTCTACCGGTTGAGGGAGAATCACCGGTAGCGATGGAAATACGACGAGCTGGGGAGCTTCTCCAGACGGTTGTGGCTTAGCAGGCATCTTATTCATACAGTCCGGACCGTATCCACTCCACGCCACATCCGAGCAAAAGTTATAGCAGGAATATTGATGAACCGGCTATTTCAAGCAGTGGACTAAACCGCAACTCGCCTCGTGGGCATGAGCCGGCGCGTGGTGGAGGTAATGCTCAGAATGCTGTGGATCAGGGTAGAGCGCGTCGAGAGGCTGAGCTGGCGGCTCAATACGCAGCTCGTCAACATTCTTCGGCTCATCTGACAACCTCGATGGAAAAAGGCGTAACCTTCAGAACTTTGGGTGTGCAATGCTTAGTTCCGGCTCTGCGTAATGAATGTTTGCCTAAGGCTTTCAAGGGTCCTCGCAAGGTGCCTAACTACACAGCTGATTTACCCCCTGAGGCATGGGTTGAGAGTTATGAGATGGCCATGGAACTCTTGGATGTTAGTGATGTTGCGGGTGCTAAGTATTTCACCATGATGTTGGATGGAACAACTCGTACTTGGTTGAAAGGGCTGCCTACTAACTCCATTGGGTCATGGGCCAAGTTAAAAGCTCGGTTTATTCAGAATTTTAAAGATACATGCAAGCAACCTATGTCAATTGTGGATCTGGACGCCTGTGTCCAAGAAGAGGGCGAGTCAACAACCCATTGGGTGCGCCGGGTCTCAACTATCCTACACTCGTCGGATCACATCAATGCCGGCTTAGCAGTCTTAATGTTAGACAAGAATTGCCGATTTATGCCCCTTAAGCAGAAGCTAGGGCGGCTCCAGTGCCACTGCAGCGACATGGGGGAGTTGATGGCAGCTCTGGTTAAGTATGCCGACTCTCATGGTACCAAGGACCCCGAGTCTGATGATGAAAAGCCGGGAAAGGGAAAGCAGAGTGGCAACACCAAGGGGGAGCACCATTACCCAACAAGTCAGGGGGGCAATGGTAAGCGCAAGGCTGATAATAGTTTGGATTTTGTGGCCACTACCAACACGTAGAATTATAACCAACGTCGTAAGGGGAGGCTGGCTCAGTCTGGAGGAGAAGTCAACCAAGAAGCAGTGATGAACCAGCCGTGTCCAAGGCACGGAACAAAGGAAAGGCCATCTAAACATTGGTGGAAGGATTGCTTTATCATGAAGAAGTTCAAAGAGTCTCATCCTTTCCAGCACGGCCATGGCCCGAATAGCGGCTCAGGTTCCTACTCAGAAGGTCTGAGTTACGGTGGTGGTGGTTCAAAATCCGGTTTTCAGGGCCACCAAAACCATCTAGGTAATCAGGGTGCTTATAATCAACAATCTGGTCAGGGGGCTCAGCAGCAGCAACAGTCTAATTATCAAAGTAATCAGAAGCAGTTGAATAGTGGGCAGTACCACGTCTTCACCACAAGTTTATCAAGCAGGATCAGAAGCTCCATAAAAGGGATGTGAACACCGTTGAGCCGGCAGTTCCCCGTTACTTGCGATGGTCTGAGCAGCCCATTATGTGGAGTCGAGAGGATCACCCGCCCCGGGTTGATAATCTAGATCACTTGGCTTTGGTGGTGGCGCCTCAAGTTGGTGGATACAAATGCACTAAGGTACTCATGGATGGGGGTAGCAGCTTTAATATCCTTTACTATGATACTTTTCGTCGCATGGGGTTGACTGAAAAAAGTCTTAAGCCGTCCAATACTGTTTTCCATGGAGCGGTGCCTGGTAAGTCGGCATATCCTGTAGGCAAGATTGATCTGGAAGTAGCCTTTGGGGATGAACATGATTCCAGGGCTGAGAGACTAACCTTTGAAGTGGTCAAGATTAAAAGCCCGTATCACGCTCTGTTTGGACGGCCGGCTTATGCCAAGTTCATGGCACGACCTTGTTATATTTATTTGTAGCTCAAGATGCCGGGTTACAAGGGGACCATCATAGTGCATGCAAGCCGGAAAATAGCTTTGGAGTGTGAAGAAGGCGACGCTACTTATGCTGAGTCTGTCTGTGCAACAGAGGAATTGAAGTTCTACAAAGACAATGTTGATCTAGCGGATATGACATCTTTGAAAAAGCTAACTACAGAGCATGATCCAGTATTGAAGTTTAAGTCGGCCAATGACACTAAGCTAGTTGACTTTGTTCCTGGTAATTCATCCAAGCAGTTCAGTATCAGTGCTAACCTGGATCCAATATAGGAAAACATGCTCATCAAGTTCATCCGTGAGAATCGGGACATCTTTGCATGGAAACCTTCTTATATGCCAGGTGTACCAAGGGAACTCGTTGAGCACACTCTTAATAGTGATCCAAAGTTTTAGCCGGTCAAGAAATTCCTTCGTCGCTTCAATGAGGAGAGGCGTAAGGCCACTGGTGAAGAAGTGGCAAGGCTCTTGGCGGCTGGGTTCATTATTGAAGTCTTTCATCCTGAGTGGTTGGCTAATCCGTTGCTGGTACTTAAGGAGAATGGCACTTGGCGTATGTGTGTGGACTACACGGACTTAAACAAGGCTTGTCCGCTGATCCTTTTGCTCTCCCTCGTATTGATCAAATCATTGATGCTACGGCGGGTTGTGAGTGTTTGAGTTTTTTGGATGCTTATTCTGTTTATCATTAGATCAAGATGGCAGTTAAGGACTAGGAGAAGACGACTTTCATCACTCCTTTTGGAGCCTTCTGTTATGTGTCTATGCCTTTCAGGCTCAAGAGTGCCCAGGCAACTTACCAGCACTGTGTGCAGAATTGTTTTCATGATCAGATTGGGCACAATGTTCATGCTTATGTGGATGATATTGTGGTGAAATCCAAAAAGAAGGAAACTTTGATAGATGATTTGAAGGAGACCATTGACAATCTCTTGTTTCTATAAAATGATGCTTAACCCAACCAAGTGTGTTTTGGTGTGCTAGTAGGCAAGCTTTTGGGCTTTCTGGTTTCTCAATAGGGTATTGAAGCTAACCCGGAGAAAATTAAGGCTATTACTTCCGTGGCTAAGCCGGCGTGTGTCAATGATGTTCAGCGTTTGGCGGGTCGTATTGCGGCTTTAAGCCGGTTTATAATTCGGTAGGGAGAGATGGCTATCCCTTTGTATCAGATGATGAAAAAGACTGATAATTTTGTCTGGAGTGATGCTGCCAATGAGGCGTTTGAAGCCTTGAAGAAACAGCTGGCTGAGACGCCGGTTCTTGCTGCTCCTATTGATAAAGAGACGTTGTTATTATACGTGGCTACTAATTCCCGGGTTGTCATTGTAGCTATTGTGGTGGAACGGAAGGAAGTAGGAAAGGAATATCTGGTTCAGAGGACGGTCTATTACATCAGTGAAGTGCTTATTGAATCCAAGCAGAGATATCTGCATTGGCAGAAGCTTGTTTATGGGGTGTTCATGGCTAGTCAAAAGCTCAAGGAGTATTTCTTCGGTCATCCTATCACTGTGGTTAGGTCTGCCCCTTTAGGGGATATTATTCAAAACAGAGAAGCCACAGGTAGAGTAGCCAAGTGGGATATTGAGCTTGGACCTCATGGTTTGAAATATATGCCTCACACGGCAATAAAATCCCAAGAACTTGTGGATTTCATCAATGACTGGACAGAGCTGCAGATGCCTGAAGAGAAGCCAGATAACACATATTGGACTATTCACTTTGATGGTTCTAGGCAATTGGAGGGCTCGGGGGCTAGAGTTGTCTTAGCTTCCCCTCGAGGTGACAAGTTTTGTTATGTTTTAAGGTTGATGTTTCCTTGTACTAACAATGCAGTTGAGTATGAAGCCTTGCTCCATGGTCTTCGGATGGCTAAAGAGATGAATTTAATCCAGGTGAGATGTTTCGGCAACTCAGACTTAGTGGCTCAGCAAGTTTCGGGAAAATGGGATTCTAAGGATCCACTCATGGCGGCTTATCACCGCGAGGTTCATGCTATTGCTGGGCACTTCAAGGGTTATCAAGTGGAACATATTGATCACAAGAAAAATGAGGCGGCTGATGCCTTGAGCCAGTTGGGGTCCCAGCGTAAGCCAGTACCACCTAACACTTTCTTGGATATTCTTCATAACCCCTCAGTTAAGTTGCCTACAAAGGAAGATCTTGCTATTCCTGACCTAGAGGCACAATTGGTGGCGGCTCTTCATGCTATTCCTGATTGGACAGTTCCATATTTGGCATATATGACCCGAGGCGAGTTACCTGAGGATGAAACCTTGGCCAAACAGATAACCCGGTGGTCTAAATCAATGAAAATTGTCAACGGACAGTTACACCATTGTAGTGTTACTGGGGCGTTTCGACATTGTGTCTCTCCTCAAGAGGGCCGTGAAATTCTTCACGGGATTCATGAAGGAGATTGTGGTCATCATGCTGGCTCTAAATCTCTCATGGCTAAAGCTTTTCGTCATGGATTTTATTGGCTGACGGCTCATGCTGATGCAGAGGGTTTGTTCAGTAAATGTGATGGTTGTCAGATATTTTCACAGCGAGCTCACGTGCCGGCTCAAGAATTAAGGATGATTCCGATTACTTGGATGTTTGCAGTTTGGCGGCTTGATATGGTTGGGCCTTTCAAAAGGTCCAAGGATAAGAAGACCCACCTTTTGGTGGCAGTTGATAAATTCACAAAGTGGGTTGAAGCAAAGCCGACCAGTAAGTGTGATGCGGAAACAACAGTTCAGTTCATCAAAAAGGTGATTTTCCGCTTTGGTTTTCCCCACAGCATTATAACTGATAATGGCACTAATCTGTCCAAGGGTGCTATGAAAGATTTTTGTCAAGGTGAGAATATTTGACTTGATGCATCCTCAGTGGCTCACCCCCAATCCAATGGTCAAGCTGAGAGAGCCAACCAAGAAATTTTGAGCTTATGGTTCCTTTGCAGAGGAAGCTGGGTTGTTGGTTGGAGGAGTTACCCTCAGTGTTATGGAGTATCAATACTACCCCCAACAGGTCTACGGGTTACACACCTTTATTCATGGTTTACGGAACAGAGGTAGTTCTCCCTAGTGACATCCGTCACGACTTGCCCCGACTGGCAGCTTATGTTGAAGCTGATAATGAAAAAGCACGCGAGGATGCACTTGATCTGTTAGATGAGGAGCATGACCTCGCAGCGGCTCGTTCGGTGATTTACCAGCAAGATCTGCGTCGTTATCACAGCCGCCAGGTTAAGACCAGAACCTTGCAAGAAGGTGATTTGGTTCTCCGGCTTATCCAGGATCAAACTGATATGCACAAGCTATCCCCACCTTGGGAAGGACCCTTTGTGGTCAGCAAGAATCTGAACAATGGGTCGTATTACCTTATCGATGTTCGAGACCATAAGGACTCACGCAAGTCGGAGGAGTAGACCCGCTGGCCATGGAATATTGCTCATCTTCGGCCTTACTATACCTGAGCCACCGGCTCTTGTGATGTACATGTTTTTGACAATGTATATATTATGATGAATATAATAAAGCTGGCATGCCTAATAATTCAGGGCCTCTATCGTTTTACTTCTTCAAAACTGAGTCTTTATTATCATCTTACTTAAAGAGTCTTGACGCCCAAATCACATGGACCAAAGAGAGTTGGATGCACAACATAGCTCAAACATAGGTACCCGCTGAGGACAGCTCGGAAATATATCACTTGGGGGATTCTTGTTCAAAGAACACAGCTGAATTACCCTCTTGATAGGCATGGATGCCAGGTGTATTCACCAAAAATCTGGGTTATCCAGCCTGTATCCAAGATGCTCTTCGACCGGGTAATCCTGGATGACCCACCCTGTTCTTAACAAGTCAATCTTTTAAAGAGACCCTGAACTTGCTAAGGTTAAGACATTGATTGGGTCATGAAAGAGCCAGATTACAAAACTCAAGGAGAAGCTCAGGCTGATAAGCCGCCTTCCTTGAAACTTGGTTAAACCGGCCTGTTTTGCACGATGCTATTCTAACCCATCCATACTCTTGATAAGTTAATCTTTTAAAGACCCTGATCTTATCCAGGTTAAAATGTCGATTAGGTCATGTGAAAGCCGGCTCACAAAAAGCGCGGATACTCCAGCGGCTATCATGCTAGTTTCATTGAAGAAGAAAATTTTGGCTTGGCGGCCTATAAAAGCCTTGTATTTTTTTGGATTTCTTTTCCGTTTTTGATTTATATCACTTCCTTTTTCTTACCATATGGTTGTTACAAGCTGGGCCAAGCAGCCTTGTCTATGTCTCATATTTGAGCATTGTTGGGTTTTTTAACCCAGCCTCACCGCGGATTATAAGTCGCCAGTGTATGATGCTTTTATGTACATAGAAGCGTGGTTCTCTAAGTCTTGGGTTATCACCCTTACTACACTGGTATCATAAGCCGACAGTACACTTAAATATCACATGTACAATATTTTTTGTTATGATTTTATATGGTTATGATTTAACCAGCCCTGGTTATGAACTGTTCTAGTCACCAGTGGCTTTATATAGAGTATTATTACCCATCCTGTGGTAGACCGCCAGGACACTTGTGATCTGTTTGTATGGAGGAACAGACTCAAAATTGATAGCACTATAAGCATAAGTAGCAGATCGTTGTTGGCGGATTAGCAGTGTTGTAGAAAAGACAAACGTACACGACGACACGGCAGATCAAAGTTTTACTAGCCTATTACATGACTCAATGAGCCAAAATGATTAAGTGTTTTCAGAAGATCAAATATGTGAACCGCCCAGCAGATCAATTTTCTTGGCCTTGACGGCTTGAAGCTTCTGGATCATCCTTCTCCGGTTCTCCGTCCTCCTCTGCTGCCTGGAAGTTTGGTGATGACCAATCGATGCCACACAAGGTTTGGAATTCATCTTCATCATCTATAAGTTCGGACGGATCAACTTCAGGGGCGAAAGTATGCTTACAGGCTGAAGGGATCAGATCCATTACTTTGTAAGCCGGCGTGGGCATCTTGTGGTTCTCCATATCGTAAGCTAGTTGATATTTTGAAATATCTGTCTAATCAGCAATCAGACTAGCCAAGGGACGTATGTCCTTCACACAAGCAGTAAAATCTTTCTTTTCAAAGGGCGTACTGTCTTCTTTTAAACTTGGATACCCAGTAGCTAGATCAGCCGGGTCCAGCTCCGGTTGCCATGCTTTAGCCCGGCTGAAAGCCGTCACAGCACCGGCTCTTGTAGATGACTGTTTTATCTCTTCAATCCTAGCAGGCAGAACAGAAAGTTTTTTCAAGACGTCACTCAACAAGAGTAGGTGCCTGGTTAGTTGGAGAAATCGTGGCCAGCGTGCGCTGAGTTCTAGTATATAGCTGTTCAACGAGCGTATATACGGCTTTGAGCTTCACAAGCATCTCTTGACCAAGGTTGCTGCTTCTAGGACCTGTGTAATAATTGGCAATTGATCAGAGGCAGTTTATGACATGAAATATAAAGACTCGGTTATGATACTTACCGAAGATAGAAGAAACCATCTGAGATATACATCATTTTAAACCGGTAAGCTTAGTGGTCACCTCTTGGAGAGCAGCTTCCGCTTTTTCAGCCCTCTTTGTTAGAGCAGTTTTCTCTTCTGCCCAGGCGGTTCTTTCGGCATCAAAACTAGCCTTTAGTTTTTCCGTTTCATCCAAGCTAAATTTGAATTTTGAATCGGCTTTCCGGGTCTCAAATTCTTGGTGCTCCAGCCGGGTTTTCACACCAGTCAATTGCGATTGAAGTTGAGGAGTGGTGTCCTGTATATGCACCAGTTTAAAATCATGTTCATATTTGGGTTACAGAAATGAAGTCCCAAGCCTTTTGCAAGCAACAACGCTCGGCACTTGGGGGCTAATGAGTACAGAATAATTCTTCACATAAAGGTATATATAAACAAGTCCCAAGCACTTTGCAAGCAAGAGCACTTGGCACTTGGGGGCTAATGCATATTGCTCACGTTTCATTATTGTTTTATGATGACCCGGCTGTGTTGTAAACAACCACAGCCAGCTCATGGGGGCTACACAAGTAAGCTTCCATCTATAAACAATGGTGAACAATACCGGTTCATTCATGCTGATTAAACCGGACCTTGGGGGCTACGGATACAATTGTTAAAGATTTGGTTTAACTCGGATGGTGCAATCCAGATTTTGAAGGATTATCAAGGGTGCTATTTATACTCATGGTTATTCTAAGTCTGCAACATATTCAATCCTATCATACACAGTAGACTTGGGGGCTGACAGGATATGCATAACTCATTAAAGAAGGAGTTCATACCTCATATTTTTGATGCATCTGCTTCACCATGTCAACTTTAAGGTCGCGGCCGATATGCACTTGGTTGAGATAACTAGAGAGTACTTCACTAATGCTCAATTGAGAGTAGTTGGAAACATCAAATCTCACTTTTCGCTTCTCAATATATTCTTCTTTGGCGAAGTGTTTGGCCAAGATAGTAGGTTTGCCCGGCTCTCTAAAGTCGGTGCTAGTGATCATCACGTCATCAGCATGTGTTCCAGCCGGTTTAGTTGGGCTTGATGATTCAGTATTCAAGGGATTGTTGTTTGTGTGGTCAGCATAAGGGTCAGGAATTTTTGGTGGAACATCATGAACAGGCTCTTCTGGTTCTGGTACGGAGGTGTCAGGCGCTGGAATTTGTTGCTCCGGTTCAGGGACTTTGGGGTCTTCAGCTGGTTTGATCACCTTTGACTTCTTGCTAGTTTTTTCTTTTCCACTACATGAGTTATGAGAGGTCAGTAAAAGGATAAGAGCCCAAGGAGGAAGAAAATAATGAGCAATTGTTGTTACCCAGGGGCAGTTTTGAAAGCCGACAGCAGGGTCTGTGATGAGTCGCCGAAAGAGGAGCGAGAAGTCTCCTGATAGTTTGAATCGGAAGAATTAAGTGGCTGGCGAATGAGACCCGCCAGAGGATAAAAAGAGTTTAAAGTTGGGATGACCTTGTTTCAAGGTTTCCTTGGAGCTAGAGTATTTGGTAAGCCAGAAGATAATACTTCACCTCCGCTGGTCCTAGTTTGTCGCCGGCTCTAGTGTTGTTGTTGCTTCAAAAGAAAGTGAGGATCCAGATGAGCTAAGGGGTGTGAAAAGCTTACTTTCTGGGTTACCCGTCGAATTTTCTGTCTTGGCAAAGGCTTTGAGTCAGAGGAAATGATAGTTACCTCTTCCTCGACCGCTTGACTGGCCCTCGTGTCATCCTGATGATAATCAGTGTCAAGAAGATAATTGAAAAAGGAGCCAAGGGAATCAAGAGCTACCTCCGACTCAGAGCTGTCATTCAGTTCAAACAGCTCGGAAGTGATTAATTTGTTCTTGTTCTTCTTGGCGGTTCTGTTGATGGCTTTCGTTTTGGTCCTAGCTTTCTTGGCAGCTTCATGGTCATACTCTTTGTTCCAAAAATCGGATTCAGCCTGTGAAAATCATCAAGGTTGAGTTAATAGAACATTTGAATGATAAGGGAAAATAAGTGATTTAGAGACTCACATCAGGTGCCGGGTTAGATTCGCAGAAAGGGTTCAATCCCACTTTGCCGCAGTCTTCCAGGCTCTCGTTCAGAAGGGTCTTTGTGACTTCATTGACTGCGTTATCAGCTAAGAATCGCAGCCGTGGTGCAGTGGATCCTTTGCATCACCCATATTAGTGCACATTAAGCCGGATCAGTGGCTCAAGGGTATGATTTGCCAGTAAACCCAGCACCGAACTAAGTCAACTCCGGTTACCCGTTCCCCAGCAGGGATTTGACCTTTGCGATAGTGGGTGCAAGTTTGGCACGCTCAGCAGCGGTAAGCTTTTTAGGAAGATGATTTTTTGGATCGAGTCGCTGGACACGATAACCCGGTAGCGGATTCTCGTCAGCCGGAGAGGTGTATTTACAATAAAACCTTGTCTGGTTCCAGTCTTTGGGATGGCTTGGCCAGTGGGCATAGGGGAAGATAGCATCTCTTCTCCGTTGAATTGAGACCCCGCCAAGTTCTAAGCTGGGGCCATTGGTAAATTCATTCTGCCGGTTCAGATAAAAATATTCCCTGAAGAGTTCAACACTGGGCTCCTCTTGAAGGTATACTTCACAAAATACTTGTAAGTTACAGATATTTGACACGGAGTTGGGTCCATGTCTTGAGGATGCAATTTAAAGAAGTGCAGAACATCTCGGAAAAACTTGGATTCAGGTGGTGAGAAGCCCCGATTCATATGATCAGTAAAAACAATGACCTCACCATCCCGGAGCTGAGGTTTTTTCTCACTTGGCTTGGGATCACACCAAGACAAGACATCATTTGTGGGCAAATAGCTGATTTTGACAAAATCTTCAAGCGTATTTTTGGTGACAATGGAAGGAACCCAATTGCATGAGGTGACTGTCTTCGTCATCGTCAGAAAAAAGCCTAAAAGAAAATATGGCCGGTTTAAGTTCATTTGCTAAGCCGGAGATAAAAGTCAGCAGTATATATTGGCGGCTTAAATGGGGCCTAATGACATATGACTATCTCTAACTGGTGATATAAGCCGCCATGACAATACTGATAGTTAAGATCTATCAAGAAGAAAAATTCTGCTAAGTGTTGGATAAACAGGTTTTACAGATTGATACAGTCAGGTTTGGATCTGATGCGGTTCGGAAAATAAAAATAAAATCAAAGCCTAGCATTGCAGCAGCGGAAGAGCTAGTATGGTGGCAAGTTTTCTGCATCTGGGAAGCATATTCAGTGATTAACAGAAGGTATAGAAACAGATTATGTGTATTGTAAAGGGCATCTTTGGATCCAAATAAGGAGTAAGCAGAGGTGCTGAGAAGAACGATGAAGAACTCCGAAGAACTTCAGAAACCCTAATGGAGATCTATGGAAGGGACGTTAAGATGCTTACCGGGTCCGTTGAGCAACGGAGAGGCGCCGCGTTTCTCTGGTCTCGTTCAGGTCGATGCAGCGGCCGGAGTCGAGGAAGTTGACGAGGTCGGCGACGGCGGTGTTCATATGTGCAGATGCGCTGCAAGGTTGAAGACGAGAAGGCAGAGGGGGGAGAGTGAAAAGGAACCCTTGGCCCTATTTATAAGGTTAGAAGGATAAGTGACATGCGCGGGAATCGAGGAGTCCAAAAATGGATATGTGACGGCACAGACGCCTTGATTTTTGGAGCTTCATCAAAAGAAAAGATTTATTAAGATTTAGGCTTTGTGTAATAATAATGACAGGTGACGTCACAGCAGGTTACCACAATCGCAGGAGATGACATCATGGCGGGTTATGAGATCTCGCAAGGATAAAGAAGAAAGGATTTTTCTAAGTGTTGAAGATTGACATGAACGAGTTCTAATCAATCTGGGGCCTAATGTTGGGGATATGACTATTGGGTATGACCCACCCAGGAGGGGCCGGGTTATACCTACGGAGGCTCACCAATACAAAGCCCATGAGGATGTTGAAGATGGTGGTTCATGAAGCAAGGGCCCAAAGCCCAAAGGCGACTGAAGGCCCATAGGGGTAAACCGCCATATGTGTATGACTTATATTGTAAGGCAAGTATATTTAGTCACCAAGCCAGACACGTTGTTTATGAGCCGGCCGGGACTCCGTGAGCCACTGGGCGTCAACCTGTGTATATAAAGGGATGACCCGGCGGCGGTTCAGGGCAAGAAACAATTGATCGAAAGCTAGGTCAAGCGAAACTGCTCCCTAGTAATCGAGACATAAGCAATACCACCTCAACTGGATTAGGCCTTTACCTTCATCGCAAGGGGTCGAACTAGTATAAACTCCTTGTGTCCTTTGTCCCGTTTAACCCCTTTAAGCTAACCTAGTGGTGATGGCTCCACGACTAAGTCCTCACACTAGGACATCTGCCGTGACAATTTCACGACACTATGAATGAAAGAAAACCCTCAAAGCAGCACGAATAAATATGAATTCATGGCGATTTCCGTCGGGTGATTAAAGGAGGCAGATGAACTGGGATGAGAGATGAGATAATATCTCATTAAATTAGTTACCTTGTCATCCATGAGAAAAAACCCTAAGTACGCAGATTCCCCAAACGAGCAGAGCTGGGTCGACCGCGAGCAGCGTCGAGAATGTCGATGGCGACAGGCGGCGGCAAGTGGAAGTGGCAAAATGCGGTGGGGTTTGCCGGCAGCCTGGTGGCGGCCGCAGGCGTCGAGCTAAGTGTCTACCGCCATGATAGGCGGTGCCATGCATAGACGTGAGGAGCTTGTGCAGATGTGAATGGGGACCAGAGGCATGGGGTGGCGGGCGGGGGTGAGGGTTTTTGTGACGTGGGGATGGCGAGGGTTTTGTTTTTTCTTTTTCAAATTGGGTGGTGAGGGTTTTCTGTCCCACAAAGAATTTCGGAGGTAATGGTTTGCTTGAGACAACCGTGTGTGATTGACGCAAGAAGCAGAAGGAAAGCCATTGCACACCATTCCAATTTTGGGAACCATGTGTGACTGAAGCAACAGGCAAAATGAAAGTCATTGCATACGGTTCTAATTTTGGGAACCGTGTGTGATTGACATACTACCTCCGTCCTGGTTTATTGGTCCCCTCTGTAATTTGTACCAAATATTTGACTAAGAAATGTTTATGCATGTTAGTAAAAATTATATCACTGAACACTATGTTCAAGTACCCATCCAACGATATAATTTTTGCTGACCTGCACTAACATTTTGTTAGTTAAATCTTTGGTCAACATTTAACACAAATTACAAAGGGGACAAATAAACGAGGACGGAGGTAGATTCCATCAACCGAACTAATTGCATCCACATCCCATAGTTAGACATAAGTAAACATAGATTAAACATACTCAGACATAGATAATAAGCGTACACGTACACAAGCATAGTTCAACCGTCACTACGCATGCTCAAGCGTACGTAGTTCGATCCCACATCTCATCTCACAAGCCGACACAATCCCGAAGCTTCTCTAGGTACTCGGTGTACGCGTCGTGCTCCACCCTGCGAGCATACTTCTACTTGAAGGAGCCAATGGCCCATTCTCTTGCATGCCCAGAACACTTAGATACGCGTCATGATGCTTGTGGTTGCAGAATGGGCATCGATAGCCGCTGTTCCAGGTCCTAATATGCCTGTTATGCATTCCCGCATAAAGCTCCCTCAGGATTTGCCTGTTGTACCTCCTTTGGACATCTTCATCCTCGTTGTCCACATCGTCAGCAGCACCTATACAAATAGTAAAAAAATGTGGCGTCAAATTAATGGTTACAAACTAATCTCTAGCGAACATTTGGCAGTTGCCAAAAATTGGCATCAAATCAACGATTACATGCCGTGAAGTAGGATTAGGAATTTATGGGTATTTATTTACACATATCCAAAGATTATGGTTTGATTTTTAAGCACATTCATCTATGTACAGACCAATCTTGAAGAAAATAATGGCACAAACATATGTAGGTCATTTAAAATCAATTGTCAAGTCCTGGCTAGGAATTATTAGCACGAACACTAACTCTAGTCGGATTACTAGCAGAAATCATTTCCACAGATGAAACAACTAATCACTCATCACTTGTACAATTCAAACAATCAATACACTACACGGATTTAATGAAACTTACTCAGATGTCATGGATTAGGAGAACATAACCATAGGATTTATATTCCAAAAAGTGGGAGGCAGGAGTACCAAAGAAATCCTGGGATCTATTTGACACATAAATGGGTATAGATGACTAACCAGTTGTCCGTCATCATCAGAGTCATCGCCGGAGTGGTTGTCAGAGTCGTCGCCCGAGTCGTCACCTGAGTCGATGTGGAACTCCGCCTCTGGCTGTGGAAGCTTGACGTCGTCAACAACGGCAACCTCTATCTCCATTTCCACACCATGCTCCGGTTCTTTAGCAGCCCCGGCGTCGCCACTCCCTCCCATGGGGCGCTTCAGTGGCATCCTCATACACTGACGGCTTTGATGACTGAGAGCGGCGTCGAGGATGCAAGTGGAGAGAGGGAATTAGGTGTGTGAAGAGGATGGGGGTGCGGCCACTCAGGCGCACCATTAATATGGAGTAGTTGGAAAGAGGCGGGCGGCGGTCAAACCGCTGGCTCGCCTCCCGGTGAGCCTGCGCACCGGACTGCTGGCATGCCTACCGTCGTTTCACACAGCTACTCGCACGCCTCCTGATGACACTGCACAGCAAGCACACCTCCGTCAATTCACACACCTACACGCACGCCTCCCAGTCTGCCTGCATAGCGGACAACTTGCATGCGTCCCATCAACTCATGCCTGCTCGCATGGTACACGGAACGCGTGGCGGCACGTATATTGTTTTTCTATTTGGATGATTAATGATGCCGCTTTATTTTTTGCTTAACCGAAGCATGGCACGTATCCATTGTTGGTCTAATGCTCGCAGTTCAAATAAATAGTCCATTAGGGATATTGGTTCCCAATTATTAATAATCTCCCATTTGTAATTAGATAAAGATTACATCAAAAATGGTCTCAAATTTGACCAAAAAAGCACAATGCAACTTTGTATTGGTGTCCATATGACAACACAATAAGTTTCATGAACTTCAAATAAGTTTTGGATGTACTATAATTTTAAAATCAAGATTCTCATTGTTTGAAATTTGTTGCTGGGGGAGTAAACATGCACCCAGTGAGACACATCCATGATAGCATTCCAAGGTTCATGAATTTCGGACGACTTTTGATTTATTAGAATTACAAAAGCAAGCATCTCAACGTTTGCCGGAGAGCCACGGTGCCATGGTGTTTGAAATTCATCCCCATTTCTTGAATGGGACGTAAGCATCAATCCATGGACACATATATCATTTTACAACCCATTTTGGTGCACCAGAGCATGTGCATGTGGTTTAATTTTGAATTGTGCACCTGAAATGCCTAGAAAACCAAGTTATCGGTTAAAAATGTCCAAACAAACCCTGAATAATTCCAAAAAATTTGACGACACACCTATAGTTGCATGTTCACTACAGATAGAAGTTCTAGCAATTCAAACACCATTCTTTGCAGCTGTGACCCCATTATGTAATTCAAATCAAGATGAAAAATCAAGTAGATCCCACACAGTTTATTATCACCAACCGTGTGAGATGCATTACAAAATATCCTGGAGCATCATAGGTGTATAGTACGCCTATGGCTTACACAAGAAGGTTCATCGGCTATAGTCCACAGCCCACTCTAAATAAGGGACTGTGTCTGATGACACTTTGCGCGCCGGTTTTTTCGCCGAAGCGATTCCAAATTTTTGGCTTCCGCAAAAATATCTATCTCCGCGCCCCTCCCCCTTACCAAAAGTCACATTTCCCATGTTTCTTCCTTCCTTTCCAAGTTGATACCTTCACTCCTTGCTTGTAGCACAACCCTCCTTCATGCTGCTCGGCCTCGCCTATCCAGGCAGGTAATCCACACCCGAACCCCATCCTCCTCCTCCTTCCACATTCCACATGCCCCGACCGCCAGCGCGAGCGCGACACCTTCCACCCAAATCACCGACCCCTCCACCAAATAAGCGCCGTCCTAAGCCATGGTACACGCAGTATAGCTAGGATCTCAAGGAGCATTTGGCAGCGGAGAAGCAAATCGCGGCCGCACGCGCGGATGAGGTCGCGATGGCTGCAAATCGCGGCCTCACCATCGAGACCATCATCGCCGCCTCGCGCGCCAATGTCGCGGCGCGGTTGGCTGCTTTAAACGACAGTTCGTGGCGTTTTCTCAAGGCCACCATCGGTGCCTTCGATGAAGACTACGAGGTATTTTCTCAACATGCACGTGCTTACCTCATCTCGAGAGACAGCAGGTTGGTGCCCGGAGCAGCTCAGGCAACTCACCACTATGATGAGGGAACCCATGATGCGGAGGCCTCGCCCTCTTCCATGTCCAAGGAGCCAATCGTCATCGATATCTCCAATAATGAGTAGCTTGTCTTATTAGCTCACTATAAGGACCCATGTTCAGTTTGCTAGCTACTGCCTTTCCTTAAAGAATTCTAGTGGATTGTGCTATCTACTTTTACCATGCAATCCTCTACTCTAGTGTATATGTTCTATATGTCGTGCAATGTGGTGTCCATTTAATTGTTTTCAATTCTGCAAATGTGATGTTCAATTCTTTAGGGTGCAATTTTCCAAGTTGTTAAGCATGCTTGGTTTGGTTAACTGTCTGTTCTTCTATTAGGAGTATGTTATATTGTGCAATGTGGTGCTCAGTTGACATTTGGTTCATTTGTTGTGGTGTTTAGTTAACTGTTTGGTTCAATTCTGCAATGCAATGTTCAATTGTTGTGTGTGCATTCTGTTATTGTATACCATGTGAGAGATAAATTGAATTTGGCTGTACTAAATACATGAGAAACAAATACAATTGCTATATTTCCAAGTTGTTAAGCATGCTTGCTTTGGTTAACTGTCTGATCTTCTATTAGGAGTATGTTATATTGTGCAATGTGGTGCTCAGTTAAGGTTTGGTTCATTTGTTGTGGTGTCTAGTTAACTACTTGGTTCAATTCTGCAATGCAATGTTCAATTGTTGTGGCTGCATTCTGTTATTCTATACCATGTGAGGAAAAAATCGAATTTGGCTGCACTTAATACATGAGAAACATATACAAGTGCTATATTTCCTAGTTCTTAATCATGCTTGGTTTGGATAAATGGGTTTTCCATGTGGCTTGAATTAATCTGATGAATCTGCAATGTGCTTATTTTTCATCAACATATTTTCTATACCACTATATAGTTCACTGATGATTACCTCTCAAACCACTGATGTTTATGCACATCCTTGTTTTCAGGCCTTTCCAAAGCAGTCCATTGATGATTACCTCTCAAACCACCTCTATGGTCAGCAGGCGAGGAAAGTTTTCATACAACACCCACAGTTCGATATTGAAGTGTTCCTAAAGAGGAAAAAGGATGGACGGTCAATCATCCACAGGCACTGGCCTAAAGTTGCAAAGACCTTCAACATGAATGAAGGCTCAATATTCGCCTTCCGCTTCAGCAATTTTCTAGATGACATGCATCTGTCTGTGTACCGTCTATGATGCTAATTTCGAAAGGTTCTCAATGTTGCATGTGAAACTTGGTGCTAGTGCAGTTGTGTAATGGGGTAGCTGAGTGCTGAAGCTATATCATGTTGTACTTTGATGTATTTCAATTATGAAATCCTGCTTCCTTAATATGGGAATGAAATAAATTATGTGTTTAATATGAATGTTAATTAGATTAATAAATGGATTATTAATAATAGGGCAATTAGCCTGATAATTGGTTTTTGCTATTGCAAATGGTTATTGAGAAAATACCGTGGCCGATGACCTAAGGCAATGCACACAGTTTCTAGGAATAAACCGTATTGGATCGATGAGCAATCACACACAATATTCTCTTTAAAACTGTTTGCGTTAGGCCACCTTTCGCAAACGTTTACCGCATAAAACTGTGTGTTATGGATAGCCTTTGCCACACAGTTTCTTCTATGCACCGTGTGTGATGCATTCAATAACACAAACGATAATTTTTTTAATATTGTGTGCGATGGGAAGGCCATCACAAATGATTTAATGGGGAAAATTGTGTGTGATGTACCTACGAATGGAAACGTTTTCCATGCAGCGACTGTGTGGGATGTATATACGAACAGAAACGTTTCGCGGGGACTGACTATGTGGGATGTACTTATGACCGGAAATGATTTCGCCTGTACAATTGTATTTATTTAGCACTACTGTACGTATAACCATATTTTCTCGCTCGCTGGTCACACACGACCTCATTTTTCCGAGCGTGTGTGCCAGGAGGGCATATCCCCGACGGATTCTGGGTTGTGTGGGAAGGACCCCCCCCCCCCGCCTATCGCCCACACTCACTAGGTGACGGTTCCGAATGCCATCGCGGAAAGGGGTTAAAAACTGATTGTATAGCACCGACGTGTACCAGTGCCTCAACATAGCCCAGTGCCATCTACCAGACAATCTGGTACCAATGATTTGACTCCCACTACTAAGAAGACTTTCACTTGTGGTGGTTGATCTGTCGGAGGCCTAACTGCACAACATCATCCACTCCAGTTGCCCTGCCCTGGAGCACTTGCTGATTGTTTTGGGAACAGAAATCAGTATCAGTTGTCTTCAAATAAAGTTGCCTCACCATAAAAGCATTGGAATTTATTTTGAAGGACAACAGCTCATCATCGAAGATGCCCCTTCACTTCAAAGGTTGCTCCTTGATTATTGTTATAAACCTTCACAAATACCTGTTGTCTCTACGCCTAAACTTGAGGCCTTGTGTGTAATTCGTGATCCGTTTCTACATCACAACATGGTGTTTGGCTCCACACTTATCCAGGTACTATATATTATCATCTAAACTATTGTAATCACAAGCTGCATTTTCCATTTGTGCGCATAAGTTTTATATCATCTTGGAGTACACTTTGGATACTAATATTATGTTATAAGCTCAATGAGGAGTTCGTCCATCAATAGCCTATTGATACGTCTCCAATGTATCTATAATTTTTGATTGTTCCATGCTATTATATTACTGTTTTTGAATGTTTATGGGCTTTACTTTACAATTTTATATCATTTTTAGGACTAACCTACTAACCGGAGGCCCAGCCCGAATTGCTGTTTTTTTGCCTATTTCAGTGTTTCGAAGAAAAGGAATATCAAACGGAGTCCAAACGGAATGAAACCTTCGGGAGCAATCTTTTTGGAACAAACGTGATCCAGGGGACTTGGAGTGGACATCAAGCAACATAGGAGGCGGCCACGAGGGTGCCCGGGACGCCCCCTAGGGATGGGCGTGCCCCCCACTCTCGTGGGCCCCTCGAGCGTCCACCGACCTACTTCTTCCTCCTATATATACCCATGTACCCTGAAACCTTCGAGGAGCAGCATGAAAACCTAATTCCACCGCCACAACCTTCTGTATCCACGAGATCCCATCTTGGAGCCTTCGCCGGTGCTCCACCGGAGGGGGAATCGACCACGGAGGGCCTCTACATCATCTCCAAGGCCCTTCTGATGAGTTGAGAGTAGTTTACCATAGACCTTCGGGTCCATAGTTATTAGCTAGATGGCGTCTTCTCTCTCTCTTCGATTCTCAATACAAAGTTCTCCTCGATCTTCTTGGAGATCTATTCGATGTAACTCTTTTTGCGGTGTGTTTGTCGAGATCCGATGAATTGTGGGTTTATGAACAAGTTTATCTATGAGAAATATTTGAATCTCCTCTGAATTCTTTTATGTGTGATTAAGTTATCTTTGCAAGTCTCTTTGAATTACTAGTTTGGTTTGGCATACTAGATTGATCTTTCTTGCAATGGGAGAAGTGCTTAGCTTTGGGTTCAGTCTTGCGGTGTCCTTTCCCAGTGACAGCAGGGGCAGCAAGGCACATATTGTATTGTTGCCATCGAGGATAAAAAGATGGGGTTTATATCATATTGCATGAGTTTATCCCTCTACATCATGTCATCTTTCTTAATGCGTTACTCTGTTCTTTATGAACTTAATACTCTAGATGCAGGCAGGAGTCGGTCGATGTGTGGAGTAATAGTAGTAGATGCAGGGAGGAGTCGATCTACTTGTCATGGACGTGATGCCTATATACATGATCTTGCCAAGCTAATCTCATAATTATTCACATTTCTATCAATTGCTCGACAGTAATTTGTTCACCCACCGTAATACTTATGCTATCTTGAGAAAAGCCACTAGTGAAACCTATGGCCCTTGGGTCTATCTTTTATCATATAAGTTTACTATCTACTTTTATTCGCATCTTTACTTTTCCAATCTATATCATAAAGAGACCAAAAATATTTATCTTATCATATTATCTCTATCAGATCTCACGTTCGAAGTGGCCGTGAAGGGATTGACAACCCCTTTATTGCGTTGGTTGCGAGGTTCTTGTTTGTTTGTGTTGGTGCGTGGGACTTTTGAGGAGCCTCCTACTGGATTGATACCTTGGTTCTCAAAAACTGAGGGAAATACTTACGCTAGTTTGCTGCATCACCCTTTCCTCTTCAAGGAAAACAAAGGCAAGCTCAAAACATAGCAAGAAGGATTTCTGGCTCCGTTACCGGGGAGGTCTTTCCTCAAGTCAAGACATACCAAGTACCCATCACAAACTCATCTCCCTCGCATTACATTATTTGCCATTTGCCTCTCGTTTTCCTCTCCCCCACTTCACCCTTGCCATTTTATTCTCCCTTCTTCTGTTCGTCTTTTCATTTGCTTTGATGTCTTACTTGGCTCGTTTAGTCGTTTAGTTGGAATAGTTGTTTATTTATTGCTAAACAGAGAAGCTAAGATCTATGGATCCTCATCCGCTTTCTAATATTTTTAATAGATCCAATTATGATGAACCAATTGCTAGTGAGTTTTGTGCACTAGATTATCTTTATGAAGCTTTGCTTGAAATTCGTGAATCTAAAAATTATGATGAAGAAATTTATGAAGAGATTCACGATAACTCTTTGAATAAAAATCGTGATTGCAATGATTTTACTATAAATTCTCTTGATGCCAATTATGCTAATAATATGCAAAACCCTAAGCTTGGGGATGCTAGTTTTGCTATGCCTATTACTTGTTGCAATGATCATGATTGGGGTGATTCTTCTTATCTTCAAATTTTATTTAAGCCCCATGATGAATATGAGATTGATAATAGTGTTTGCAATAATATTGAAAGTGGGTTTGGAAGAGTTTCAACTTTAGATCCCACATATTTGGAGTATGTTCAATCTTATAATATTTTTGATAAAAGTGGGTTTGGAGAGGTCATGACTTTAGTTAATGTTAATCCCACTATCTTGGAAGAGTGTCAACTTGCATGCATGTGGATCGTGTTAATAATATTTTATGTGATAGCTATTTTGTTGAATTTGCCTATGATCCTACATGTAATTATTATGAGAGAGGAAAATATGGTCGTAGAAATTTTTATCTTACTAAATTACCTCTCGTCATGTTGAGATTGCTATCGTCTCTTTCTTATTCCTTGCATATGCTAGTTTTTGTTTGCCATGAAAATTTGTTTTCTTATAATATGCCTATTCATAGGAAGTATGTTATACTTAGATGTGTTTGTCACGTGTTTCATGATGCTCTCTTTGCGCTTCAATTCTTGTCTTTCATGTGAGCATCATTAAAATTATCGATGCCTAACTATAAGGCTTTAAAGAAAAGCGCTTGTTGGGAGACAACCCAATATTTTTCCTTGATGTTATTCAATAAATATTTCATATAGCTTCTGTGTAGATATGTTTTCATGTTTTAATTAGTGTTTGTGCCAAGTAGAACCTATAGGATAACCTATGGTGATAGTTAATTTGATTCTGCAGAAAAACAGAAACTTTGCACGCACGAAAATAATTTTAGTAATTCATAGAAACATGATTTTGTGTTGATTCTTTTTGATGTAGATAAATAGGCAAATTTCCCAGGATTTCCTATTTTGGTAGGATTGTTAGAGTTCCATAAGTATTCAAGAGTTACAAACTGCTACAGACTGTTCTGTTTTTGACAGATTCTGTTTTTCGTGTGTTATTTGCTTATTTTGATGCATCTATGACTAGTATCGGTGGGTATGAACCATAGAGAAGTTGGAATACAGTAGGTTTAACACCAATATAAATAAAGAATGAGTTCATTACAGTACCTTATGCGGTGGTTTCTCTTTCTTGCACTAACGGAGCTTATGAGATTTCCTGTTGAGTTTTGTGTTGTGAAGTTTTCAAGTTTTGGGTAAAAGATTTGATGGACTATGGAATAAGGAGTGGTAAGATCCTAATCTTGGGGATGCCCATGCACCCCAAGATATTCAAGGATAACCAAAAGCCTAAGCTTGGGGATGCCCTGGAAGGCATCCCCTCTTTCGGCTTGATCTATCGGTAACTTTACTTGGAGCTATATTTTTATTCGCCACATGATATGTGTTTTGCTTGGAGCGTCTTGTATGATATTAGTCTTTGATTTTTAAATTACCATAATGATCCTTGCTGTACACACCTTTTGTGAGAAACCCACATGATTTACAATTTATTAGAATACTCTATGTGCTTCACTTATCTCTTTTGAGCTAGATAGTTTTGCTCTAGTGCTTCACTTATATCTTTTAGAGCACGACGGTGGTTTAATTTTGTAGAAATTGTTGAGCTCTCATGCTTCACTTATATTATTTTGAGAGTCTCTTAGAACATCATGGTATTTTCTATGGTTATAAAATTGGTCCTAGAATGATGGGCATCCAAGTTGGGTATAATAAAAACTATCATAGGAAGTGAATTGGATGCTATGATCAATTTGATACTTGATAATTGTTTTGAGATATAGAGGTGGTGATATTAGAGTCATGATAGTTTGGTAATTTTGAATTTAAAGAATACTTTTGTTGAAGTTGGTGATTCCCGTAGCATGCACGTATGATTAACCGCATTGTGATGAAGTTGGAGCACAATTTTATTTATTGATTGTCTTCCTTATGAGTGGCGGTCGGGTACGAGCGATGGTATTTTCCTACAAATCTATCCCCCTAGGAGCATGCGCGTAGTACTTTGTTTTCAATGGCTTTTAGATTTTTGCAATAAGTATATGAGTTCTTTATGACTAATGTTGAGTCCATGGATTATACGCACTCTCACCCTTCCACCATTGCTAGCCTCTCTTGTGCCGCGCAACTTTCGCCGATACCATACACCCACCCTATACCTTCCTCAAAACAGCCACCATACCTACCTATTATGTCATTTCCATAGCCATTTCGAGATATATTGCCATGCAACTTTCCACCGTTCCGTTTATTATGACACACATAATCATTGTCATATTGCTTTTGCATGATCATGTAGTTGACATCGTATTTGTGGCAAGGCCACCCTCATAATTTTCATACATGTCACTCTTGATTCATTGCATATCCTGGTACACCGCCGGAGGCATTCATATAGAGTCATATCTTGTTCTAAGTATCGAGTTGTAATCTTGAGTTGTAAGTAAATAAAAGTGTGATGATCTTCATTATTAGAGAATTGTCCTAGTGAGGAAAGGATGATGGATACTATGATTCCCCCACAAGTCGGGATGAAATTTCGGACTTTATAAAAAAAAGAGGCCAAAGAGCCCACCATATAAAAAAAGAGAAAGGCCAAATAAAAAAAAGAGAAAGGCCAAATAAAAAAATGAGAGAAAAAGAGAGAATGGGCAATGCTACTATCCTTTTTACCACACTTGTGCTTCAAAGTAGCACCATGATCTTCATGATAGAGAGTCTCCTATGTTGTCACTTTCATATACTAGTAGGAATTTTTCATTATAGAACTTGGCTTGTATATTCCAATGATGGGCTTCCTCAAAATGCCCTAGGTCTTCATGAGCAAGCAAGTTGGATGCACACCCACTTAGTTTCTTTTGTTGAGCTTTCATACATTTATAGCTCTAGTGCATCCGTTGCATGGCAATCCCTACTCACTCACATTGATATCTATTAATGGGAATCTCCATAGCCTGTTGATACGCCTAGTTGATGTGAGACTATCTTCCTCCTTTTTGTCTTCTCCACAACCACCATTCTATTCCACATATAGTGTTATGTCCATGGCTCACGCTCATGTATTGCGTGAAAGTTGAAAACTTTGAGATGACGAAAGTATGAAACAATTGCTTGGCTTGTCATCGGGGTTGTGCATGATTAAATACTTTGTGTCACGGCTGATTCAAAGCAAATTAATGGGCTATGGAGATGCCCATCAATCGATACCAATGCAAATGAGTAGGGATTGCCATACAACGGATGCACTAGAGCTATAAGTGTATGAAAGCTCAAACTGAAAACTAAGTCGGTGTGCATCCAACTTGCTTGCTCATGAAGACCTCGGGCTTTTGAGGAAGCCCATCATCGGAATATACAAGCCAAGTTCTATAATGAAAAATTCCCACTAGTATATGGAAGTGACAACATAGGAGACTCTCTCTATGAAGAACATGGTGCTACTTTGAAGCACAAGTGTGGTAAAAGGATAGTAGCATTGCCCCTTCTCTCTTTTTCACTCATTTTTTTTGTTTTTTTGGGCCCTCTCTTTTTTTCTGCCATTTTTTTCGTCCGGAGTCTCATCCTGACTTGTGGGGAAATCATAGTCTCCACCATCCCTTCCTCACTGGGGCAATGCTCTAATAATGATGATCATCACACTTTTATTTACTTACAACTCAATATTACAACTCAATATCTAGAACAATATGAATCTATATGAATGCCTCTGGCAGTGTACCAGGATGTGCAATGATCTAGCATAGCAAAGATATCAAAAAACGGACAAGCCATGAAAATATCATGCTAGCTATCTTACAATCATGCAAAGCAATATGCCAATGAATGCTCAAGTCATGTATATGATGATGATGGAAGTTGCATGGCAATATATCTCGGAATGGCTATGGAAATGCCATAATAGGTAGGTACGGTGGCTGTTTTGAGGAAGGTATATGGTGGGTTTATTGCACCGGTGAAAGTTGCAAGGTAATAGAAAGGCTAGCTATGGTGGAAGGGTGAGAGTGCGCATAATCCATGGACTCAACATTAGTCATATAGAACTCACATACTTATTGCAAAAATCTATTAGCTATCTAAACAAATTAGTACATGCTCGCAAAGGGATAGATTGGTAGGAAAAGACCATTGCTCGTCCCCGACCGCCACTCATAAGAAAGACAATCAAAAAATAAATCATGCTCCAACTTCATCACATAATGGTTCACCATATGTGCATGCTTCGGGAATCACAAACCTTAACACAAGTATTTGTACCAATCCACAATTACTCACTAGCATGACTTTAATTTCACCATCTTTATATCGCAAAACTATTGCAAGGAATCAAACATATCATATTCAGTGATCTACAAGTTTTATGTAGGATTTTATGACTAACCATGTGAATGACCAATTCCTATTGACTCTCTAAATAGTTATAAGTGAAGCAAGAGAGTTTAATTCTTTATAAAAAAGATATGTCCACACTCTAACAAACATAAGTGAAGCAAAAGAGCATTCTACAAATGGCGGTTTTCTATATGTAAAGAAACAAGCAATCAAAACTTCAAATGATATAAGTGAAGCACATGAAGCATTCTATAAAGCCATACTCAAAAGATATAAGTGAAGTGAAAAGAGCATTGTATAAATCAACCAAGGACTATCTCATACCATCACGGTGCATTATTAAAAGAAAAATAAAAAGCACACGATGCTCCAAGGTTTACGCATAACATGTGACGAATAAAAATATAGCTCCAAGTAAAATTATCGATGATCATTAGAAGAAAGAGGGGATGCCTTTAGGGGCATCCCCAAGCTTAGTTGCTTGGGAGTCCTTGAATGTTACCTTGGGGTGCCTCGGGCATCCCCAAGCTTAGGCTCTTGCCTGTCCTTACTCCTTCATCCCTCGTGATCTCACACAAAACTTGAAAACTTCAATCACACAAAACTTAACAAAAACCCTCGTGAGGTCAGTTAGTATAATAAAACAAACACCACTTTAAGAACTATTGCAAACCCCCTCATATTTTGTCTTTGAATTGTAGCTACTGTATTATAACTTCTCCATTTCTTATACCATCGATAAACAGGACAACCTATAGCAATATGAACATCTACCATACTTCTGTAACTCCAAAAATTCTGAAAAATTAGGAAAAAATAAAAAAATTGTATATAAGTATTGTGCAAAAAGTTTCAGAACCGTTTGACTTTCCAGTAAAAAATGTAAATTCACGTGCTATAGCCAAAGTTTCTGTTTTTCCACTGCACATACCAAACAAGCAATCTAATCATCCCAAAGGCAAATCTTCGCACATTATTTTTATAATATAATGAATCTTTACAATGGGATAATTATTTTTGTTGAAAAGTTTCTGTAATTCAAGATTTTCAAAGTTTCCATGGGCACGAACAAAGTTCAAGGAGCTCCCCCACTTCAATGATGCTCGTCCTTCTTACTTTCACTTTTCTTTTTGAAAAGTTTTAGGTTCCCCACTTTTTTTTAGAACTTTATAAAAGCACTCAACAGAAATAAATGACTCTCTAAAACTTCCGGGTTGTCTCCCTGGCAGCGCTTTCTTTAAAGCCATTAAGCTTGGCATATAGTGCTCAAGTAATGGATCCACCCGGATCCCAAGGTATATCAAAGCCAATTTTAATTAACAATGATTTGTAATTTATTAGTGAGCACAAATTAACATATATCATGTAATGATGAAGTCTAACTCTCTTCCTATGCATCAGCATGTCATAAAAGAACAATTCATGCACACAAAGTAAAGGTCAATGCATAGTATAAACAGTTTCTTGCAACTTTATTGTATTCGAAACATAGAGAGGCGGAGATGTAGTTCCTCTCTCATAATAATTGCAAGTAGGAGCAGCAAGCACATGCATATTATATTTATCAAAATCATCAGGTGTAATAGTAGAACGCAACCCATCAATATAATCCTTAATAAGCACAAACTTCTCTGATATAGTGTAGTTGCGAGAATTCAAAAAGATAATAGGACTATCATGTGTGGGTGCAATAGTAACAATTTCATTCTTAACATAAGGAACTATAGCAAGTTCATCTCCATAAGCATCATTCATATTGGCATCATGGCCACAAGCATAGCAAGCATCAAGTTCATCAAAAAGGGATATTTCAAACGAATTAAAGGGATCATAGCAATAATCATAGCAATCATCCTTCAGTAAGCACGAAGGGAAATTAAACAATGTATGAGTTGAAGAGTTACTCTTATTAGAAGGTGGGCATGGGTAGCTAATCCGCTCTTCCTCCTTTTGTCTTCGCTCTCCTCATCATCTTTTTCATCCAATGAGCTCACAATTTCAGCATTTTCTTCTTCCATAGATTCCCGCAACATATTAGTCTCTTCTTGGATGGCAGAGACTTTCTCAATAAATGCATCAATATCGGCATTGTATCCATAATTCTCATAGCAATATTTAATTATAGCAAAATTTTCAGGCCTATAAACATCATCATCAAAAGCTTCATACTTTTTAGACAAAGATTCAACTTCATAAGCACCCTTAAAAGCAATGAATTCTTCTATTCGTTCCATATCATAATAATCATATATACCATTAGCATAAGAAGCCAAGGTTTCACTATCATTAAATCTACAAGAAAAGGGATGGTGTCGAGCCTTCATCCAAGAGCAACAAGTATAATCATATCTCAGGCATAAATTCCAAGCATACCAATGCAACACATAAATTTGATCCCATAATAATTTCCCTTTTTGAGTCAAGCGATAATCCCTAAAGTATTCATGTTGATCCAACGTATCTCCCATTATATAGCTGAATGGGGTTTTCTCAGGATTATTAAAGTAGTGCATAATATCTTTCACATAATGAGCATCGAGGATTTTAGGAGGTTCCCCATATCCATGAGTAGCAACTACACCTAATTTTTTTGGTGTTTCGTGTTCCATATCCATAAATAAAGATAGAGAACAACTTAGAACAACAAATAAAGTCTACTTAGTGATAAAGCAAACAAGCACACACGAGAATATTCACCCCGCTCCCCGGCAACGGCGCCAGAAAAAGGTCTTGATAACCCACAAGTACAGGGGATCAGTTGTAGACTCTTTTGATAAGTAAGAGTGTCGAACCCAACGAGGAGCTAAAGGTGGAACAAATATTCCCTCAAGTTCTATCGACCACTGATACAACTCTATGCACGCTTAACGTTCGCTTTACCTAGAACAAGTATGAAACTAGAAGTACTTTGTAGGTGTTGTAGGATAGGTTTGCAAGATAATAAATAGCACGTAAATAAAAACTAGGGTCTGTTAAGATAAAGAAATAACTAAGTTAGTTTTAGTACAGAGGTTTTTTTCACAAGAATGTTATTTGTCCTTAGGCAATCGATAACTAGACCGGTAATCACTATTGCAATTTTATATGAGGGAGAGGCATAAGCTAACATACTTTCTCTTCTTGGATCATATGCACTTATGATTGGAACTCAAGCAAACATCTGTAACTACTAAAGATCATTAAGGTAAAACCCAACCATAGCATTAAAGCATCAAGTCCTCTATATTCCCATACGCCATAACCCACTTATCCGTGTTTGTGTTTCTATCACTCACGCAATGCAGACAATAAGCAAACCATGAACATATTGCAAACCCTACAGCGGATATCCCTCATGCTTGCGCGACACGGATAGCACCATAGGATAGCACCGATAATAAAACATGTAACTCATACCAATCATGATCATTAATCAACCCATAGGACAAAATGGATCTAAACATCATAGGATAGCCATACATCATTGGGAAATAATATATAGCGTTGAGCACCATCTTGAAGTAGAGACTACAGTGGGGAGAAGGGGTGTTACACCGCTGCATAGAGGGGGAGAGAGTTGGTGATGATGGTGGTGAAGTTGTTGGTGTAGATCTCCGTCACGATGATGGCCCCAGCGGAATTCCTGCGCCACCGGGGAAGAGGGGGAGAGAGCCCCCTCCTTCTTCATATTTGACCTCCCCCTAGATGGGAGAAGGGTTTCCCCTATGGTCCATCGCCTCCATGGCGGTGGAGGGGCGGGAGCCCCTCTGAGATTGGATCTCTCTGTCTGTTTCCTTCTGTTTCTACGCTCCTTGATTCTAGCCTTTCGCCGTTTCTTAAATTGCCAGAGATTCGTAACTCCGATTGGGCTGAAATTTTAACACAATTTTTATCCAGATCTTAGCTTTCTTGCGGAGAAAGAAGGGCACCAACCGCCTTACGGAGTGGCTACAAGGACTCATGTCCTTGTGGACTCCTCGGGCATCGTCTCGCATTTATTCTTTTCCCATAAATCACATATATTCCAAAAATATCTCCGTAAGTTTTTATCGCGTTTGGACTCCATTTGATATGGATTTTCTACAAAACAAAAAACATGGAACAAACAGGAACTGGCATTGGGCACTGGATCAATATGTTAGTCCCAAAAATAGTATAAAAAGTTGCCAAAAGTATGTAAAAGTTGTAGAATATTGGCATGGAACAATAAAAAATTATAGATACGATGGAGAAGTATCCGTTTGCTCACCGTGTGCGGTGTGCCGCCCTCTTGTGTTTTCAATATCGTCAACAACTGAGAGGAACAAGGAGATGTCTATACGTGGAGAGGATGACAGTAGGGACCCACCAGGGTCGTGGCAGTACACAAGCAAGTGCCTCGTTATTACAAGCCCAAAAATTGGTTCCTCCTAATGGTTGGACATCAGGGGCCCACGCCATTGTCGACATAGTCAATAAAAGAGAGAATTGCACAACGAGCGACTGACAGTAGGGACCCAGCAGGTCGCGCAGTTGTTGTTTTCTTTTTTTGAGGAACAAGCAGTTGTTATTTATACTAGTTTTAGAGAAGGATTAGGGTAACAATGGGGCTGTGCTGGGGTTGTGGCCCGTCTAGCCAGGATTTTATTTATGTTCACCACATCATGAGCCTAGTTGTGTTTTTTTCTTGCTAAAAATGGCTAGCCCAGTTCTACTTTTTTAAAGAAATATCCAACTGAGGCCTACTTGCTTTGTCAGCCATGCTGGGCTGCAAATCTTTTAAGACGAGGAGAGTTTCATTTGGCTTGCCCAGAAAATGGGCTATCAGTAATGAGAAATGGGTTGTACATTTTTAAAACACATCGAAACCGAAAAAATAGTTTCAAATTTCTTTTTTTTCATTTCAAGATTTTAAATTCCATTGATTTTTATGCGTGGACAATTATTTGGTTTTTATATAGATATAAATTTATTTTTCAAATTAGTTTGAATGTGGCTCGAAATTTTGGATTAAAAACAGTTGGGACGGCACCGAAATATGCAAAATTTCATATAACTTTAACCGTGGCCACAATATGGGCTGTAATGCCGACAAAAATAACATGGGCTCCAAAAAAATCCTTAAGAATTAGCAAATGGGTTGTAATTTATTAGAAATAATGGTAGATGGGTTATATGCTGTTTTCCACACATTTGAGACTGTCTTGTGCGCTTACTATAGGTTGACGCATTCGCTTTCCTAAAAAGTAGGTTGACGCACACGCAACGCCCTTTCAAATTAGTGAACACACAAGAGTAGTGACTGTTGGATGTCCATCCAACGGCCATCGTGCTTCTTCAGTCTCTATTCTTCCTGCTCTAGCCACTCAAACAAGCGCCGACGGGACTGCCTGCTCCCACCTCCCGTGGCCGGCTGTGCTGTCGCATAGGCCTCACCGCCCCATTGTACTCCCATCGCTGGCCTAGCCATCCCTCTACTCACCCAAACCTCCTGTTATTCTCTCGCAGCGGCAGCCTCACACTGCAGCTGAAGCAGTAAACCCTCGTACTCCCCTCCGCGTGGGAAACAACTGCCGAGTCTTCCCTGGCTCTGTGTCGTTCCCTTCCTAGGCCTCGCAATCGTCCACCGCCCTAGTGCTCTTGGCGGCGTGGTCAACATGGTCAACGAACAACACCATCGGAAGAGAATTGTACGTGGAGAGGCTGACAACTGGGTCCACGGCCGCACGCAAGGAAGTGCCTCCTTATTACGCGCAAAATAATGCTTCCTCCACCTGACAGCTGGGACCCACCGGAAGGGCCTCTGTATTTTGCGGAAAAAAATGTTCCTCCTACTGACAGCTTGGACCCACCAGCTATATCTTCGCACGCAAGGAAGTGCCTCCATATTATGCACAAAAAAATGAATACTTCCCCTGCTAGCTGGGACCCACCATAGTGGGAGGCTGGCTTGTGGGCCTACTAAGTTACCGCGGACGGAGGGCTTTTGTCAACTTAGTCAATATGAACGATTCTAGCTCCAATGACCGTGCGATGTCCATCCAATGGCGGTAGTGCTTCTTCAACCTCTGGTCTACTTGCTCCAGCTGCCCAAACCAGCACCGGTCGTGCCGCCTCTCTTGCCTCCCATGGTCGGCTCTGCTATTGCGCAGGCCTCACCGCCCCACCCTACTCCAACCTTTGTCCAGGCCATCCCTCGACTCACCCACAACCCCTATTATTCTGCGGCGACGGCAGCCTCATGCCGCAGCCGAACCAGTCAAGCCTCGTACTCCTCTCTGAGTGGGCATCCACTACCGCATCTTCCCTGGCTCTGCCTCGTCCCCTTCCTAGGCCTTGCCATCTTCCACAGCCTTGGTACTCTCGACGCGGCATGGTCAATGTGGTCAAGGATCGACGGCTGTACGGGGAGAGGCTGGCAGATGGGTCTACGGCCGCAGCAAGCAAGTGCCTCCTTAATATGAGCAAAATAATGATTCATCCACCTAACAGCAGGGACCCACCAGACGGGCCACCATATTTCGCAAAAATAATGTTCCCCCTAACTGCTGGGACCCACCAGGTACATCTTCGCACGCAAGGAAGTGCATCCATATTATGGGCAAAAAATATCATTCTCCCCCTCACAGTTGGACCCACCAGCTATATTTTCGCATGCAAGGAAGTGCCTCCTTACCTCCCTGATAGCTGGAACCCACCCGGTCGAACCATACGTAGGGTTATGATATGTCTCCATCCTATCTACTTTTCCAAACACTTTTGCCCTTGTTTTGGACTCTAACTTGCATGATTTGAATAGAACTAACCCGGACTAACACTATTTTCAGCAGAATTGCCATGGTGTCATTTTTGTGCAGAAATAAAAGTTCTCGGAATGACCTGAAACTCCAAAGAGAATATTTTTAGAATTAATAAAAAATACTGGTGAAAGAATCAAGGCCAGGGGGCCCACACCCTGTCCACGAGGGTGGGGGCGTGCCCTACCCCCTAGGCGCGCCCCCTTGCCTCGTGGGCCCCTTGATGCTCCACCGACCTCAACTCCAACTCTATATATTCACGTTCAGGGAGAAAAAAATCATAGAGACAGATTCATCGCGTTTTACGATATGGAGCCGCCGCCAAGCCCTAATCCCTCTCGGGAGGGCTGATCTGGAGTCCGTTCGGGGCTCCGGAGAGGGGAATCTGTCGTTGTCGTCATGATCAACCATCCTCCATCACCAATTTCATGATGCTCACCGATGTGTGTGAGTAATTCCATTGTAGGCTTGCTGGACGGTGATGGGTTGGATGAGATTTACCATGGAATCGAGTTAGTTTTGTTAGGGTTTGATCCCTAGTATCCACTATGTTCTGAGATTGATGTTGCTATGACTTTGCTATGCTTACTGCTTGTCACTAGGGCCTGAGTGCCATGATTTCAGATCTGAACCTATTATGTTTTCATGAATATATGTGAGTTCTTGATCCTATCTTGCAAGTCTATAGTCACCTATTATGTGTTATGATCCGTTAACCCCGAAGTGACAATAATTGGGATACTTACCGGTGATGACCATAGTTTGAGGAGTTCATGTTTTCACTAAGTGTTAATACTTTGGTCCGGTAGTCTATTAAAAGGAGGCCTTAATATCCCTTAGTTTCCAATAGGAGCCCGCTGCCGCGGGAGGGTGGGACAAAAGATGTCATGCAAGTTCTTTTCCATAAGCATGTATGACTATATTCGGAATACATGCCTACATTACATTGATGAACTGGAGCTAGTTCTGTGTCACCCTATGTTATAACTATTGCATGAGGAATCACATCCGACATAATTATCCATCACTGATCCAATGCCTACAATCTTTTCACATATTGATCTTTGCTTAGTTACTTTACCGTTACCACTGTTACAATTGCTACAAAACTGCTACTTTTACTTGTGCTACCGTTACCATTACTTCCATACTACTTTGCTAATAAATACTTTGCTATAGATATTAAGTTATCCAGGTGTGGTTGAATTGACAACTCAACTGCTAATACTTGAGAATATTCTTTAGCTCCCCTTGTGTCGAATCAATAAATTTGGGTTGAATACTCTACCCTCGAAAACTTTTGCGATCCCCTATACTTCTGGGTTATCAAGACTATTTTCTGGCGCCATTGCCGGGGAGCATAGCTCTATTCTTTGAGTCACTTGGGATTTATATCTACTGATCACTATGAGGAACTTGAAAGGCGAAAGAACTAAGATTTTTCCCTCAACCACGAGGGGAGGTAAGGAACTGCCATCTAGCTCTGCACTTGATTCTCCTTCTGTTTTGAGTAGACTTGCGACACCTAAACCTGCTTCTACTATTAATTCTGATATGTCGCATGTTATTGATGATGCCACTTTTGCTATGCATGATACTTATGATGAAACTACTTCTATGGTTTATAATACTGTGCCATTAGGTGAATTTCTTGATGAACAACTTGCTAGGGCTAGAGAGAATGAAATTATTGAAACTGATAATACTGATGAAGTTGATGATGAAGATTCTCCCCCTAGATATGAATTTCCTGATGTGCCTAAGGGTTATGTTATGGATGAAGAAACTGCTAGAGATTTTCTTGCTTGCAATGATAGATTCGATCTTAAGAAATTATTAGCTAAGCTGAAAGAAAAGTCTCTGAATGCTAGAATGAAATATGACCCTACTTTCGCTACCTCACCTATCTGTATCACTGATAAGGCTTATGATTTCTCTGTCGATCCTGAGCTAATTACTTTGGTTGAATCCGATCATTTTTATGGCTATGAATCTGAAACTGTTGTGGCACATCTTACTAAATTAAATGATATAACCACCCAATTCACTAATGATGAGAAAACTCGCTACTACTATATCCTTAAGTTATTTCCGTTCTCATTACAGGTTGATGCTAAAACATGGTTTAATTCTCTTGATCCTGGTTGTGTGCGTAGTCCCTAGGATATGATTTATTACTTCTCTGCTAAATATTACCCCGCTCATAAGAAACAAGTTGCTTTAAGGGAAATATATAATTTTGTCCAAATTAAAGAAGAGAGTCTCCCACAAGCTTGGGGGAGGCTTCTCTGATTACTTAATGCCTTGCCTGATCATCATTTCAAGAAAAATGAAATACTTGATATCTTTTATAATGGACTAACCGATGCTTTCAGAGACCACCTGGATAGCTGTGTTGGTTGTGTTTTCAGGGAAAGAACTATTGATCAAGCTGAATTGTTATTGAATAATATGTTGACTAATGAAAATAATTGGACACTTCCCAAACCAACTCCTAAGCCAACTCTGAAGAATAGGGGTATTCTATTTCTCAATCCTCAATATATGCAAGAGGCAAAGAAATCTATGAAAGAAAAGGGTATTAAAGCTGAAGATGTTAAGAATTTACCGCCTATTGAAGAAATAGATGGTCTTGATAACCCGACATAGGTAGTAAAGGTAATTTCTCTCTATAGATTTGATGACGGTGATATTCCTCGTTATAAGTTTGCTAGCCAATGCTTAGATGAGTTTGATAATTTTATTGTTAAACGAGAAAACTTCAATGCTTATGTTGGTAGACAATTGAACTGCAATGGTTATATGATTGAACACTTGAGTGATTATATGTCTAGAGTTAATGGTGAACTTAAACTTATTAGTAAACATGCTTCTATGGTTACCACTCAAGTAGAACAAGTGCTTAAAGCACAAAATGATTTGCTCAATGAATTAAATAATAAGAAAAATTATAATACTATTAGAGTTGTAACTAGAGGTGGTAGAATGACTCGGGAACCTTTGTATCCTGAGGGCCACCCTAAGAGAATTGAGCAAGATTCTCAGAGAACTAACGTTGATGCACCTAGTCCTTCTAAAAAGAAGAAAAGGAAAAATGATAGGACTTTGCATGCTTCTAGTGAACCTGTTTTTGACACACCTAAGAATCCAATGATATTTCTATTTTTGATGCTGAAACACAATCTGGTAATGAACATGAACCGAGTGATGATGTTAATGATGATGTTCATGTTGATGCTCAACCTAGCAATAACAATGATGTAGAGGTTGAACCTGCTGTTGATCTTGATAACCCACAATCAAACAATCAACGTTATGATAAAAGAGACTTCATTGCTAGGAATCACGGTAAAGAAAGAGAACCATGGGTTTAGAAACCCATGCCTTTTCCTCCTAAACCATCCAAGAAAAAGGATGATGAGGATTTTGAGCGCTTTGCTAAAATGATTAGACCTATCTTTTTGCGTATGTGTTTGACTGATATGCTTAAAATGAATCCTTATGCTAAGTGCATGAAATATATTGTTACAAATAAAAGAAAGATACAGGAAGCTAAAATTTCCACCATTCTTGCTAATTATACTTTTAAGGGTGGAATACCTAAGAAACTTGGAGATCCATGAGTACCAACTATACCATGCTCCATTAAAAGAAACTATGTTAAAATTGCTTTATGTGATCTTGGAGCCGGTGTTAGTGTTATGCCTCTTTCTTTATATCGTAGACTTGATTTGAATAAGTTGACACCTACTGAAATATCTTTGCAAATGGATGATAAATCAACTGCTATACCTGTCGGTATTTGTGAGGATGTGCCTGTTGTGGTTGCAAATGTTACTATCTTAACGGACTTTGTTATTCTTGATATTCCCAAGGACGATAGTATGTCGATTATCCTTGGTAGACCCTTTTTGAATACTGCAGGGGCTGTTATTGATTGCAACAAAGGCAATGTCACTTTTCATGTGAATGGTAATGAGCATACGGTACACTTTCCGAGGAAGCAACCTCAAGTTCACAGTATCAATTCTATTGGAAAAATTCCATCGGTTATTATTGGAGATTTTGAATTTCCTCTTCCTACTGTCAAGAAGAAATATGATATTCTTATTGTTGGGGACATACATATCCCCGTTTAGGTCACCTAGTGTTATTCAAAATTCTCCGGTTCCATGTTATACGAAAAGAGGTTGTTAACAAGACTTGATCAACCTTGTTAGTGGATTCCTTTTGATGAGCATGAGATGGATGAAGTTAGAAAACACAACTCTCTGTACCCTCTTCTAACTTTCTGTTATTTAGATTAAAGAAAGCAAAAATAGTATTTTCTGTCTGTTTTCTAAATTATCCTTGCCATAAAAAATACCCCGAAAATAAAAGTTCCCCAAATGCCCTGAAAATGAAATATGATTTTTTCTAGAATATTTGGCACTGAGAACACATCAGGAGGAGCCATCACTTGGCCACGAGGGTCCAGGGTGCGCCCACCCCCCCGGGGCGTGCCCCCCTGCCTCGTGGGCCCCTGGTGGCCCCCTCCACTTATTCCAGCACCCACACACTCCTTCCTCCCAAAAAATTCACCAACCAGCTCAAGCACGAGTTCTAGCTCATCTTGCTGCCATATTCGATCTCCTTACTCAAAGCTCCATTCACAAAACTGCTTTGGGGGATTGTTCTTTGGTATGTGACTCCTCCAATGGTCCAATTAGTTTTTGTTCTAGTGCTTTATTCATTGCAAATTTTTACTGCCTGGGTGACCCTGTTCTTGAGCTTGCATGTCAAATTTATTTGGTCCCAAGTAGTTCTAATGCATGATATACTCTCTAGGCACTTGTGGTAGTAGTTGCTATCAATCTTGTTGAGTTTGGTGCACTTTTATTTGAGTCACTAAAAATTTTAGAAATTTTTTAGAGAAAGAAACAATGCATAGAAAAATATACCAAGGTGGTTCCTCAAGGAAACAAGAACCAAGGCTCGCGATATGTGAGCCGGATGATGAACCACCGAGGGAAGCTCAAGTGCGGCCTTGTGAATGGCTGTCAGAGGAGTTTATGGTCCAAGTAGGCATCAAGGATGAATTTGATGCATATGTGTGTAATGCTAGTCTTGAGGACTTCATGTCAGATAAGTGCCTACAATACTGCTACCTTACGGATTCCTTTGTGAGAAGGTTTAAATTTACATCTTCGCGCAATTCTCACACTATTTTATTTTATCTTTATGATAAATCATATACCATGGACCTAGAAGATTTTAATACTGCTTGTGAACTCCCGCAGTGGGGCAATGTTAGTGAACCTCGTAAATCTAAATATAAAGACTTTCTTGCTAGTATCACTGTGGGTGAATCCAGAGAAATCACACAAGCTACCATAGGGAGCATTCATTTCCCCTCCATACATTATTTTGCTCTCTTTATATGTAGATGCATTAACGGTAAAGATAAAGCTTGTCACATGTGCGTTCCTGATCTTAGTGTCCTCAAGAGTGTGGTATTAGGTGATAAACAATATAACTTGGGGGCCATTATTGCACGAAGGTTGCATCTTAATGGTACATGTGGAGATTTGTTTGGTGGGATTTATGCAACTCATGTAGCTAATTATCTTGGTGTAGCCATACATGGAAGTGACATGGAGTTGCCTCCCACTTATCTAGATTATGATGCTATGGTTCGTCATCAATTTGTTGAAAGGAATGAACAGTTCCTCCAGTACGGACTAATCTTTGACAGACGGCGTACTGTCCATGTTGCTCTCCCTGCTCCCACTTTCTTTGACTTTTAGGCAAAAAGGAGATACTTTATAACTAGGGAGGAGGCAAACGAATATGAGAGGAGGACGGAGGCAGCTCACCTCCAAGCTGCAGCTCATCAGGCAGTAGCTGCTGCATCTCAGTACAACCCCAGCTACAACTTTGATCCATGGGCATAGACCAACTTAGGCCAAAATCCTAAGCTTGGGGAGTACGTATTTCTCACCGACATTACATTTATGTTCACACACTCATGCCAGTTGTCGGTGCTCATACTTTTTCATTGTACTATCCATGCTAGTTTATTCTCTTTTCTAAGCCTTCTTCTTGTGTGTCCGAAAAACCTTAAGAAAAACCAAAAAAATAGTTATAGCTTTTAGCTAGTTTACTTTCCATGCCTGTAGTAGTAGTAATTAAAAGAAAACTTAAAAAGATTTCTTGTTCTTCTTTTCCTTGTTGGGAGATTTCCCGTGTAAATAGTTTTCTTTCTTTTCTTTTCTTTGGGGGTCGAGCGGAGAAGACCATGATGAAAATGTTGAGTGGCTCTCATATGCATTATTATTGATTTAACCAAGAGCCCATATTACCTTGTCTTCACCCTTCAATTGAATGCTTGCAGATTCCAGCTTAGTCCAATGCACGTGCACTATTATTATTATCCACACCGTTCGGTCATGCGAGTGAAAGGCAATAATGACGATATATGATGGACTGATTAAGATGAGAGAAGCTGGTATGAACTCGACCCATCTTGTTTTTGTAAATATGATTAGTTCATCGTTCCTGATTCAGCCTATTATGAATAAACATGTTTGCAATGACAATTAGAGATTATAGTTGCTTATGCCATGCTTAATTATCTAGGAGTTTATAATGGTTTACCTAGCGTGCCAACATGCTATTAAAATGGTTGTGATGTGGTATGATAGGGTGGTATCCTCCTTTAAACGATTTGAGTGGCTTGACTTGGCACATGTTCACGCATGTAGTTGAAACAAAATCAACATAGCCTCCACGATATTTATGTTGATGGTGGATTATATCCTACTCATGCGTGCACTCAGTGTTGATTAATTTTAATGCATGTCCATGACTGTTGTCGCTCTCTAGTTGGTCACTTACCAGTCTTTTTCTAGCCTTCACTTGTACTAAGCGGGAATACTTCTTGTGCATCCAAAATCCATAAACCCCAAAGTTATTCCATATGAGTCCACCATACCTTCCGACATGCGGTATCTACCTGTCATTCCAAGTAAATATGTATGTGCCAAACTCTAAGCCCTCAAATGAAATTATGTTTTGCATGCTCGAACAGCTCATGTATCAACTAGGGTTGTCTGTATCTTCCATGCTAGGCGGGTTATTCTCACGAGGAGTGGACTCCACTCCTCACTCACGAGAAAATGGTTGGTCACCGGGATGCCCAGTCCCATGCTCAATTCAAATCAAAATAATTGCAAACAAAACTCCCCCAGGATTGGTGTTAGTTGGAGGCACCCGTTGTTTCGGGCAAGCCATGGATTGATGATTGTTGGTGGTGGGGGAGTATAAACTTTACCATTCTGTTTGGGAACCGCCTATAATGTGTGTAGCATGGAAGATATCGAGATCTCTTGGTTGTTATGTTAACAATGAAAGTATGCCACCCAAAATTTTATTTATCTCTATTTCAAAACTCGAGCTCTGGCACCTCTACAAATCCCTGCTTCCCTCTGCGAAGGGCCTATCTATTTACTTTTATGTTGAGTCATCCTCCTCTTATTAAAAAGCACCAGTTGGAGAGCACCATTGTCATTTGCATGAATTACTATTAATTTATATTGAGTATGACTATGACTGGATCTCTTTTACCATGAATTACAATGCTTAGTCTGTCCTTGATCTTTAGAGGTGCTCTGCATTTATGTTTTGCAGTCTCAGAAAGGGCTAGCGAGATACCACCTTGTTATATCATATTATGATTGTTTTGAGAAAGTGTTGTCATCTGAGATTTATTATTATTGCTCACTAGTTGATTATGCCATTGATATGAGTAAATATGAGACCTAAGTGTTATTGTGAATATGGTTAGTTCATAATCTTTGCTGAAAACTTGAATGCTAGCTTTACATATTTGCAACAACAAGAGCAAACAGAGTTTGTAAAAGTTTTTCTTTATCACTTTCAGTTTATCAACTGAATTGCTTGAGGACAAGCAAAGCTTTAAGCTTGGGGGAGTTGATACATCTCCATCGTATCTACTTTTTCAAACACTTTTGCCCTTGTTTTGGACTATAACTTGCATGATTTGAATGGAACTTGTCGGTGTACTAGAGTAGGGGTACCCTAGTATCCCGAACTTGTGCACGGGCAGTTGCAGCACCCCGCGACAAGGCTTGCCGGGTGACCGCCAAGGTCCTCCGTGCTTCCTTTGGAGCCATTCAAGAACAAAGTATTCAAGCCAAGGAGACAAGGCCCCGGCAAGAGGAGCTCGCCGGGAAGGCCAACCAAGGCATCTCCAGGAACTTGCCGCGACACGCCACGCGTCCCGGCAAGGCCCGGTGAGCGACAAGCTTCCGGACGCGACAAGACAGCGACCGTGGCAAGGCGCTTGCCGCGACAAACTACCACTCTGTACCCGCGCTCCAGCACATACACCAACGTGTCGCCCTGGGACCTTTCAAGGCGCGTGTGGCAGGAGGCTGTGCAGCCAGCGGTGCGCGGTGGCAAGCGAAGCTGACAAGATTGCCATCGTGGCAAGCGGTGGCATCCCTGACGGTCCTTTTTGCACTATTTGGGCGACGCAGACGGGCATTTAATGCCTTTGTCCCCTGCCGTCAGGGTTAGGTAGGATACACTGTACAGGTAGTTGTACCAACCGCAATTCCTTTTCCATTTTTACCCTTATCTACGTTGCCACCTGTCGGAGACCCCTTGAGCATATAAAAGGAGGCCCATGCACAACGTAGGGGAGGGGTTCGAAGCCAGAAAAACACTCACGCTCGGTCTCGTTAGCAGCTAGAGTGTATTGTAGCACTCAGCGCTCCCAAGCAAGAACTCAATACACTCAGACATGCAGCAGTAGGAGTGTTATCTCTCCGGAGAGCTCCGAAGCTGGGTAAACTGCTCGTGTGCTTCGCCTCGATCCGCTCTTCGTGCGACCTCCGCCCCCCGCTGAACCGAAAGGGGCTCGGTCCGCCGGCCCCATAGGTGTTCGTGGATCAGTTTCCCCGACATCTTTGGCGCGCCATGTAGGGGGCGTCGAGGTTGTGTGAACCTGATCCGGCGTTCACACGAGCTAGATCTTCATCTTCTTCATCGACATGCCACCGAAGAAGAAGGCTTCGGCGGCAGTTGCTCCGTCCACGTCGATCCCACCATCACCAGAGCAAACGGGTGGTGGGGTAGACGCCGGCGGGAGAACGGACATCGACGAGGGAGCTCGCGGTGCTGCCAGGTCCAAGGACAAGGCCGCGCAGACCTCGGCGTCCGTACATGCACCGCGCCCATCTCAGGAGGCGCAGGACCGACAGTGTCATGGTACTCGCAGGGCCATACGTTTGTTGGGCCAAGATCAAGCTGGTGGATCTCGGGGTGCTCAAGACCAGCATGCACGCCAACATGCTGGCACGAGCGAGACACGGTCGCGTGGACGGGATACTGCTCCTTCTAACATAGTTAGAAGTCCGAGCATATCCCGCTCCTCGCACCGTTCGCCACTGCCGCCCACCACTCCAGCAGAAGCTTTGGCGCGAGCTCAACTGCTCCTGGATTACCCTCCAACGACAGACAAGATCGATGGATGGAGGGCCACCATTCAGAGTCTCATCGGCTTCGCCAACGGCGACACTCCGCGGCAGCCGAGTACGTCGCTGCCGCGGCAGGACTGCCAGGCGCGAGCCGATGGCGACGAAACCGGTGGGGGTGCAACCACCATGCACTCTCCACCCTGAAGGCCAAGATCGCCGACTCGCCGGATCCACCTCGATAGCGACTCCACCGCATCATCAGATCCACGAGCTCGCCGCGATCAGCGCCAAGTTCTTCACGAACGACGGCAAGAAGACGGTCGAACTCGCATCGAGCGCTGAAGAGAAGCGCGGCGTCAATCAGACAAGCGCGCTGGGCCCTCTGTCGACATGCATGCACCAGGGGAACCAGGCGACTTGCCGTACACGGTAGGTTGCCCTGCGTTCACTCGTGAGCTGCGGCAAGTCCAATGGCCCAGCACGAAGAATTTCAAGCCAGACGTGCCAGAGAAGTACGACGGCAAGTTGCATCCGTCGGAGTTCCTCAGCATCTACACCATCGCGGTGCAAGCTGCCGGGGGGCTGGATGACAAGATCCTGGGCAACTACTTCCCGCTGGTGCTCAAGCCCAATGTCAGATCCTGGCTCATGCACTTGCCGGACAACTCCATATCCTCCTGGGCAGACCTATGCCATCAGTTTGTCGGCGCCTTTACAGGCGGCCACAAGCCTCATGGCCAAGAGAGTGACCTTCATCTGCTCGCCCAGAAGGAAGGAGAGCCCCTGCGCAAGTACATTCAGAGATTCAGCCGCGTACAGCACAACATCCCAGATGTCCACCCTGCCGCGGTAATCAGCGCGTTCCATCAGAACGTGCAAAACCGCAGGATGCGGGAGGAGATGGCGATGTGCAAGATCAGAGACGTCAGTGAGCTATATGCCCTGGCCGACAAGTGTGCACGTGCTGAGGAAGGAAGGAAACTCCCCGGAGAGAATATAGGAGCAGGAGGATCTGATAGTGAGGAGACTGCCCAGGCAAAGAGAAACCGGCGGCGGAACAACAGGAAGAAGAAAGGCAAAGATGTGCTAGTCGTTGAGCAGTCCGGCAACGGAGGTGGCGCCAAGAAAGCCAAAACTGGTGGCTCCGGCAAGGAGATTGTCGCGGGCACCAACTACCAGGCTGTGGCGGTCGCCGACAAGCAGGACGGCACCAACAAGCAGTACTGCAAGATCCACCGCACCAAGGGCCATGACCTCCAGAGCTGCAAGAAAGTCGAGCAACTTGTCGAGCAGCAAAAGGCTGAATACGAGCGACACGTCAAGGAGAAGGCCCAGGAAGGTGCTGGAGGAGCCCTCAAGAAACACCCCGGCCGAGGATGACGCCGCGGCAAGGCCAAGCAGCGGCAAGGAGACAGACCTCCCCGCGGCCGCGACAAGGATGAAGATGACGACGACGATGAAGATATGGATGATGACGAGACCGATGAGCAGGAGTTCCAGAAAGCCACAGAGGTCCTGTGCATTGACGGCGGTGCTTCTCTGCATACTTCACACCGCCAGCTCAAGCAGTGGGTGCGGGAAGTCAATGCGGTAGAACCACCCATCGAGTCACGCAAGCCTCTGAAATGGTCCAGCACGCCTATCATCTTTGATATTGAGGACCACCCTGATCGCATAACTGCGGTTGGGTGCTTGCCGATGTTGGTTTCACCAACTATCCGCAACCTCAAGGTCACTAAGATGCTAGTAGACGGCGGGGCCGGCTTGAACCTGATCTCCTCCGCGGTACTCCAAAAACTCCAGATCCCTGATAGCGAGCTCGAAGAGACCGGCACATTCCAAGGAATCAATCCGGGAAGGAGCAAGCCGAAGGGAAAGATCACGTTGCCGGTGACATTTGGCAGCGAGTTGAACTTCAGGACTGAGAGGGTCACTTTTGACGTTGCTGACTTTCCATTGCCTTACAATGGGATACTCGGCCATCCAGCACTCGCCAAATTCATGGCAGCCTCTCACTATGCATACAACATGCTGAAGATGCCAGGCCCGATAAGTGTCATCTCTGTCCCTGGCGACAAGAAGGATGCTCTTATCTGCGCCGACAAGATCTACCGGGAAGCAGCAGCCGCAACAGATCGCAAGTCACTTGCCGTTGAAGCTCCCGGGGCGAAGAAGAAGACCAAGTCCGGCAAGAGTTCTGATGCCCACTCCGGCAAGCGCACCTCTTCGGAGTGCTGCGCTACCGTCAAGGATGCACCATCGAGCTCCACCGGCAAGTGTAAGAAGACAATGGCGGCTCCGCCAGAGACCAAGAAGGTGTCCGCCAAGGAGGATGGCACTGGTGGTACCTTCACCATCAGTGCCACTCTTGACCCTAAATAGGAAAGCACGCTCATTGCTTTCCTGCGGGCGAACATCGACGTGTTTGCATGGCAACCGTCTGACATCCCTGGTGTTCCCAGGAAAGTAATCGAGCACCATCTTGCCGTCTGTCCTCATGCGCGGCCCGTCAAGCAGAAAGTCAGGAAACAGGCAGTGGAGCACCAAGAATTCATCGCAAAAGAAATCAAGAAATTGGAAGCAGCAGGCCTTGTTAGAGGAGTGCTCCATCCTACGTTGTTGGCCAACCCTGTAGTCGTGCACAAGGCAAACGGGAAATGGAGGCTTTGTATCGACTTTACCGATGTCAATAAAGCTTGTCCCAAAGACCCATTTCCCTTACCGCGCATCGACCAGATTGTTGACTCCACGGCCGGATGTGACTTGCTTTCATTTCTTGATGCATACTCAGGATACCATCAGATCTTCATGGCAGAAGAGGATGAGGAGAAGACCGCATTCATCACCCCATGTGGCACATACTGTTTCGTACGGATGCCTTTCGGTTTAAAGAATGCTGGTTCAACATTTGCAAGGGTAGTCCATGATGCCTTTGAGCCGCAAATACACAGAAATGTGGAAGCATACATGGATGACATAGTGGTCAAGAGCAAGGACAAGGCGACTCTGATTCAAGATTTAGACGAAACCTTTGCGAATCTGCGCAAGATCAACCCCAAGCTCAATCCCGAGAAGTGTGTGTTTGGAGTCCCCTCCGGCAAGCTTCTCGGGTTCTTCGTGTCTCAGCAGGGAATTGAAGCCAATACCGACAAGATCAAGGCCATTGAGCAGATTGAAGCACCAAAGCGCGTCAAGGATGTACGAAGACTTGTCGGTTGCGTAGCTGCCCTCAGCAGGTTATCTCTAGGTCTACTGAGCGCGCCCTGGCATTTTTCAAAATATTGAAAAAGGCAGGTCCAATGAAATGGACTCCGGAGGCGGAGGCTGCGCTGCAGGACTTGAAGAGATACCTGTCCTCCACTCCAACACTTGTCGCACCTAAGCCACAAGAGAAGTTGCTGCTATATATAGCAGCAACCAATCAAGTGGTTAGTGCTGCGTTAGTAGCGGAGAGGGAGGCGGATGATGAGTCAACAACAACAGCAGATGCACCCAGCGACAAGCAGAGGAATTCACCGGCAAGCTCTGGTCCCGACAAAGATGGATCTGCGCAGGCGCGTGAGAAAATGCAGAAAAGAATGGTGCAACGCCCAGTTTACTTTGTCAGTTCCCTTCTGCAGGGGGCCAGGTCAAGGTACTCTGGTGTGCAGAAATTGCTTTTCGGCCTTCTCATGGCCTCTAGAAAGCTGCGCCATTACTTCCAAGCACATGAGATCACAGTCGTCACTCGTTTTCCGCTGAAGAGGATATTGCAAAATCCAGAAGCGACAGGCAGGATTGTCGAGTGGGCACTGGAACTGTCAAGCTTTGGCCTCAAGTTTGAGAGCACTTCAACTATCCAAAGAAGAGCATTGGCAGAGTTCATAGCAGAATGGACGCCAACACAAGATGAAGAAATTCCAGAAACGAGCATCCCCGTCAAGGAAGCAAGCAAAGAGTGGCTGATGTACTTTGATGGTGCCTTCTCGCTGCAAGGCCCCGGTGCGGGCGTGCTACTTGTTGCACCCACCGGAGAGCACCTCAAGTACGTAGTCCAGATGCATTTCCCCAAGGAGCAAGCAACGAACAATACTGCAGAGTATGAAGGTTTGCTTCCCAGTCTCAGGATCGCAGCAGACCTTGGGATCAAGAAGCTCATTGTCAGGGGTGACTCACAGCTTGTCGTTCGCCAAGTGAACAAGAATTATCAGAGTCCGTTGATGGAAGCTTACGTTGATGAAGTGAGAAAGTTAGAAGAGCACTTTGACGGCCTACAGATGGAACATGTTCCAAGAGCTCAGAACGACATTGCCGATGGCCTGTCGAAGTGCGCCGCACTTAAGTTACCTGTGGAACCAGGGATCTTTGTGCTCAGGCTGACTCAACCGTCTGTAACGCCATCAACTGGACAGAGCAAGAAGAGGAAGTTGATTTCTAGTGACTATTTTCCGGCAGAGCTCCCCGAAGCCGCCGCCAAGAAGGTCCTCAAAATCAACACCAAGGGTGCTGAGGAGCAGTCTGCTCCGGCAAGCCCTAGGGTTTGTTCCGTTGAAGCAGACGCTCCCGACAAGTTTTGCTCCGGCAAGCTTGTCGGGTAACATCAAGCTCCGGCTGAGCCGCAGGTTCTCGCCGTAGAAGCGGATGTTCCCGCAGCAGCAGATGTGCCTTTAGTCCTTGTTGTCGAGCCGCAAGCTCCAGCATGGGCACAGTAGATTGTCCGTTTCCTTCAGACAGGAGAACTTCTCGAAGAGCAAGAAGAAGCAGAAAGAGTAGCCCGGCAGTCAAGTATGTACCAGTTTGTCAACAACACACTGTATAGAAGAAGACTCAACGGTGTGAAATTGAAGTGTATTCACCGGGAAGACGGACAAAAGCTGTTGGCAGAGATACATGGAGGCATATGTGGCCACCACATTGGCGCAAGAGCACTTGCCGGCAAAGCATTCCGGCAAGGTTTCTTTTGGCCGACAGCCCTCCAGGATGCAACTGCACAAGTAACCAAGTGTGAAGCGTGCCAGTTCCATTCCAAGCAGATACACCAGCCAGCTCAAGCTCTCCAGACGATCCCTTTATCCTGGCCATTTTCGGTCTGGGGGCTCGACATCCTCGGCCCCTTTCCCCGAGCTGTCGGGGGCTTTGAGTACTTGTACGTTGCGATCGACAAGTTTACAAAGTGGCCGGAAATGGAAGCAGTGAGGAAGATGACAGCACAGTCAGCAGTCAAGTTCTTCAGGTCAATTGTTTGCCGCTTCGGGATCCCTAACAGGATCATCACCGACAATGGCACGCAATTCACGAGCCGCACCTTCATGCAGTACGTCCAAGATCTTGGCGCCAAGGTCTGCTTCGCTTCTGTTGCTCATCCGAGAAGCAACGGTCAAGCGGAGAGGGCGAATGCTGAAGTGTTGCGCAGGCTCAAGACCAGGACTTTCGACAGGCTGCACAAGTGCGGAAAGAACTGGATCGAGGAGCTGCCAGTGGTTCTTTGGTCGATCAGGACGACGCCAAATCGAGCCACTGGCCAGACACCTTTCGCTCTAGTTTATGGAGCAGAGGCAGTTCTCCCCACGGAACTCGTATACGGGTCACCTCGAGTGCTCGCTTATGATGAGCTTAAGCAAGAGCAGTTGCAACAAGATGACGCGCTGCTCCTTGAGGAAGACCGTCTTCAGGCTCCTGTACGAGCTGCTCGATACCAGCAAGCTTTGCGCCGCTACCATAGCCGCAAAGTTAATGCCAGAAGTCTCAAGGAAGGCGACCTTGTTCTTCGGCGCGTTCAGTCCGCCAAGAATTCCAACAAGTTGACGCCGAAGTGGGAAGGCCCTTACCGGGTGAAATGAGTCACTAGGCCTGGCGCTGTCCGCCTTGAGACCGAAGATGGCATTCCGGTGAGCAACTCCTGGAACATTCAGCATCTTCGTAAGTTTTACCCGTAAGGCGCGGTTGCCGGAACCTGTTCTGGCAACCACCTTTTGTACAAGTCTTGCCGATATTGCATGTAATCCTTTGTACAAAGCCGGGCGCAGAACCCGTGCATAAGTAAAGCTCATGTGCTCTGCACATCTTGTCAATTTCATGCTTTCTATTTTTTGGCATGCGTTATCTGACACTTTGTGCAGCGCCTACCCCCGGTAAGCAATAACGAGCCGTAAGGCTCCATATCTTTATTTTCTCTTCTTTTCTTTTTCTCAAAAAGGAAAGGAAGGTTCCCTCGCCCACAAGTTTGCCGGGGGGAAAGGAGAAGATGATGGTGTGGACCAGGCATCGTTCAAGGAAGTTTCGCCTTACCGGAAAGCAGACGACAGAAAAGCTAAGTTGCCAAAGTTTGAGCAATCAGTTTTAAAAATTTTAAGTTATCTTCCTCGAACGACCGTACTTTGTATGGAAAACCTGTGCGCGGAGGAACCAACTCGTAGCTAGTTGCGCCCTTACTTTGTTTCGAGTCCGCTCAACAACTTAAGTGAGCCACGACTAGCTGCGATAAGGTTTCTTGTCGGTAGCGGCACCGCCAGCAGGCTGCTGACGTCCCGCCCTCAGCGCTCGCGGCCCAGGTGCCTGCGCCGACAAGTTCCCTAAAAGCGTAGGGCAAAAACATACAAAGGAAGGAATCAAGTACAAGAAATAACACAGCAATCTCTACCCAAAATAGAGTTATATTACAAGATAGCTTGTCGCAGCTCTAACAGATTGTTCTCATGACATGACCAGCAGCGACAAAGAAAAAGAGAAAACGGGCGGCCTAATCTACGCGATCTCCCTCAACCCTCTTGATCCCGCTCACCTTGTCCACAATGGGTGCGACAAGGGCCTTGAGCGCTTCCAGATCAGCATCCGGCGGCAGGGACCTAAGGACGTTGGTGAGGTTGAGGCCTGGGTTGCGGAAGGCCACCTTCACCAGCACCTTTTGAAGAGCTCCCGCGCAGATCTTGCGCGACTCGTCGGCCAGCTGCTTTGGGATCTTCTCCCAGAGTCGCTGGAGGGCCATCGCCACGCCTTTGAAGAACAAGGTGAGCTTGGCGCTGGGTTGGAGGTGCTCATCGGAGGAATACCCGAGATCCTCCATCCCCAGCTGCGCCAGCTCCCCATCGATGGCTGCGGCAACATTCACGAGACCCTCGGTCCAGTGCTCCACAGTCTCCCTAAAAGCATTCTGGGCGGCAGCAACACTCGCCAGCAGCGCCTCGTCGGCCTTGATCTTCTCCTTCAAGGCCACCTCCTGCTCCCTGGCGCCGTCTAGCGTCTTGGTCAAAGTGGCCAGCTTCAACTCAAGATCTGCGTTGGAGTCCTTGGCGGCGCTAAGCTCTTTGCTCCTCTCAGCGAGACGACCCTGCAGCTCACCATGAGCGGCGGCATCCTTCTCGCGCTCACGCTTGAGCGCGGCAAGCTCCTCGCCGCTCGCCTTGAGATCGGCCTCCAGTTGCGCCATCTTCGTCTCTAGCTCCTTCTTGGCGGCCTCGGCAGCTGCGGCAACATCCTCTGCTTCCTTGAGAGCCCCGCCAATTGCTTGCTCGCGCATGGCAAGCTCCTCCTCGTGGTTGTCAAGGTTGACCTTGCGCTGCGCCAACTCGCCTTCCTGTGCAGATAGATTTTCGGCGACAAGCCGCTGTTGCTCTTCAACTTCAGCCTTCTCGAGGAGGAAGGCTTTCCGCTCCTCGGCGACTTGCTCCCGCTCCTCTGCCAGGGATCGGAGAGCTTCTTGCCTGAGACCTCGGAGCTCCTCCGTGCGCTTCTCGATGTCCACTCCCGCCTTCGCGACAAGCGCTTCTCGGGATTCCAGCTTGGCCTATCGGGCGCGGTAAAGCGACAACAGCTTCCGCAGCAGCCGCTCCTCCTCAGGCTCGTCGCTGCTGCTGCTTGGCACGTCGACCAACGTCAGCCCAGCGGAGGCGAGCACCTCCCCATCCAAGATTTCTCCTTCGACCGGCGCCCTGGAGCTTGACGCCCAGGGGAGCTTGATGAAGATGCCATCGCCGGCCTTCAAATAGGCACCGGGCTGGGGCTCTTCGGAGCCTGGCGCTGCAGCAGCGGCGGAGGGATCGGCGGTCGGCGTAGCGCCTGACGCTCCTGCGGCCTCGGGGCCGTCAGTGCGATCGCCGGATCCCTCGCCAGCTTCTGCAGCGACAGCTTTGGCGGCCTCTTCGCCGGCGGGATCATCAGCGCCGGCTTCTCCTTCGGTGGCAACGGCGTCGTCGGTATTGCTGTGCGCGTTCTCCTCGTCGGCGACCTCGGTTTCCATCGGCTCCGTGGCAGACGGATCTGACGAACGGAAAAAGGAGAAGAGTCAAGCAAATATCCAAAAAGAAAATCAGAAGAAGAAGAACCCAAGGGAAGTTTTCAAGCAAGAGGACCTGTACTAGGATCTGCAGTCGTGGTCTCAACCACCGGAGGGTCGCTGGTGCCGTCCCTTGCCGGAGAACTGTCCCTTGCCGAAGAACGCTCCTTTGCCGGGGAATCCTCCCTTGGCGGTGTAGTCGAAGCAGATGGCATTTCGGGAGCGGCTTCCGGGCTCTCCTGGTGAGGCTGCTCTGCTCCTGCACAAACCAACAGTCAGATATCTGCAAAGGAAGAGCACCCATGCGCGCCTGACAGCAGGAAGTAAACTATATACTTACGCTAGGGGCTGCACTGGGGGCTGCTTTGGGGAAAAGTTGTCGGGTCCGGCAAGGTGGTCTCGGGCACGCCCCCTGCTGTCGCGGTGGGTTCGTCCTCGACGACAATCACCGGGACCTTGGCTCTCTTCACCGCTCTCTGGGCCAGAGTCCTGAAAAGGAATGGGTTCGGAGTATAGCAAATCAGATACAAGACAAAACAGCAAGAATTGAAGAACTACAAGTACAGCAAAGAATCTTACTCTTCTTCTTCCTCGTCGGAGCTGAGCGTGGAGAGATCAAAGTCCGGCTCGCCTCCGGTGCGACGAGGCGGAGGGGTAGGTTGCCTTGTCCGCTTGGCAGGAGCAGTAGCGGTGGACCGGGAAGACCCCGCTCTAGTTGCCGCAGCGGCGTGAGGCGCTCCCGCGGCAACAGTACTTGCCGCGGTAGAGCGTGTCGCGCGGCGTGGCGGTTGTTGACTCGTCTACCACCCCGCTACGTCCACGGCCTTGCGGAGACGCCTTCTTGGCGGAGCTGGGGGATCCGCTTGCGGTGAGCTGTCTGAAGGTTCGGGCCCGACAACCTCTCCCTCGCCGGGCTCGCTCGACTCAACTTCAGGCCCGACAAGTTCTCCCTCGCCGGCAAGCTCCTCTCGCTCAGCAAGGCTTGCCGCCTCTGCTGCCTCTGCCTCCTCCACGGTGAATCCAAACTCGCCCGCGGCAGCTGCTGCCGCCGCCTCTTCCAGCCGAGTGGCGATGCGCTGCATCTCCGCATCGGTGGTGTCGCGAGTAAGGATCTTCTATTCATCGGAGCGGACCGGCACTTCTACCAAGCCGTTAAAGAAATCCCGCACGACGTCGTCTGCAGGCTCTTGCTAGGTTGGGACAATTCCATGCGAATCGCACAGCGGCATCATTGCACGGATGCGGTCGAGCGAGGAGTTGTTGCACAGCGGAACGACACCCCTCGGCAACATGAATGCTTCGGGATGCTGGGGATCGCGCTTGAACAGCTCCAGGATCATCGCGTCCAGTTCCAGGACAGTGAAGTTGAAGTTGAGGCCCGGGTGCAGCCTCATGATATCCGCCGAGTTTTGGAACTCCCAGGCGGGTCTCCTCCTCTCTTGCAGGGGGGCGATGCGGCGGCAAAGAAAATCTGCGCCAACGGCGCCTACGGTGAGCCCGGCAAGCCTGAGGCGTAGGATCCGGGTGACGGCAATCTTCAGCCTATCGTCTTTCGGGGCCACGTTGCTCCAATCGTTGCCGCGCGCTATTGGGGCTTGGCGCTGGGCGGTAAATAGCTGCGGGTTTTCCTCGACAATCCAGCACCATTCTGCTCTCCATTCCTCCCACTTGCTGCGGAGCTCTCCCTCCAGATAAGCTTCCTTCTTGCCAGCTCTTGAGATCCAGGCAATTCCGCCGGATAAAGGCTCTCCTCTCTCAACTCGGGGCATAAAGAAGTGGCGGAAAAGAGCTACATTTGGATGGACTCCGACAAAGTTTTCGCAGAGATGTGCGAAAACTGCCATGGTCAAAACAGCATTGGGGGTGAAGTCAAGGAGGCGGAACCCGTAGGTATTCATGATGTCGCACAAAAATTAAGAGAAAGGCAGGCAGAGCCCGCAGTAGAAGAACAGCGCGAAGAAAGGGTATCCATTCGGAGCCAGTTCCGAAGTGACAGCTGGGAGTACCTTCGTACGCGGATGCGCTCGCGTCTCCGTCGACCAGAAGAGGTAGTAGTACTCCCTCAGCTCCTTCGCGGCGAGCTGGGGGGGAGATTGCCCGCTCCTTTCGCAGTGCCACAAGCCGCTGCGCCTCGGCCGACTTCACGACCTTCCCCTTGTCGGCTTTCGGAGCCATGGCGAAGGTGGTGGGGGAGATCGGCGGCGTTGGTGATGCTGGTGGCGATGGGGGCGGAGCGCTGCTCTCTTTCAGCTTTAGGAAGAAGGGGGAGCGGCGGAGATTTCTGAGATTGGGGTAGCAACCGGCGATATGGGCGAACTGCCCCTGTTTCCCCTGCTTATAAAGAGGGAGGGGGCGGGCGTTCCGTATTTCCGAATAAAGAAACCACCCACAATCTCTCCCACGACGCCACATTCAACGCGTGTCGTTCGGGGAGGGCACGGTGGATACGGAGTAAGATACGGCGTAACCCAAGCCGCGCGCGCCCGTGCCCTGTTTTGGGCCTGGCCCAACAGCGTTCGGCACCGTGTGTGATCTAGGCCCGGGGGCTCCTGTCGGTGTACTAGAGTAGGGGTACCCTAGTATCCTGAACTTGTGCACGGGCAGTTGCAGCACCCCGCGACAAGGCTTGCCGGGTGACCGCCAAGGTCCTCCGTGGTTCCTTTGGAGCCATTCAAGAACAAAGTATTCAAGCCAAGGAGACAAGGCCCCGGCAAGAGGAGCTTGCCGGGAAGGCCAACCAAGGCATCTCAAGGAACTTGCCGCGACGCGCCACGCGTCCCGGCAAGGCCCGGTGAGCGACAAGCTTCCGGACGCGACAAGACAACGACCGTGGCAAGGCGCTTGCCGCGACAAACTACACTCTGTACCCGCGCTCCAGCACATCCACCAACGTGTCGCCCTGGGACCTTTCCAGGCCCGCGTGGCAGGAGGCTGTGCAGCCAGCAGTGCACGGTGGCAAGCGAAGCTGACAAGATTGCCATCATGGCAAGCGGTGGCGTCCCTAACGGTCCTTTTTGCACTATTTGGGCGACGCAGACGGGCATTTAATGCCTTTGTCCCCTGCCGTCAGGGTTAGGTAGGATACACTGTACAGGTAGTTGTACCAACCGCAATTCCTTTTCCATTTTTACCCTTATCTACGTTGCCACCTGTCGGAGACCCCTTGAGCATATAAAAGGAGGCCCATGTGCAACATAGGGGAGGGGTTCGAAGCCAGAAAAACACACACGCTCGGTCTCATTAGCAGCTAGAGTGTACTGTAGCACTCAGCGCTCCCGAGCAAGAACTCAATACACTCAGACATGCAGCAGTAGGAGTGTTATCTCTCCGGAGAGCTCCGAAGCTGGGTAAACTGCTCGTGTGCTTCGCCTCGATCCGCTCTTCGTGCGACCTCCGCCCCCCGCTGAACCGAAAGGGGCTCGGTCCACCGGCCCCATAGGTGTTCGTGGATCAGTTTCCCCGACAGAACTAACTTGGACTAACGCTGTTTTCAATAGAATTGCCATGGTGTCATTTTTATGCAGAAGTAAAAGTTCTCGGAATGACCTAAAACTCCAGGGAGAATATTTTTGCAATTAATAAAAAATACTGGCGAAAGAATCAAGGTCAGGGGTCCCACACCCTGTCCACGAGGGTGGGGGCGCCCTACCCCCCTGGGTGCACCCGCTGCCTCGTGGGCCCCCTGATACTCCATCGACCTCAACTCCAACTCTATATATTCACTTTCGGGGAGAAAAAAACCAGAGAGAAGGATTCATCGTGTTTTACGATATGGAGCCGCCACCAAGCCCTAATATCTCTCGGGAGGGCTGATTTGGAGTCTGTTCGGGCCTCCGGAGAGGGGAATCCATCGCCGTCGTCATCAGCAACCATCCTCCATCAACAATTTCATGATGCTCACCGTTGTGCGTGAGTAGATCCATCATAGGCTTGCTGGACGGTGATGGGTTGGATGAGATTTACCATGTAATCGAGTTAGTTTTGTTAGGGATTGATCCCTAGTATCCACTATGTTCTGAGATTGATATTGCTATGACTTTGCTATGCTTAATGCTTGTCACTAGGGCCCGAGTGCCATGATTTCATATCTGAACCTATTATGTTTTCATGAATATATGTGAGTTCTTGATCCTATCTTGCAAGTCTATAGTCTCCTATTATGTGTTATGATCCGTTAACCCCGAAGTGACAATAATCGGGATAATTACCGGTGATGACCATAGTTTGAGGAGTTCATATATTCACTAAGTGTTAATGCTTTGGTCTGGTACTCTATTAAAAGGAGGCCTTAATATCCCTTAGTTTCCAATAGGACCCCGCTGCCACGGGAGGGTAGGACAGAAGATTTCATGCAAGTTCTTTTCCATAAGCACGTATGACTATATTCGGAATACATGCCTACATTACATTGATGAACTGGAGCTAGTTCTGTGTCACCCTATGTTATAACTATTACATGAGGAATCGCATCCGACATAATTATCCATCATTGATCCAATGCCTACAAGCTTTTCATATATTGATCTTTGCTTAGTTACTTTACAGTTGCCACTGTTACAATTACTACAAAACTGCTACTGTTACTTGTGCTACCATTACCCTTACTTCCATACTACTTTGCTACTAAATACTTTGCTGCAGATATTAATCTATCCAGGTGTGGTTGAATTGACAACTCAACTGCTAATACTTGAGAATATTCTTTGGCTCCCCTTGTGTCGAATCAATAAATTTGGGTTGAATACTCTACCCTCGAAAACTGTTGCGATCCCCTATACTTGTTGGTTATCAGGTTGTCTGTATGGTCACGAACATGGACATGGTCGATCGGTCTGTCTGCAGGCTGCAGCGATGAACTGTGGCCAAGTAAGGAAGGGCACATGTCGTAGTAGAGGTGCGGAAGTAGCTTGTCACGCAGTCCCGTCTATATTGTGTACACGTACATACAGCCAGGGTGCAAGAAATTAAATACGGACACGTATGTATATACGGGCGAGATCTCGAACGCCTACTCACACATACGTACGGACAGGGCTCGTGTACATGGAGAGGTAGCAGAGGGCAGCAATAGTGTCCTGTTCATCGGTAGCCAACTGGTTGGGTCAAAACGAAGAAAACTGCATCACGTTCGTTGGAAGGCAATGGAATGCATCATGTTCATCAAGAGCCAACCATCTTGGACGGAACAGCCGAAACGAGTCCTGGTGTATCGCAGAACGAAGGAAACGGCCTTCTGTTCGACCGCCTATGGTCGAAATGGGATCCTGTTCATCGGGAGGGGTCTGGCGTACCGCAAAACGGAGGAAACATACTTCTCTTCGACCTCCTACGATCTAAATGGGGGCCTATTGATCAGGAGGGGTGCGGCGTACCGCAAAATGGGACTCCACGGGCTACTATTCATCCATCATCTAATGCCTCGCTCCAGCCTCCATGGGATACTATTCATCCACCGTCGACCTCCTCTAGCTTCTACTGGCTACTGTTCATCCACGGCATCTCCCTCCTACCTCCACGGGATCCTGTCATCCACGGGATCCTGTTCATCCACCCCAACCGGCTCGATCGGGGTCTTGTTCATCTACCGGCAATGGCCTCTACTACCACGGGGTCCTGTTCATCCAACCCCCACCGGTACTGTTCATCCAACTGCCAACAACGCTCATTGTTCATCAAGAGGCAGCAGGTTTGATCGGCTTCAGTTAGCAGCAGTAGCAAAGGAATCACTCGATCGGGTTTAGTTAACAGCTAGGGATCGATCGATCGCTCGGGTTCAGTAACGTGTAGCCCAGTGCAATTGCTCAGGTTCAGTAAGCGAACGCCTCACTCGGGTTCAGTTAGAGCCCAACGCCTCGCACACGTACACGCACGGACATGAGAGAAACGCGCAAACCATAGTGCATCGCTCGGCCCCGACCACCCACCTAATCAGGAACTCCCCGATATTTTCCTCGCCCTTGCTTCTACCATGATTTTTTCCATCATGGACGGCCCAAAGAATGTCATGCAGCTGCATCTCTGGCCCGCCCAGGACGAAAAGACCATTTTTGTCATGATTTTTTGTCACAGAAGTAGGATCCCACCACGTCTATGATGATATCAGGTTTTGTCACAATTATCGTCATAGAAGTGTCATAAGCATGACAGGAAAAAATCGTTCGGCCCAAAATGTCACGGATGTGTCTTTTTTTGTAGTGCAGAAACTTGGTCAATCCATATTGGTGGGACTGAGATCCTTTTAGGTCAAACTGAATTGCTAGGGTTTGGCAGTAGCAATGGTAGTGATCATCTCGGTGGGTCCGGATAGGATAATTTTGGTGAGGCCGAGATAGGAAATTAGGGTTTGGATATATGTGTTTTGAGAAAGTGATTGAGGGTTTTTGGAGCAATACCACAAAGCAGTTGAGAAACAACCTCATCAACAATACCACATCCCCTTTCGATAGTACTGACTTTCCTAAGGGACTCGATGTGATCTTGGATCACTATACAAAAAAAAAAAGTAGAGTCTTGGAGTAACTAATTCTTCTCCTTGACATTTTGAGGGGTCCACATCCATTAGACCTTGCCATGCCAATCATTGATCTTTTTTGAAATATTTTTGCAATGAATGTTAGTTCAATGATGTATATGTTGTTATTAATTACCAAAACCACCCGAGGATTAGTTGCACTTTCAATAAGGTTTAGAAGCCATCCAAGAAGTCCACGAGTGTTGGCATCACTATAAACAAGCCAGAGTTTGTAACACCATTAGCCACAACGCCACCAACTCACCTTATTTCTTCAGACAACGCGATGAGTGATATTTTTATGCCCATCACACCGTTTGATGGAGTCCTAGATTAGGGGGTACTCACCATGTCGGTCACCAGTCGCATGGACTGGGCTGATGACCCCCTAAGATTATCAACTGATGGGCTTCGTTTGTCTAAGTCTGAGAGTGCCAAGAAGGAATGTCTTGAAGACTTGGAGCATACTCCAGATTTAGAGGTAGTCCCTGAAACATTTGTCCCTAGATGCAACCGACATATGTGAACCCTACGCACCCCCAGTATCTATATAAACCAAGAGTGAAGGCCATAGACGCCCGAACTCATTCACATTCAGTCTCATGGTAGATCACCTATACTTCGTACCCCATTGACAACAATACAATCAAAGCATGAGTAGGGTATTATCTCTTCGGGGAGCCTGAACCTGAGTAAACACCATGTCTCATGTTACCATCATGCCAAGCTACCTGATTGGGTCTCCCTACCCGAGATCTACCGGATTTAGCTCCAACATTGGTAGCCCCTATGCATAATCGAAGTAATTCGATGACACGCCTCCAGATCGATGATCACATCGGTTTTTGCTTGACCTTCTTTCAAGGATGACTTTTTGTCTTTGGTAGCATCACCCTCCATGCGGATTTGACTGACCACCTTGGCTAGAGCAAAAGTTCTTCTCCTAGATGAATTGTCAGGTTTGGGAACCTAGAATACACCGCAAATTCTCGCGAACTCACATTTTCGAGCTGGATGTCAGACCAGATCGAATACCACACTGACACACCCATCTAGACCTTGGAATTAATCCTAGCTCATGACAACAACATGATATCTGTCGTGGATTTGTCATGGCAGATGTCCTCATGAAAGGACTTAGTCGTGGAGCCATCGCTACGGGTTAACTTGAAGGGGTTAAAGCGGACACAAAGGCACAAGGGTTTATACTAGTTTGGCCCCTTCGATGAAGGTAAAAGCCTACGTCTAGTTGTGATGGAATTGATGTGGTTTCGATGGCTAGGGAGCAAACAAGCTTCGCCTAGGCTCGAGTTGTTGTTGTTTGTCCTTGAACCGCCACCGGGCCGTCCCCTTATATACACGGGTGACGCCCGTCGGTCCATAGAGTCCCACACCGGTTCATACTCGTAACCCGGTTGGTCTCTATCTATTCCTAACTTACAATGCAAGTTTACATATCAAGCCGGTTTACGGCTACAGGTTCTAAACCGACTACAGGCCTTGGGCCTTCATCTGCTTAATCACCTTTATACTACTAATGAAGCTAACCCGGCCCAGGTAGACTGGTTCACACCTAGTAGTAATATCCCCAACATTAGGCCCCAGATTGATTTGAACTGGTTCATGTCAATCCTTCACAAAAATCTTTGTCTTCAACATCTTCTGGTAATTGGTAAACCGCCATGTCGTCATCATCTCTGGTTGCTATAAACCGGCATGACGTCATCATGAAGTTAACATTCATAACGCCTTCTTTTATTAAAAGATCTGCGATACCCAAGGCAGCAGCTTCACTTTCGAATTTTGTGGCTCCTGGATTCGCGCGCCTGACTCACGTCCTTTGCCTTATAAATAGGACCGAAGGGTCATTTCTTTTTCTCCCCTTCGTCTCTTTCTCTCCGTCTTCCTCGCGTCGCCAGCCTCGGAGCTCCTCCGCCGCCATTGACCTCTGCACCATCTTGGGCCGCTGCATCAACCTGAATGTTCCAGAGCACTGCGGTAGCTTTCCGCGTCTTCCTCGATTCTGGTAAGCCTTCTGGTTCTAGGGCTTCGTGTTCTTGCCATGCTCCTCATTTGTTCATGCTCGCACCCAGACTCCTGGATAGATCCCTGAAATCCTGCTCTGATGTGCGGTAGCCTTTTAGCATCCACCTGTAGTTTCACGCTCAAGTCCATAGATCTCATCTACATACCTGCCCATTGATTCACTTCCGCTCTGCTTTAATCTTTTGAATATTTTTCTATTTTTCTGAACTTGCTTCAGATCCATTACTACAATAGGACCTTGTGAAACCTGTTTCTGCATACTTAGCCATCCGCAACCTCAATTGCTTTCAATGTTTAGATCAGGCGATTTAACTTAGTATAGCATAAGTTAACAAACCGGTATATACCATTAGTCCCCTTGTTGAACCGCCAGAACTCTTTAACCATACGATGCCACTTCATAAAAATCCGGTTTAAGTATATTGCCTCCGGTTTAGCATTATTCATACCAGCGCCTTCCTTTATCCAACGTGTTCTTGAACCGGAATCACCTATTTCTTGTAGATCCCCTCATGGCCAAACAAGTATATGAGTGCAACTGGGTTCCTTCTCGTGTCACAGAAACTCAGTTGGACGATTTAGTCTCGATCGGCGCTTTAGACAGCAAAGAGACTATCCACTGGAGGGTTCCTGGTGATGAATGTCCTCCCACACCTCAAGAGGGAGAGGTTGTGATCTTTGCGGATCACTTAGCCCGGGGCTTCAAACCGCCCGGCTCTAAATTTTACCGGGATGTGTTAGCCAATTTTCAACTCCGCCCGCAAGATATTGGCCCCAATTCTATTACCAACTTATGTCACTTCCAAGGGCTCTGTGAGGTATACCTTCAAGAGAAACCCACAGTTGAATTGTTCAGAGACTGCTTCCACTTAAACCGCCATACAGAATTCACTGATGGTCCCAATACCGAATTGGGCGGTATGGCAATTCAGAAAAGGAGAGAAATCACTTATCCCCATGCCAGACTACATAGTCACCCCAAGGAGTGGAACGCAACATGGTTTTATTGCAAAGATACTTCCCCTGATAATGAAAATCCTTTGCCTGGATTTCATCCGGAGCGGCTCAGCAATACACACCCCTTCCCACAAAGGTTAAGTGCCAAGGAGAGGAGTAAATACGCTCCGCAATTATCCAAGCTCCGAGCCTTCATGGCCAACGGTTTAACAGGAGTAGATCTCGCACGCTGTTGGATATCATGGAGCATACTGCCTCTCAGCCGGCGCTCTGGTTTGATGTGCAAGTATACTGGCAGCGTTGATGACCCACTCCGACACACCAACATCCAGCTCTCCGATGATGAAGTCACAAAGGCTGTGAAGAAAATGCTGAATGAACCGGAGCACCTCTGCGCTCAAACCGGCCTGCCCCCTTTCTGTGCTACCAACAAACCGCCAGCTGTAAGATTTTGATTGTACTTTCTATTGAACCTGTTATTGCTATCTCTGTCTGACATCAATTGCTGCTTACCCAGGGTGATAATCCGTTTTGGAGCAAGAAGCTTCCACAAGACAAACCGGAGAAAGCCGAACGGCCCATCCGGCCAAAGACCAAGGTCGTCAAGAAGCCTACTAAAAAGAGGAAAACCACTAATTCATCTGATCCGGCTGTTGATGATGATGTGGGTAACTCGGACCCTGAGGTAGAACTCGATTCACTAGGCTTACTTTTTACACACCTTATTGATGATGATACTTGTCAGGACGACGCTGAAGCCAGTAATGCTGATGCCGCTGAGGCAATTACTCTTTCTTCCGATTCGGATCCTTTGCCGTTGCCAAAATTTCGCCAGGCAAACCGGAAAGTTAAATTTTCTCATGCTCTTGCTTATTTGGATCCCAAATTTCTTATGAAGACTCAGCAACATGAAGCTCGCCGCACAACCCGGCACAGCGGCCAGGTAGTTACCTCCGCCGGTTTACCGAACAGTCCGGTTCGAAAACGCCGCTCCGAGGTCTCCGACCTTTTTATTAATTTATGTCCTAAAGCAGGTTTCATCCGTCAACCTCTTAATCTGTCCGACTCCGATTATCAGGTTACTTCTCATTCTTCCTCTGGTGAATCGTCGGCCACTCAGCTGCCACCACTGAAAACGGTTCTTGGGTAAGCTAGACTAAACATATGCTTCTGGTATACCACGTTATAACTTATGCTGTTTCTTGACTCTTTGTTTCTCTTTCAGGGCTAAACCTAAACCGAGCAAGAAAGCCCGCCTGGATAAAGCGGCCGAGGAAAATGTCGCCCCTGAACAGGATAAAACACCGGATCTTGAAACGTCCGTTTATGAGGATATTCCCAATGATCCTCCCTTGCAAGATGATGCTATTCCTGAGAAAAGGCCTCTCAATACCTCAGTCCCTGTTGACCAGCCTGCCAGCCCCGTCCGGATTGATGGGTCTCGCAGTCCTTCAAAGCCTACCGATAAACCGACCGCGCCAACGCAAACCGGCGAGTCCAAGGATGATGACGTTGTAATTACTGGCGTAGGTCGCTTTGAACCAGGGAATCCTGTCGCTTTGGCCAAGCATACTGTGAAAGAAGATTTTTCTGCCATGAACAAAGGCAAAAGGGATGTTGATCTGGAAACATATGCTGCTCTGAGTGCCCAAGATGTTCATTCTGGTTACTTGAACTGGCTATATACTAGTCGTGACTGTGAAGCTGGCCTGGTAAAGATAATGAGAGATAAATATGAGGTAACTTCCTTGCGCTTCTTCTTTCTTTAATTACTGCCACTGTATTAATCCTCCTAGCCCCCAAGGGCCGGTTTGTAATCTTCTTCAAACCGGGACTTGAATATAGTCCCCAATACTTTGAAATCCATCAATGTAGCCCCCAAGGGCCGGTTCAACTTAGTATAGTTAAACCGGGACTCCAACAAAGATTCTAACATCAGAACATAACTGAGCAAATAGCCACTAGCCCCCAAGTGCCAAGTTGAATACCTGTATTGAGCTTGGGACTTTGCGATTTAGTAATAGATGAAAATTGAAGGTGCATTAGCCCCCAAGTATCAAGCATATAACTTGTTATGTGGTTGGTACTTGTCAGGACCCCGATTCTATGCCGCACCGATCTAGCATGTAACACGCACGGTATTCCCACGAGTGTCGCCTTACCATGCCCGGGACCGTTTGCGCCTTTTGGCACACGTATATGATAATGTCGCTAGCATCCATATGACAAAGAACTCGGGCTGACATGGCTAGTCGTGAACCCAAAGTGGCACTAACTTACAGGGACAGGCATACATGACCCAGCATCGAACGTGTCGGTCATCAGCGAGTGAATCTGGGCTGTAGCAACTGGGCTAGCAGGACTCTGATAAACCGGGCTGTAGCAGGCTAACAGGACTCCGGTAGACACCGCATGACATTTCCCCGAAGGGACAGACACAGGAACGAAGAAGGACACATGCCGGCCAACCTAAGTGTTCCGGAGCAGTAGCAAGCTACCAGGGCTCGGTGGAAGCACTAGGAGACATTTCCCGGTAAGAGAGGCTACTAAGGATAAACAACTAGATAGTCAGATCCCACACATAGCAATACATATTACACGTACGCATAACATGCAAGCATGTGATGTACAACATGGCATCACAGCATAACTCAACAACTCATATAGATAAGGCTCAAAGAGCCATCATAGCATTATTACAAACAGGGGTCACATGACCCAACATTCAGAGCAAACAAGCAACAGGCGGAAGCATTACATGTCTGAGTACAGACATCTACAAATGAAAAAGGCTGAAGAGCCTGACTAGCTACAACATCCGATCAAAATCGTAGCTGAGGTACAAGCTACTTGTCGAAGTCCACGAGAACACTAGTAAGACCGAAGTCTCCGCTGCAAAAACATAAATAAAGCAACATGAGTACACAGGTACTCAGCAAGACTTACATCAGATCCTATCATACATGCATTTGTATCAAGAGGGTAATGTGGGGTTTAGTTGCAGCAAGCCAGCTTTGACTCTGTGGCTATCCTGTTCTACGACTACCAGAACTTCTTGAGGTGAGACAACGTACACGAGTCCACTAATCACCACACAATACACTACTATGAATTCATTCCCGTCTCCCTACGAGAAGGCCATCCATAGAACTCACACTTGTCTTGAGCATTTTAGAGTATCCACTTCAAGTTGTCTATCTACCATGTAAGCATCCAAGAAGTCCATAACCGTGAACCCGGCTATTCGAATAGATCATGTTAACCCTGCAGGGGTGTACTTCTTCACACACGCTCTCGCCACTTACCGCCATGTACACGTCATGTATCTCGGCAACCTTCAAGCGGAAGCCTGGCGAGGGTGTCGGCCACGACCTGACTAACCACACAAGACTCTAGCCCAGGTTTATCGCCTATTCGGGTTCCATCCGCAAGGAGATCCGGCCGGGGTTTCACTCACGGCCCCAAATGATGTGTGCAGGGTTCCCAAGCCCACCTCGCCGGATGGATCTACGCTTGGTACACCGTGCCACTTGTGCCTAGTCTATCCCAAGCCCACCTGGCCGGGTGCCACTTGGTAGACTACTAACACTACCTACAAACACCAGAAACTAGTTGCGACCCTGGACAGAGACCAAGTTGGTTAATAAGTCGAGAGGGGCCGAGTTACCGGAACCCAATGTGTGGTAGTATCGAGTCATTGGACAACATACATAGAACTCAGTGCTTAAGGACGGTTCCAGTGAGACAACCCACCATGTACTCCTACATGGCCTCTCACCGCTACCTTTACCAAATCGTGTTCACACACTTAACTCTCAGCACCAGAACATATCATAACACTCCAATTCATTCCCAATGAATCAAACCTGACACAAATCTAAGCAATAGCAGGCATAGCATGGTAGGAACACAACAATGGCTTCAATCAACTCCTACACATGCTAGTGGGTTTCAACTATTTACTGTGGCAATGACAGATCATGCAAAGGAATGGGTTCAACTACCGCAGCACAAAGTAGCAGATGAATCGTTGTTGTCCTAATGCAATAACTGAGAGCAGGAGCGAGAGAGTAGGATTGTATCGGAATGAACAAGGGGGTTTGCTTGCCTGGTATATCAACAAGGAAGGCACTGCTCCTCAGACAGATACTCTGGAACGGTCTCCGGAGCAGGACGTATCGAGAAGGAACGGTGTCGGCAATCAATACACAGACATATGCAACAATATGATGCATGAACATGGCATGTAGATGTGATGGTGTTTGAGCTAATGCAAGTAGTATTAAAATTGAATGAAGTCCATTTGAATCAAGGGTTCAAATGCAACTCCAAATTAAGCTCTTATAAAAGCCATTTACATGTTTTCACCTATACAGCAGGTTTAGGTTGGTTTGTCATGCATGAAACTGGTACAGATGGAAAGATTGCATTTTTCTGATAATTTTTCATATATAAATTATTTCAATCTGAGCTACGGTTGAATTTCTATGATTTTTTGAAGTTTTGCTAATTTTCTGGAATTTCCTGAATTAAAATAATTCCAGAAAATAAATAATTGCGTCAGCACTGCGTCATGCCTGCGTCAGCAAGTCAACGGTGCTGACCAGGTCAAACCTGACGTGTGGGGTCCACACGTCAGTGACAGGGGGTTAAACAGGGGTTAGTTTAATCCTAATTAAAAGATTAGTGGCGCTGGGGCCCACTGTCAGTGTCAGGGAGTTAGATTAGGTGGTGAATAGCTTAAGCTAATCACCTGACGAGCCGTACCCACCTGACAGGCCGGCGCGGTCAAGCGGTCAACCCCACCGGCGTTAAGCCGCCGGCGAGGCCGAACGCGGCGGAGGGGCTCGGGACCGCGTCTCCGGCGACCAAAAGGGCCGCGGAGACCATCTTCGAGGAGCTGGTGCTCGCGCGCATCCAGTGGGACACGCGAGAGACCGTGGGGGTGCCGGAGCTCGCCGAAGCGGAGCTCGGGGCGGCGGCCGGAGCACGGGCTCCGAGCGGGAGCGGCTGTGGGGCACGGGGAGAGGGAGAGGTCCAGGGGAGGAGGGAGAGCGAGAGAGAGTGGGGGAGGACCGGGGCGGCGTGTGGCGATGTCCGGGGCATCCAGGGCGACGAGGAGGACGCCAGGCAGGCAGGGAGGGAGGAGGTGGCCGGGCGTGTGGCCTCGGCCGGCTGTGGCGCGGGCACGCAGCTGCTTGGGCGAGGGGGAGGAAGACGACAGAGGAGGGGGGGCAGGTGGGCTGGGCCAGCTGCTGGGCTGCGAGGTGCCGGGCCAGCACAGGAGTTGGGCCGCAGGTAGGTCCAGGTAAGGTTTTCCCTTTTATTTCTGTTTCTATTCTATTTTTTTGACATTTGTTTTGATTTAGTAATATTACCAAATCATTTTATTTACTTATGCCAATTTTTATAGGAGCTATTTATAATATTCCAAAGCTCCTTAATAAATGGCATAATTTTCGGACATATATTATATATATGACATATATATATCCAATGCAAATAATTATGCATTAATTCCAAATGCCCAGAATAAATACTTATGAGCTCCTAAAAATATTGGTTTGATTTTTATCTCTGCCAAATATTTCAAAGAGCAACATGAACATTTCCTTGGACCTTTTTGGAGCAATTTTTATTTGGGTCATTTCCAGAAATGATTCTGAGGGTTTCACAAATCCTCATTTCAAATTTAAATGAAATTTAAACATGATGCACACATGACTAGCTAGCCTCGAGCATACCAGAACTAGGGATGTGACAACTCGCCCCCACTTGAAAAAATCTCGTCCCGAGATTCAGGGGTCGACGGAAAGAAAGCGGGGTACTCCAGTCGAAGACGAACTTCTTGCTCCCAAGTAGCTTCTCTCTCAGAATGATGAGACCACTGAACCTTGAGAAACTTGATGTTATGACGTCGAGTGACACGCTCTGCTTGATCAAGAATGCGAACTGGGTACTCTCGATATGTGAGGTTATCTTGGAGATCAAGCGTTTCGTGGTCCACTCCGCGGATAGGATCCGAGAAGCAACGCCTGAGTTGAGAGACGTGGAAGACATCGTGCACTCTGGAAAGATGTGGGGGTAGTTCCAACTAGTAGGCAACCTCTCCTCGTCTAGCGAGAATGCGAAAAGGACCAATGTAACGAGGAGCCAACTTGCCCTTGATACCGAAACGATGGGTACCCTTCAAAGGAGTAACCCGAAGGTAAGCTTTGTCGCCAACTTCATAAGTCATATCCTTATGATGACGATCATACTGGCTCTTTTGATGAGACTGGGCTGTTTTCAAATTCTTACGAATGATGCGAACTTGCTCTTCTGCCTCCTGGATCATGTCCGGTCCAAAGAATTGCCTTTCACCGGTTTCTGACCAGTTCAAAGGTGTTCGACATCTTCGTCCATAGAGAACCTCAAAAGGAGCTTTCTTGAGACTGGATTGATAGCTATTGTTATAAGCAAACTCGGCAAAAGGAAGACATTTCTCCCAATCCATACCGAATGAGATAACGCAAGCTCTAAGCATGTCTTCAAGAATTTGGTTGACCCTTTCCACCTGACCACTCGACTGAGGGTGGAAAGCGGTACTGAAGGAAAGATGGGTTCCCATGGCAGTTTGGAAACTCTCCCAGAAATGAGAAGTGAAAAGACTGCCACGGTCTGAATTGATCTCTAGTGGAACACCATGAAGTGACACTATTCGAGAAATATATAAGTCAGCGAGTTGACTAGCGGTGATACTCTCTCGAACAGGAAGGAAGTGAGCCACTTTGGAAAGACGATCAATGACTACGAAGATAGCGTTATTCCCTTTCTTGGTCCTGGGAAAGCCGGTGATGAAGTCCATACCAACTTTATCCCATTTCCACTCAGGAATAGCTAAAGGCTGAAGAGTGCCAGCAGGTCTCTGATGCTCTGCCTTAACGCGACGACAAACATCACAATTAGCAATAACTCAGCGATTTCTCTCTTCATCCTAGTCCACCAGAACCTCTGGCGTAGGTCCTAATACATCTTAGTACTACCGGTATGAATCGTGAGAGGAGATTCATGCGCCTCCTTAAGAATCAATTGCTGCATCTGCTGACTCTTGGGAACCACCAAGCGGTTCCCAAAGTAAACAACACCTCGTTCATCCATAGAGAAACAACCAGCTACTCCCTTGGAGATATTCTTCTTGATTCGGGAGATTCCCGTATCATGCTTCTGGACTTCTATGATACGATCCACAATAGTAGGTTTTGCCTCCAAGGTAGAAAGGAATCCGTGAGGAGCAATGTGAAGATTAAGCTTACAGAAATGAAGGAATGAGACGATCCAGTATCGAACAGAACCGATGCTGGATGACAGTTGACAAGGAGTGTACCAAGAACGACATCTGGATCATCATGAGCGTCTTTAGCTGAGACGTGATGCACACGTCCATGTTTAATGGGAGCTAACTTGGCACTGATCATCTTGCGTGATGGCTTACCATGATCAACAGACTTCTCGGGCTGGGGTGGAGCAACTCTGGTCTGAGTGCAAATACGGGCAATGTGGCCTGGCTATCCGCACTTGTAACAAATCTTGGAGGTAGGATGTGGACCCGCATTGGCAGGCGGTCCACCAATAGGCCTGGGTGGAGCATACTGCTGAACTGGATGAGGTGCCACATAAGATGGCCTCGGTACATATTTGGGTGGAAGAGCGGAGTTCGGAACCCAAATCCGGCGCTTTTGAGAACTAGAACCCGAGGAAGATCCCAAATCATGGGTGTGCTTACGAGACTCCTTGTAAGTGAGTTGAGTTGTCTCTGCATTAATGGCCTTGTTCACTAGAGCTTGGAATGTATCACAATGATGCAGGTGGAGATCACGACGCAACTTGGGGTTGAGACCCTTCCGGAACCTAGCCTACTTCTTGGCGTCCGTGGACACCTCTTCTGAAGCATAGCGGGCAAGGTTCTCAAACTCTCTACTGTAGGCATCAACAGCCATCTTACCCTAGGTGAAACTACAGAACTCTTCTCTCTTGCGATGGATGAGGGCTTCAGGAATGTGATGCTCGCGAAAAGCCTCAATGAAATCCCTCCAAGTAGGAATCTGACCAGCTAGAAGCATAGCCTCATAGTTCTGCCACCAAAGACTAGCAGGACCTTCCAGGTGGTATGTGGCATAGGTGACCTTGTCATCTTCAGCTACGTTCGCGGAACGCAGCTTATGAGTGATGCTATGGAGCCAGTCATCTGCATCGAGTGGCTCGATGGAATGATGAAAGGTAGGTGGGTGCAAGCGAATGAAGTCATGAATGGTTACATACCCTTTGAACTGATGTGCGGTGTTCTCCTTGATACGTGCCAACAAGCGGTTAGACTCACGCTTGTTCCTCTCCATTTCTAACATGAACTCTATCAACGAAGGCGGGTCGGGAGGATCCTCATCCCTATCATCTCCGTGGTTCTGGCTACGAGCAACAGAACTTCGCTTAGCTGATGACATCCTGAGAAACGAAACCAAGGACGGAATTAGCATCAACTATAGGCTACAGAATGTAGGACAAGGAAATTAGTATCTCTCGAACTCTTAGGGAGATTCCGGTAGCATAACGGCAGTGAAATGCTCGGAATGAGACATCCTGCCAAAAATGGGGTAGAACAATAACTCAACATCACCACTCAAGGTTCTGGAATAGAACTAACAAGCTACACCGGAAGTACTCGAAAACTGGGTATGACTCTGATCAACCAATCCTATGGGACTACGGAGTAGTAACACGTGATCCTGATAGACGGAAGAGAAGCCTAGTTCCTTAACCCCGTAGGAAAGGTAGGATGACTCAGATCAGAAGGCCATGAGGTAAAAGGAGTAAAAAGAGCCTTACGTTCCTTCCCACAATCAATTCCCTTACATAACTAAAGAATTTCTAGACTCAACTTCGACCAGTTTGGCTTGGTAATCCTACAGGCAGTCAGGCTCTGATACCAAAGCTGTCAGGACCCCGATTGTATGCCACACCGATCTAGCATGTAACACTTCATATCACTTTGCGGCCTCACGCACAGTATTCCCACGGGTGTCGCCTTACCATGCCCGGGACCGTTTGCGCCTTTTGGCACACGTATATGATAATGTCGCTAGCATCCATATGACAAAGAACCCGGGCTGACATGGCTAGTCGTGAACCCAAAGTGGCACTAACTTACAGGGACAGGCATACATGACCCAGCATTGAACGTGTCGGTCATCGGCGCGTGAATCCGGGCTGTAGCAACTGGGCTAGCAGGACTCCGATAAACCGGCTGTAGCAGGCTAACAGGACTCCGGTAGACACCGCGTGACATTTCCTCGGAGGGACAGACACAGGAACGAAGAAGGACACATGTCGGCCAACCTAAGTGTTCCGGAGCAGTAGCAAGCTACCAGGGCTCGGTGGAAGCACTAGGAGACATTTCCCGGTAAGAGAGGCTACTAAGGATAAACAACTAGATAGTCAGATCCCACACATAGCAATACATATTACACGTACGCATAACATGCAAGTATGTGCTGTACAACATGGCATCACAGCATAACTCAACAACTCATATAGATAAGGCTCAAAGAGCCATCATAGCATTATTACAAACAGGGGTCACATGACCCAACATTCAGAGCAAACAAGCAACAGGCGGAAGCATTACATGTCTGAGTACAGACATCTACAAATGAAAAAGGCTGAAGAGCCTGACTAACTACAACATCAGATCAAGATCGTAGCTGAGGTACAAGATACTTGTCGAAGTCCACGAGAACACTAGTAAGACCGAAGTCTCCGCTGCAAAAACATAAATAAAGCAACATGAGTACAAAGGTACTCAGCAAGACTTACATCAGATCCTATCATACATGCATTTGTATCAAGAGGGTAATGCGGGGTTTAGTTGCAGCAAGCCAGCTTTGACTCTATGGCTATCCTGTTCTACGACTACCAGAACTTCTTGAGGTGAGACAACGTACACGAGTCCACTAATCACCACACAATACACTACTATGAATTCATTCCCGTCTCCCTATGAGAAGGCCATCCATAGCACTCACACTTGTCTTGAGCATTTTAGAGTATCCACTTCAAGTTGTCTATGTACCGTGTAAGCATCCAAGAAGTCCATAACCGCGGACCCGGCTATTCGAATAGATCATGTTAACCCTGCAGGGGTGTACTTCTTCACACACGCTCTCGCCACTTACCGCCATGTACGTCATGTATCTCGGCAACCTTCAAGCGGAAGCCTGGCGAGGGTGTCGGCCACGACCTGACTAACCACACAAGACTCTAGCCCAGGTTTATCGCCTATTCGGGTTCCATCCGCAAGGAGATCCGGCCGGGGTTTCACTCACGGCCCCAAATGATGTGTGCAGGGTTCCCAATCCCACCTCGCCGGATGGATCTACGCTTGGTACACCATGCCACTTGTGCCTAGTCTGTCCCAAGCCCACCTGGCCAGGTACCACTTGGTAGACTACTAACACTACCTACAAACACCAGAAACTAGTTGCGACTCCTGGACAGAGACCAAGTTGGTTAATAAGTCGAGAGGGGCCGAGTTACCGGAACCCAATGTGTGGTAGTATCGAGTCATTGGACAACATACATAGAACTCGGTGCTTAAGGATGGTTCCAGTGAGACAACCCACCATGTACTCCTACATGGCCTCTCACCGCTACCTTTACCAAATCGTGTTCACACACTTAACTCTCAGCAGCAGAACATATCATAACACTCCAATTCATTCCCAATGAATCAGACCTGACACAACTCTAAGCAATAGCAGGCATAGCATGGTAGGAACACAACAATGGCTTCAATCAACTCCTACACATGCTAGTGGGTTTCAACTATTTACTGTGGCAATGACAGGTCATGCAAAGGAATGGGTTCAACTACCGCAACAGAAAGTAGTAGATGAATCGTTGTTGTCCTAATGCAATAACTGAGAGCAGGAGCGAGAGAGTAGGATTGTATCGGAATGAACAAGGGGGTTTGCTTGCCTGGTATATCAGCAAGGAAGGCACTGCTCCTCATACAGATACTCTGGAACGGTCTCCGGAGCAGAACCTATCGAGAAGGAACAGTGTCGGCAATCAATACACAAACATATGCAACAATATGATGCATGAACATGGCATGTAGATGTGATGCTGTTTGAGATAATGCAACTAGTATTAAAATTGAATGAAGTCCATTTGAATCAAGGGTTCAAATGCAACTCCAAATTAAGCTCTTATAAAAGCCATTTACATGTTTTCACCTATACAGCAGTTTTAGGTTGGTTTGTCATGCATGAAACTGGTACAGATGGAAAGATTGCATTTTTCTAATAATTTTTCATATATAAATTATTTCAATCTGAGCTACGGTTGAATTTCTATGATTTTTTGAAGTTTTGTTAATTTTCCGGAATTTCCTGAATTAAAATAATTCCAGAAAATAAATAATTGCGTCAGCACTACATCATGCCTGCGTCAGCAAGTCAACGGTGCTGACCAGGTCAAACCTAACATGTGGGGTCCACACATCAGTGACAGGGGGTTAAACAGGGGTTAGTTTAATCCTAATTAAAAGATTAGTGGCGCTGGGGCCCACTGTCAGTGTCAGGGAGTTAGATTAGGTGGTGATTAGCTTAAGCTAATCACATGACGAGCCGGACCCACCTGACAGGCCGGCGCGGTCAAGCGGTCAACCCCACCGGCGTTAAGCCGCCGGCGAGGCTGAACGCGGCGGAGGGGCTCGGGACCGTGTCTCCGGCGACCAAAAGGGCTGCAGAGACCATCTCCGAGGAGCTGGTGCTCGCGCGCATCCAGTGGGACACGCGGGAGACCGTGGGGGTGCCGGAGCTCGCCAGAGCGGAGCTCGGGGCGGCGGCCGGAGCACGGGCTCCGAGCGGGAGCGGTTGTGGGGCACGGGGAGAGGGAGAGGTCCAGGGGAGGAGGGAGAGCAAGAGAGAGTGGGGGAGGACCAGGGCGGTGTGTGGCGATGTCCGGGGCATCCAGGGCGACGAGGAGGATGCCAGGCAGGCAGGGAGGGAGGAGGTGGCCGGGCACGTGGCCGCGGCCGGCTGAGCCGCGGGCACGCAGCTGCTTGGGCGAGGGGGAGGAAAACGACAGAGGAGGGAGGACCAGGTGGGCTGGGCCAGCTGCTGGGCTACGAGGTGCCGGGCCAGCACAGGAGCTGGGCCGCAGGTAGGTCCAGGTAAGGTTTTCCCTTTTATTTCTGTTTCTATTCTATTTTTTTGACATTTGTTTTGATTTAGTAATATTACCAAATCATTTTATTTACTTATGCCAATTTTTATAGGAGCTATTTATAATATTCCAAAGCTCCTTAATAAATGGCATAATTTTCGGACATATATTATATATATGACATATATATATCCAATGCAAATAATTATGCATTAATTCCAAATGCCCAGAATAAATACTTATGAGCTCCTAAAAATATTGGTTTGATTTTTATCTCTGCCAAATATTTCAAAGAGCAACATGAACATTTCCTTGGACCTTTTTGGAGCAATTTTTATTTGGGTCATTTCCAGAAATGATTCTGAGGGTTTCACAAATCCTCATTTCAAATTTAAATGAAATTTAAACATGATGCACACATGACTAGCTAGCCTCGAGCATACCAGAACTAGGGATGTGACAGTACTTCTAATTCTTGTACCGTTTGTTGAAAGCCAAGCACTGTCTTTATGCAGGCTGAAGTAAGGATCAAAGAGGACCGGATTACTGATCTGCAGGAAATTTTGAAAACCCAGCAAGCTGAAACCGACAAGGCAAGGGAAGAAAAACCAGCACTTTGAGCATCACAGAACAGCTGAAGGAGGGCTTCAAGAAGGAGCGGACTGATTGGGCCACTGAGAAGGCCGATTTAATAAAAAGAGCTGAAAACGCTGAAGCTGCCCTTAAACCGGTGGTAGATGAGCTGACCGCCGTAAAGCGGCAAGTACATTCCATGACCGCTGCTATCTTTGGTAAGCTCCTTTTGGTTTCTTGGACAACTCTGGCCTGCTTATAATAGATCCGGTTTGTGATCTTTCTTGTATTGTTACAGGTACATGCATTGGTCACTTAGGGTCAGATGTTCGGAAGAAGTTGAAGGCTGCCTACACTTTAATTGAACAGCTGTATACCGGAGCGCAACGGATCATCACCACTGCATCTCATAACAATCCGGCACCCACTTTAATCCAAGACACTCTTAATAGATTGTCAATGCTTCCTGCTCGGATTGAAGAACTAAAAAAATCTACTGCTCGAACCGGAGCCATCAACGCCTTAATCCGGGCAAAAGCATGGGTGCCGGATTTCGATCCTGTTGAAGCAGCTCAAGGCTATCCCAGCTTGAAGGAAGATGGCTCAGAGTTCAATGAAGATGATTTGAGGGCGATAAATCGTGCAGTACGCCCTCTGGCTTGTCAATTGGCTGAAGAGGCAGACTTATCGCATTATCAAGCTCAGTACAATGATCAGAACAAACGAGTGCCTGCACCAACTCCTGAAGCGGAGAATCTGATTCCTCCAATCCGTAAGCATACTTATGCTCCTGATATTGAACCGTCTTCTCTGATCCATGAAGAGGCTGTCTTTCAAGCTTTAATGGGAATCGACTGGTCCACTGTTGATTTCCAGCCAATGGATAGAGATGAGGAAGCTGAAGCGGCGCGGGACGATCCACAACCATCCGACCGGTTTGATGAGCAGGCGTGAACCGGAAGCCGGTTTAAACAACTGCCTTGTGATGATCCGCCAAAATAACAATGATCTCATTTGGGCACCGCGTTGCCTTGTAATAGAATAGCCAATACTTCTACTTCAAATATGCCTTCGTGCATACGTACTGATGCTTTTGCGTGAAATCCTCAATTTATATTTCCTGCAATCAGAAAATCTTGAACTGCGGTGGCGGTTATACCGCCAACCGGTTTATAACCTTGATATATATATATCAATGTACTTAAAACATATAATCAATTATGCGATACAAAATACCTGCCATCGCTGGGCATGAAGTTGGCTTAGCCAGGCTTGAAACGGATTATTTACAGACCCTGACCATCAAAGGGGAGAAAACAACTCCCATGTAAACCGTGCTGGGTCATTATGAGCCCCCCTGCTACTTCATGATGTTAACAGGAAAGTTAAACCGGGCATATTTCTCCAGAATACAAATGAACCGATTTCCGTCAGCTGAACCGGTAAAAAAGTGTTGTTGGTTCAAAGGAAACACAACAAAAATTGCAGAATAGTCATAAAAGAAATATGGCAGCAAAGGCAATGATAAAAACCATTTGCAAAAACATGCTTTACTAAGCTGATCAGATGGTGTTATCATGGTAGGATAGGACCAAGCCCCCAATAGGAGTGACAATGGTTCAAGTCAGCCAGGTCCCCAAATGAAACCGTGGCAATTATGCCGATCAAGAGGCGTGGCAATGGTTCGGGTTCGACCAAGCCCCCAAGTGATTTTGTGGCCTTAGGCCGATCAAGAGGCGTGACTGGTTCAGACTTGACCATGTCCCCAAGTGATCTGGTGGCTTTCGCCTATCAAAAGGTGTCGCGTTGGTTCGGACACGACCAAGGCCCCAAGTGATATCACAAAGCTTGTTTGAAAAGCAAATTTCAAGGGGTAAACCGGAGGCCGTTTTAAAACAGAACTACTCCATGTAACCACGCATGATATGAAAGGACAGAGACCCCGCTTTAGCTGAGGCTCCGGTTTTATTATATCAATGATAATATATACACTGCCATAATATGTACATAGATAGAGCCGATGGCTCAAGTGTAGTAAGGCCGAAGATGAGCTATATTCCACGGCCTGTTGGTCTCCTCCTCTGATGTGCGTGAGTCTTTATGCTCTCGAATATCAATCAGATAGTACGACCCGTTGTGCAGATTCTTGCTGACCACGAAAGGTCCCTCCCAAGGTGGGGATAACTTGTGCATATCCGTCTGATCTTGGATGAGCCGAAGCACCAAATCTCCTTGTTGAAAGTTCTGGTTCTGACTCGGCGACTGTGATAGCGACGAAGATCTTGTTGATAAATCGCCGAGCGGGCAGCCGCTATGTCACGCTCCTCATCTAATAGGTCCAAAGCATCTTGCCGTGCTGTCTCATTGTCGCTTCAACATAAGCCGCTACACGAGGCGAATCGTGCCGGATATCACTAGGGAGAAGCGCCTCCGCTCCGTAGACCATAAAAACGGTGTGTATCCTGTAGATCGGTTCGGCGTAGTGTTGATACTCCATAGCACAGATGGTAGCTCTTCAACCCAACATCCTGGTGTTCTTTGCAATGGAACCATAAGCCGGGGTTTGATGCCTCGCAGGATCTCTTGATTAGCTCGTTCTGCCTACCCATTGGACTGGTGGTGAGCCACTGATTATACGTCAAGTCTGATGTGCTCACGTTCACAGAATTCCTTCATAGCACCCTTGGATAGATTGGTACCATTGTCAGTAATGATACTGTGTGGAAAGCCAAACCGGAAAATCACCTTTTTAATGAACTGCACCGCTGTAGCTGCATCACATTTGCTGACAGGCTCCGCTTCAACCCACTTGGTAAACTTGTCAACTACCACCAAAAGGTGGGTTTTCTTATCCTTGGATCTTTTAAAAGGTCCGACCATATCCAGCCCCAATGTTGCAAACGGCCAAGTAATTGGAATCATCCTCAATTCTTGAGCCGGTACATGAGCACGCCTTGAAAAATTTTGACAGCCATCACACCGTTTAACCAAGTCCTCCGCATCAGCATGAGCTGTCAACCAGTAAAACCCGTGACAAAATGCCTTAGCCACCAGAGACTTTGAACCGGCGTGATGACCACAATCCCCTTCATGGATTTCGCGTAAAATTTCACAACCTTCCTCAGGAGAGACGCAGCATTGAAACGCCCCTGATACACTGCAATGATGCAATTCGCCATTGATAATTGTCATAGATTTGGATCGCCGGACTATCTGCCTGGCTAGAGTCTCATCCTCTGGCAACTCTCCCCGGTTCATGTACGCAAGATAAGGAACTGTCCAATCTGGTATAACATGCAGGGCTGCCACCAATTGAGCCTCCGGATCAGGAATAGCTAAATCCGCTTCACCTAGGAGCTTGACTAACGGATTGTGCAACACATCAAGAAAGACATTAGGCGGAACCGGTTTATGCTGAGAGCCCAACCGGCTTAAAGCGTCCGCCGCTTCATTTTTTTGACGATCCACGTGATCCACCTGATAACCCTTGAAATGACCTGCAACAATATCCACCTCACGACGATATGCCGCCATGAGTGGGTCTTTAGAATCCCAAGTGCCAGACACCTGTTGAGCTACGAGGTCTGAGTCACCGAAGCACTTCACCCGACTTAGATTCATCTCTTTAGCCATCCGGAGACCATGGAGCAAGGCTTCATACTCAGCTGCATTATTAGTACAAGGGAACATTAAGCGGAGAACATAACAAAACTTATCACCTCGTGGGGAAGTTAACACGACTCCAGCCCCCAAGCCTTCCAATTGCCTGGATCCATCAAAATGGATAGTCCAATATGTGTGATCCGGCTTCTCCTCTGGTGCTTGCAACTCAGTCCAATCATTGATGAAATCAACAAGTGCCTGAGACTTCACCTCCGTCCGGGGTACGTATTTTAATCCGTGCGGCCCGAGTTCTATAGCCCACTTGGCAATCCGGCCGGTCGCCTCCCGGTTCTGTATGATATCGCCCAAGGGAGCTGAACTGACCACTGTGATAGGGTGCCCTTGGAAATACTGCTTCAACTTCCGGCTTGCCATGAAAACTCCATATACCAGCTTCTGCCAATGCGGATACCTTTGCTTGGATTCAATAAGCACCTCGCTGATATGGTAAACCGGCCGCTGAACCGGATACTCCTTGCCTGCCTCCTTGCTTTCTACCACAATAGCCACGCTAACTGCACGAGCATTGGCCGCTACATATAACAATAATGGCTCCTTGTCGACCGGAGCTGCAAGAACGGGCGGATTGGCTAATTGCCGCTTCAAGTCCTACAACGCTTCATCAGCAGCTGGACTCCAGATGAATTGATCTGTCTTTCTCAACATCTGGTATAAAGGGATGGCCTTCTCTCCGAGGCGGCTGATAAACCGGCTCAGTGCGGCGATCCGACCCGCCAACCGCTGAACATCGTTGATACACTTCGGTTTAGCCAGGGAGGTGATAGTGGTAATCTTCTCCGGATTAGCCTCAATTCCTCTGTTGGACACAAGAAAGCCAAGTAACTTGCCTGCCGGAACACCAAAGACACATTTGGCAGGGTTAAGCATCATCTTGTAAACCCGCAAGTTGTCAAAGGTTTCCTTTAAATCATCAACCAGCGTCTCCTTCTACCTTGACTTGACCACAATATCATCAACATAGGCATGCACATTGCGGCCGATCTGTTTATGCAGGCAATTCTGTACACACCTTTGATAAGTGGCTTGGGCGCTCTTGAGCCCAAAAGGCATAGATACATAGCGGAAGGCTCCAAAGGGAGTAATAAACGCCGTCTTCTCCTGGTCCTTAACCGCCATTTTGATCTGATGATACCCAGAATACGCATCCAAAAAACTCAAACGCTCACAACCCGCCGTGGCATCAATAATCTGGTCAATGCGGGGGAGGGCAAAAGGATCCGCTGGACAAGCCTTGTTAAGATCCGTATAATCCACACACATACGCCAAGTGCCAGTTTTCTTAAGAACCAGCACCGGATTAGCAAGCCACTCTGGATGGAACACTTCAACGATAAAGCCAGCTGCCAAGAGCCTGGCCACCTCCTCCCCAATAGCTTTGCGCCTCTCTTCATTAAACCGGCGAAGAAATTGCTTTACCGGTTTATACTTGGGATCAACATTAAGAGTGTGCTCAGCGAGCTCCCTCGGTACACCTGGCATGGCAGAAGGCTTCCATGCAAAAATGTCCCGATTCTCACGGATGAACTTGATGAGCGCGCTTTCCTATTTAGGGTCCAAGTTGGCACTGATAGTGAACTGCTTGGACGAATCGCCGGGCACGAAGTCAACAAGCTTGGTCTCAGCCGCTGATTTGAACTTCAGATCTGAATCATGCTCCGTAGTTGGCTTCTTCAAAGGGGTCATGTCCGCCGGATCAACATTGTCCCTATAATATTTTAACTCCTCTGTGGCACAAACCGACTCTGCATAGGCCGCATCACCTTCCTCACATTCCAAAGCAATCTTGCGGCTCCCATGAACCGTTATTGTCCCTTTGTGACCCGGCATCTTGAGCTGCAAATAGATATAACAAGGTCGTGCCATGAATCAGGCATAAGCCGGCCGCCCAAACAAGGCGTGATACGGGCTCCGGATCTTCACCACCTCAAAGGTTAATGTCTCGGATCGGGAATCATGCTCGTCCCCAAAAGCCACCTCCAGGGCTATCCTACCAACAGGATATGCTGATTTGCCAGGCACCACACCATGGAACACCGTATTAGACGGTCTGAGATCCTTGTCTGTTAGCCCCATGCGACGGAATGTCTCATAGTACAAGATGTTAATACTGCTCCCTCCATCCATGAGTACCTTGGTGAATTTATAACCTCCCACTTGAGGGTCTACCACTAATGCCAACTGGCCCGGATTGTCAACCCGGGGGGGGTGATCCTCCCTGCTCCACACAATAGGCTGCTCCGACCAGCGTAAATAACGCGGCACGGCCGGTTCAACAGAGTTCACTGCTCGCTTATGAAGTTTCCGGTCACACTTATCCATGCTAGTTGTGAAAACGTGATACTGCCCATTGTTCAATTGTTTTGGCTGGCTCTGATAACCCGACCGCTGCTGCTGCTGTTGTTGGTTGTAACCCCCTTGACCGTTCTGATTATCCTGGTTATTATTATTACCCTGATTGAAACCTGAACCGGAAGCTCCATCGTGGCCCGGCCCATGGAAACCGGATCCTGAGCCACCACCTGAACCACGGTCATACCGGAAGGCATTAGAGTTTTTAAATTCCTGCATAATGAAACAATCCTTCCAAAGGTGGTTTAGCCGACGCCTCCTTCGTCCCGTGTTTTGGGCAAGGCTGATTCAGCAAATAGTTTAAGCGATCCGGGTTAGGATTTGGAGCCCCATTACGATTCGCCGCTTTACCTCTGCGCCGCTGACCCTTGTCCTGCGCATTAGTGTTAGCCACAAAGTCCATGCTGCCGTCCGCCTTACGCTTGCCTCCATTTCCATGGCCCGCCGGTTTGTATTGTTGCCCCCTAGAGTTGCTATTCTTTTTTCCCTTCCCTGCTTCGTCATCGTCAGTCTCAGGATCCTTGGTACTATCAGAATCAGCATACTTCACTAAAGCGGCCATGAGAGTTCCCATGTCATTACAGAACCGCTTCATACGCCCTAACTTTTTCTTTAGAGGCTTAAACCGGCAGTTGCCCTCCAGTGTTAAGATCGCAGAGTCAGCATTAACTCCTGTCAGACGAGTGCAAGACTTCAGAAACGCAGCGTACCCAATGGGTTGTTGACTCTCCATCCTCCTGAACACAAACCGCCAAGTCTACTATGGATTTAGGCTGCTTACACGTATCTTTAAAATTCTGGATAAACCGGGTCCGCAACTGGGCCCATGAACTGATAGAATTAGGCGGCAGGCCCTTCAACCAAGTACGGGCTGTGCCTTCAAGCATCATGGTGAAGTACTTTGCACACGCGGTCTCATCCACATCCAGCATCTCCATTGTCATCTCGTAACTCTCTACCCACGCTTCTAGAGATAAATCAGCGGTGTAATTCGGCACCTTGCGCGGGCCCTTGAAGTCCTTGGGTAGGCGTACATTGCGTAAAGCGGGGACTAAACATGGTACTCCCAAGCTAGATGCGACCCCTGGCCCGGCAGAGGTGGTAGGACGACCCGGTGTAAGCTGATCCGCCGCGTTCTGTGCTGCTAACTCGGCCTCCCTTCGTGCCCGGGCCCGGTCCACGACATCCTGAGCATCATGAACACCACCGGCCGGGTTATTGCCACGGGCCGCTTCACGGCCCCGCGCATTGCTTGATATGACCGGTTCATCCAGGCACCTACTATAGCTCCGGCTTGGACGAGGTGTGGAATGAATCCGATCGCGGCTGTATGAATATGCCTCCTGTTGTATCAAAGCGGTCCGGAGAAGTTCCTTAACCCGGCGCGTCTCTATTGCTTGCGGAGAGTCTCCTTTGACCGGGATAGCTTCTAATCGCGCAGCAGCTGCAACAAGATTGTCCATAGGATTAGAATAATGACCCGGAGGTGTCTGGACCGGCGGAGGAATCACAATGTTCTGCCGAGGAGGTTCCATCAGGCGGGGTTGGACCGTCGCTCCTGGCCCTGGTGCATCGACCCGGTTTACCTCCAGGTGCCCCGGTGGATTACTGGTTCTCGCTCCCGGACTATGAAATAGATTTCGAGGGTCGAACCCTAACGGCAGGCATGATCTGTGCTTCCGCTTCAAGACTTCATGTGATGCGTTCTGGTCGAGCATAAGTTTATAGGCCTGGGCGTCCAAAGCGGCCCGCTCTGTGGCCATCCTGTCCTTCTCTGCTGCCAAGTCGGCTTTGGCTTGTGCGATCTGCTCTCTCACTTTTGCAATCTCTGCATCATGGGCCTCCTGATCCGCCGGATTGGCCTCTGCCATAAGTACGGCTAGTGCATCAAACAGGTCAGACAGAACTTGAACCGGTGGGCGCACAAGGCCTCCTAACCCTGCTGCCGCTGCTGCTGCTGATCCGGAGAGCATTGCTGCTGCGGTCGAGGAGTGATTCGCCACCTGCGTACCGGCCATGAATATTCCAACTCGGTTGATCTGCTCAGGGGGGTCCGAAATGCTGTCGCCATCGGAACAGCCCCCAATCTGGTTGTCTTGCAACTGGTACAATGATTCGGTCTCTCCGGTTGAGGATTCGTCGCCGGAATAGACGACGGTCTCGCTACCGTATTCCGACTCGTCCCCATGCTCTCCTCCGTGGATGACCCCCACGAAGGCACGCTTCACGGCCGGTTTAACCTGGGTAGATCTTGCACGCTGAGCCGTCTCGACGAGGTCGGTGCGGATGTCCGGCTCAGGCCCAGGCTCACCAATCTTACCGATAAAAACGTGTATGCCACTAAAGGGGACCCGGTACCCGTACTCGATCGAGCCGGCTTCAGGACCCCATCCTGCATCGTCGATGTAGAGCTTGCCGCGATGACTCTTGGTCATCCGGCCCACAGCATAGCCTTCGAGTCCTTTAAGCTTGCCCTCCAAGATCATCAAACCATCGTGCGATAGCCCCATGGTGGGCGCCAACTGTCGTGGATTTTTCACGGCAGATGTCCTCATGAAAGGACTTAGTCGTGGAGCCATCGCTACGGGTTAACTTGAAGGGGTTAAAGCGGACACAAAGACACAAGGGTTTATACTAGTTCGGCCCCTTCGATGAAGGTAAAAGCCTACGTCTAGTTTTCATGGAATTGATGTGGGTTCGATGGCTAGGGAGCAAACAAGCTTCGCCTAGGCTCAAGTTGTTGTTGTCTATCCTTGAACCTCCGCCGGGTCGTCCCCTTATATACACGGGTGACGCCCGTCGATCCACAGAGTCCCACACCAGTTCATACTCGTATCCCGGTTGGTCTCTATCTATTCCTAACTTACAATGCAAGTTTACATATCAAGCCGGTTTACGGCTACAGGTTCTAAACCGACTACAGGCCTTGGGCCTTCATCTGCTTAATCACCTTTATACTACTAATGAAGCTAACCCGGCCCAGGTAGGCCGGTTCAGACCTTGTAGTAATATCCCCAACAATATCTACCTCATGTTTGACTTCAAGCATGGAACCGAGCACCACCATCAGAGATGAGGTGTTGAGCTTGGCTGATGAAGAGCCTGAGACCATGTCAGATCGGATCTTGGAAATCCATAGAAAATCACTCTGATATTGCTACTAATGACCAGTAAATGTGAGAGATCGTGGAATCTTCTTTTGATTAGTTTACTCGGGAAAATAGGCCAGTATGAAGGTAAATCACCAAAGAAATTGTGAAAATGGAGAAGGGATAAGAAAGCTTAAGGTGTGCCCTCTATCCAGAGCACAAGACGACGTCTGGTACGAGCGCACATGCTTGTGTGAGGTGATGATAGCTCTATGAGGTCCACCCGAACGACATTTATTAAGGGTCCCATACTAGAATCGCAAAAAGGCAAAACAAAATGATGAGGACAGCGTTGAGAACACCATAAAAGCCATCTTCCAACCTTAGTCGCCACCATTTCTAATCTCATCACCATATTCGCCGCCATCTCCATCACAACAGCATCTCTCCTCCAAGTTAGCCATACTTGTAATCGTGTATCGCATCCCACAACCATTGTAAGACATATTATCAATAAAGCATTCATCTGTATGTCTTCTTTGATGATTTCCTCTTGCTATCTGGTGATCATGTGTGAGTAATTCAAGAAGGTAACATGTTGATTCATAGCCTTGCAACCCGATGTATTTTTATGAGGGATCGACGGAATGGCTTTGAATAATTAACATCATGTATGTTTCTGATTGATATGGAGTTGTCTCTTATCTCTTTCTCATTCTACGACCATGCGGGTACCCATGATCTCGAACTTTGATCAAGGAGGAGGTTAGGAGCAGGGAGGACACAGAACATTATTCTAAACACCAGGAGATAAAGGTTCATGAGGTGTAGTCATTAAATGCCCAATGTTATTTATCTGTATTTTATTCTTAATAACCAAGGTAACCCCTCAAGACAGTAAGTGTCCATGGTTGGCATGTAGGTCACATACTGGTCAAGATGTAACTTGGACACACCCCACACTTCATTGCATTGCAAGCACACCTTAACGGGTGTTTTCTAGAGCACAAATTAATATCATGATGACCCTGAGCATAAATATATGGTTGTTAGAAACAAGACCTCATACCCATGACAGTTTTTACTCTAGTGTTTGCACTCCTAAGGTTTTAAAGGTTCGGTTACAAAAAAATCTAGAATTTAATTCTCTTGCAAGAACTTGTTAGAGACTTTGTTGTAGTGCACATTCTCTCATGGTTTTGATAACACAAGGTTACTCCTTGGGGAAAAGGAAGTGAAATCTTCGCTATCCAAACCGGATCTCTAAGGGCAGCAACCACCTTTTTTGGCACCGTTGTCGGGGAGGCATCATGTCACTAGTGATTGCGTTAGAGTTTCTATTTCAGTTTTTGTTCTTGTTCTTATTTTGATTTCTAGCCGCGTTACCGAAAACCCCCAAAATATTATTATGGCTCAAAACCTTGGAGATTTTGCTGCTCCAAATGAGAACTTTATGTGTGCACCTATTGTGCAACCTAATGTTGCAGCCAAGCTATATGAAATTATGCCTCACTTAATAAAAATGTTCAACAAGACCAATTTGAAGGCTCTACCTCAAAAGATGCCGGTATGCACTCGCACAACTTTTCTAAGTTGTGTGACATGACATGCATTAAAGACTACAAAGCCAGCGCTTTGAAGTTGCACCAATTTCCTTTGCCGTTGAGAGGAAAAGCTAAAGAATGGCTTCTAGCTTTGCTTAGAGGTAGTATAACTTCATGGACTGCGTGTAGCAGCAAATTTTTATCTAAGTTTTATTCCCCTGTGAAATCTATGCAACTTCGTTCACAGATAATAGGTTTTAAGGAGGAAGAACATGAGCCACTAGTGCTTGCATGGGATCGCATGAACGAGGCTATAAGAAATTATCCTAATCACAGGATGGAAGAATGGTTAATTCTGCATATATTTTATAATGATCTTACTCCCATGTTGAATGTTTGATACATCTGCAGGTGGAACTATTACAGGAATACATATTCACGAAGCCAAGCAATTACCAGACACTATGCATGACAAACATGCCCAATGGCATGTAGAAAGGTCTAACATGAGAAATGCCGTGTTATCTCCGAGGAGAAGAACATAGAGATGACCGCAAAACTTGATGAGGGCATCCATGCTACGAACCTTAAAGAAGAGGTACCTCTTAATGCAATTACTGAAGAAGATGTTAATGATGTTAATTTCATTGCTCATAGTAACTACAACCCCTATTGGAAAAATAATGGGTCTGTTCCTAGACCATGTTATCCTAATAGTAGTGGAGCCCCCAATAATTTTAATGGAGCAAGCAATGGTAATATAATTTCTTTGGATGAAACTCCCAAAACTTTTATTACTATCCAAAGCAAGCAAAATAAGATGTTTACCAATATCTTGAAGAATCATGATAACTTACTTGGTTAATTGACAAGATTTATGGACCGACTAATGATGTGCAGGCTCTAGAAGTATGAACTACAAGAATGGAAGCATAAGTCACTAAAATTGCTGAGAGCCAAAATTGATTCTAGCAAAGTTCATTGGAAAGACAGAACCTAATCCGATTGAGAGTGTGAAAATGATGAGAAGTTGACGGTACAAAATCCTGTCAGATCCCTCGGTAGGGTTCCTGGTTAGGTCGGAAGTACCGGGATTAAGCTCGCATGCACAAGTTACCTAGGTTCATGTCTCCAAAGAGTAATACTATACTTCCTTATTTTTCTTATTATTCATGGTGATCAGATACCTCATGCGAGGGGTTACAATGGAGATAAAGATTGCTACCAAGAGTTGTCTTTCTCTAGATGAGATGGCCTAGGAGTTTCCCTACCTCCGCTTATATAGACTTGGGAGCTTAGGGTTTTTTCAGGGGGAGATGCGATCTAGGCTGCCACCCTCCTTGTCTTGAGGACCAAGTCCTCACAAGGTCAGTTATGCCCTTGTTGGGACCCTTTGGCTTTAGTTCATCCCTTCACTTGATCTGGCTTGGTTAGACACCCCGGGTCTTAGCCCCGTCAATAACCCTCAAGAATGACGGTGGTCGCAGGCGTCGTGACCCTAGATCTTTGCTGGGCTCCTCATACTATGGGTGCGGCCTTCCTTGCTTCTTGAGACCTCCTTTGTTTGAATTTCCCAGCCTCCATGACTATGCCCACGCGCGGTTCGTGTCCTTCCTCCACTATTGTTTGAGAAAAGGGACATGTATGGTCCAAGCTATGGAAGACCTCGTGCCCTAAAGGAAAAACCGCAAAGGCCAGAGAAATTTCTTCATCTAAAGAAGAATCTGACTGCTGTTCCAATGGCCCTGGAGAAATTGGCAGAGAACTTGCAATGCTGGTGAAGAAATTCTAGAAGTTTTCAAAGAAAAACCGCTTTGGAAAGTCTCCAAAGTATGACTCTAAGAACACCAAAGAAGCTTCTACTTGAGACTACAAGAAGAGAACTTGCCACAAATGCAAGAAGCCCGACCACTATATTGTTGACTATTCTCTCTGGGCATAGAATTCAAAGAATAAGAGCAAGAATGATAGTTCTAATGAGAAGAAGAACAAATCCTCAAAGTCTTCATCAAAGTCCTCATCATACAAGAAGAGCAGTTCCAGCAGAGCACGTGCATTCATCGACAATGAAATGTATTTTGAGGAACAATTTGATCAAGAGGAAGATGAGTAATTTGAGCAGGAGTTAGAATCGGCTGTGGCGAACCTAGCTCTCGCTACCGATTTTGTCAGCAAGTCCATCTTCAACTGTGAATAAAATAGATACGTCACCAACATTGAGGATTGTGACAACGACTCTGCTCCCACCTATTGCTTCATGGCAAAAGGTGCCAAGGTATCCTCATGTGCTGCCTACTTTGATATTCCAGTCACTACTCTAGGATGCTGCTAACACTACGATTAGAGACCCTTCGAGAAACTGTGTGCGATGCAATAATCGCAAACGGTGGTGTCAAAGAACCATCAAAAATGTCCAAAACGTTTGCGATGATGGATGCATCAAACACAGGTCTGATTTTAGTTGTGTGTGCGATGCAGGGCATACGGTTGATTCACCAGAACTATTTGCGATGAGGAAGAACAACAGAAACAGGCAGCCATATCAATGTGTGTGTGATATACGGCATACAGTTCGCTCCGATGAACCGTTTGCGATGATTTAGCGTAACAAGATGTGTGTGATACCCGACAAACAGGTCGGTAATCAAAATTGTGTGCAATCATTATAGACAGCCCATACGGTCTTTTTGTGAATTGTGTGTTCGTTAGGGCACACAGTTCAACAAACCAACATGTGGGCGATAATGTAGAAGATCTCTGTTGAATACATATTACTAACCGTCTGCAATGAGATTGACAGGATAAACAGAGATATATACAGTCTGCTTAATTTAGTCCTTCTTCTTCTTCTTCTTCTTCTTCGTGTTGTTGTTGCTATTGTTGGATGGCCCCACGACATCGTCTTGGTGAAGACGCTTCTTGCCACTGACCGTTGGCTTTTCATCGTTGCCGCCGTCGTCATTGTCATTGTTGTCGTCCTCCTCCTCCTCCTTGTTCGGCCATTCCTCCTCCTCCTCATCGTCGTCCCGATCTTCTTCGTCCTCCGACGGCTCCTTGTCCGTCTGGTTATCGTTTGACGACTCAAAAGGTGGCGTCCCTTCCATGAACCGGATATAATCAAGGTCTGGGCTCGACGCTGGACTCATGGAAGACGAGCGGGATGATTCCAATCTTGACCTATCATCGGGCGCCAGACTGCTGGCCGAACTGTCATCCTCGCTGTTGCTCAACATGGCTGCAGAGTGTGTGCCAGTGTGTAGCGCGGCCTACCGGGGACGATGAAGATGGTGGACACATAAGCGGGGTATGCAGAGAAGAGGAACTACTAATTGAAGCAGGGGTTAACGTATTATCTAACTACAATTATTTGTACCTAGTCGCTCCAAATTCCTGGGGTTGCGCAAGACTCCTATTGGCTATTTGGCTGGTTTCCTTTTTCAAGACAAAAACAAGGAACGAGTTTTGGGATTATGCACCGATAATGGTATGAACGGAGTAGGACAGTTGGCAAGCAATACATTGATCTCTTCTTATTGATAAAGCCAATAATAATCAAACTAGAAAGGAAAAGAAAAAAGACAAAGAAAAATATCTGCATGAATCTTCGCGTAACATCAATTGCATAGGAATACCTAGATGTGCATTATTTAGAGCACATCTAGATGTGCTTTAGCAATACTATCAAACAAAACGCCTAATCATCATTGCAAACAGTGCATAGAACATGGCTAATGCGACAACCACAACTACACATGCTAGTTCCTTCTTGTCTCTTGCTTTCATTTGTTGCCTGTGATTGATCCTTTCTTGCTTCATCATACTGATTGTACATTCTAGATTAGCTAGTTTCATCTTCAGCTTAACATTATCTTCTGCGAGCTTGGTGATAACACTCCGAGCCCTGCCATCCCATTCTTCATCTAGCCAGTTAACAAAGTCACAAGCCTCATATCCCTGCCAATGTTAAATAGTATTCAGGACGAGCCGTGGCATTAACTCAACTAAAATGATGAACTTAGCACTAACCTCTAAGGGGCAACTGATAAACCGCCTGCCAATGTCGAATCCCTCCGTGCATACACGTCGAGCGGGAGTGTGCCCATGCACACAACTCAGCTTTTGGTACTTCTTGGTGGCGCAAAACTTGGAGTCAAACTCGTGTTGCGGGAGTCTGGAGTCATGCTCCGGATCCGGCGGCAGATCGCTTTCCTGGGGGGGATTCAGTTCAAGATGGATTCAACAGGGAGCTACTTTGGACATGCTAAGAAAGATCGAGATAGATTGGAACCTGATAGGATGATTCGAATCCATAGTACACCTGCCTTCTAATGACCTTAGGCAAGTGCTTGGCAGCGACCGCCGTCATGGTGTCGATACGAGCAGGAGCAGCCGCACCGAAACCATCAGCACCACTCGCCCGCAATCCCCCAATGTTAGCTCCACGCGAGGGAATTTGGAGGCTATGTAGAGATTTGGGGGAAATGGGGAAGCTGTGGGGATAAGCTAACGGTCGGGAACTACTTATGGCACTATATGTTGGAGTATACGGCACACTGTTTATACATGTCATTTGTGTCAGGTATTACAATGTCACACATGATTTGCACACCAAACTGTGTGAGAAGACAACGTAGGTGAGACACGGTTGCTGTTACATAACCGTATGTGATGTACTACCCTGTACATATAATTGAGTTACAGTGATACCGTGTAAACAGCCGCTCTACGAATATCCGTAAAAAACAGCTGGTACGCATCTAGAGATGGTGGTGGCGGCCTAGGCAAGGGCTACTGGAGAAGAGGTCAATCCTCGGTCGGTGGGCGGTGGCAGTGTCATAGGAGGTCAATCCTCGGTCTGCGATGCGAGATAGGAGGAGCTCAGCCATCGAAGTCGGCGGCAGCGTGATTCGAGCACATCCATCGCGCTCGATGGCAGGATAGTGGAGGTCGAACTTCAGGCGGCAGTCGCACTAAGCTTTGCTCCTCGACCCTGCTATCTCGGCGTGCCACCGCATCATGCTTCTCTATCTACTGGGTGGAGGTCGCCACGCGGCTACTTAATTAAGGTATTCTTTTCGTGAGTGGCTTAATTAAGGTATCCAATTCCTAAGGGTAGTGTTGTACTAGTAATGTGTAAATTGACTGGCCATGAATTTTTGTCATTGCATGTCTAGATAACAATATGGAGCACCCTCAGTAATTATGAAAATAAAGCCTTGTGATTTATGCACACATCATTGGGCAGCAGTTAATCCGTGTATCAATGTTGTTGTTTTGTTTTCAATTACCATTCATGTGGTGCAGATGGAACGATCTGAATGGATCAAGGATCGGAATACCGCAGATTTTATCAGTGGCGTGACAGAGTTCATGAATTTGGCTGAAAGTACAAAGAGGAGAATTTGTGATGCGGATTACGTCCTGTGTCCATGTGCTGATTGTGCCAATACATAGTCACGTGTAGTTGCAGATGTCCAGTGGCACTTAGTCTCTCAGGGATTCATCGATGGATATACAAGTTGGACCAGACACGGTGAAGATGAGGTCATGGATGAAGATACCCAGGGCTGCGTGATGCCAAACCCCGATCAGTGTCACTTGGATGTTGAATCTAACATCAGGGCAGAGGTGTCAAGCTACCAATGGAACACCGGAAAGCCGAAATGCCCACTGGAAAACCAAGACGTCGACGCAGATAACGACGATCTTGATATGCCAGATTTTGCTATCATGGTTGCAGATTTCGAGGGCCCAGACAAGGATATTATTGGGCACAAGGATCTGCCAACCATTGATGCGGACTTCAAGAAAGAATTGTATCCAGGTTGCAAAAAGAAATATTCCAGGTTGAGTGCCACCCTGGCGCTTCTCAGATTTAAAGCAGCAAATGTTCTATCAAACAAGGGCTTCACAGAGATGTTAGGTATTTCAAAGAAATTCTTTCGAAAGATAATGTGCTCCCCAGAAGCATGAATGAATCGAAGAAAATTGTTTGCCCATTGGAACTTGAAGTACAGGAGATACACGCTTGTGTGAATGATTGTATATTGTATCGTGGTGATTACTAAGATTTGCGTGCACGTCCCGAATGCAAGCATGCACGATACAAGCGCAAGAGAGCAAAGGACAAGTACAAATTGGACGACGAGATCAAGATAGGAATCCCGTTCAAGGTTGTTTGGTACTTGCCTTTAATTCCAAGGTTGAGGAGATTGTTTGCAAACCCTAGAGAGGCAAAGAGGTTGTGGTGGCATCATGATGAGCGAATTGCGGATAAGTATATGAGGCACCGGAAAGATGGGGCTCAGTGGGAATTAATCAACAAGAAGTTTGAAGACTTTGCCAAGGATCCTAGAAGTATAAGGCTAGGGGAGTGTACTGCCGGGATGAATCCTGTTGGCGATATGAGCACCAATCACATCACATGGCTGGTGCTTCTGTGCATATATAACCTAGCTCCTTGGTTGTGTATGAAGAAAACAAATACATTATGATGTCAATGATTATCCAAGGCCCGAAGCAATCTTGAAATGACATCGACATTTACTTTCATCTACTAGTAGAAGAACTACTGACACTATGGATAGATGCACCTGCTGTAAAATGTTATGATTCTTACAAAAAGGAGATTTTCGATCTACATGCAATGTTGGTGCACACCATTCAAGATATGCCTGCATTAGGAAACACATCGGGCAGAAAACAAAGGGAGATGTAGGGTGTGTCACATGCATGGATAGGACAGCTAGAAGAAGACTTCCCAACTCATGCAAAACTGTGTATTTGTGTCATCATAGGTTCTTACGGAAAAATCACCCATACCGAAAGATGAAAGCTGAATTTGATGGTACGGTAGAGGTAGAAGTGGTCCCAAGACCCTATGATGGGGAGGTGATCCACAACATGGCCAAACAAATTACTGTTGTGCTTGGCAAGAATCACGCTAAGGCGGTGAAACAGACACCCAAGGGTCAAGTGTTTAAGAAGAAATCGGTGTTCTATAAATTACCTTACTGGGAGATTCTACGTGTGCGTCACTGCATTGATGTCATGCACGTAGATAAGAATGTATGTGAAAGCATCCTTGGCACTCTGCTCAAGATTAAAGGTAAAAGAAAGGATGGTGAGGGTTCACGGCTCGATATGCTTGCTGATCAATCAAAAGGAAAGAGTGAAGCAGAAGATGGTGACAAATTCGTCAAAGCTCGCTAGAGTTACAATTTCAGTACAAAAGAATCAACACAGATCTTCACCTATTTATTGTCAGTTAAGACACCCTCTTCCTACTCCACAAACATCAGAAGTTTCATGGATGTGAGCTCAGTTAAAATGAAGTTGGGACACATGAAGTCACATGATTGCCACGTAATGTTGACACAAATCCTCTTGGTGGCCATAAGGAATCTATTGGACAAAGATATAAGGAACACACTCATTGAGCTCTGTGATTTCTTCAACCAACTATGGCAGAAAGTTGTAGATCCTGAAGAGCTGGATCATATGCAAGATGATATTGCAAGAATATTGTGCGATCTAGAGATGTTTTTCCCACCGTCAATCTTTGATGTCATGGTCCATCTCACTATGCACCTTGTGGATGAGAAGTATTGTGGTCCTGTGTTTCTTCGCAACATGTATCCCTTTGAGCTATTCATGGGAATACTGAAGTGCTTTTGTCGGAACCGAAACCATCGAGAGGCAACCATCCTACAAGGTTATACCGCAGAGGAGGTGGTTGAGTTTTGCACCGAATACATGAAACAATGACCTATAGGTTTGCCCCTCTCTCGCCACGAGGGAAGGCTGAAAGGTAAGCCGGTCCTTGCTGGCACGCAAATGGCTACACCCGGCACTACAAAAAAAAGACACATCCGTGACATTTTGGGCCGAACGAAATTTTTTCTGTCATACATATGACACTTCTATGATGATAATTGTGACAAAACCCGGTATCATCATAGATGTGGTGGGATCCTACTTCTATGACAAAAAATCATGACAGAAAATGGGCTTTTCGTCCTGGGCGGGCCGGAGACGCAGCTGCATGACATTCTTTGGGCCGTCCATGACGGAAAAAACCGTGGTAGAAGTGAGGGGGAAGAAAATTTTGGGGAGTTGCCGGTTACGGTCGCTCTCCGATGCGCGTTTCTCTCGTACAGGTACGCGCGTGTGTGCGAGGCGTTGGCTCTAACTGAACCCGAGCGAGGCGTTGGGCTCTAACTAAACCCGAGTGATTGCACTGTAGGCTATGCGTTACTGAACCTGAGCGATCGATCGATGGCTGTTAACTGAACCCAATGGAGCGATTCCTTCGCTACTGCTGCTAACTGAAGTCGATCGATGCTGCCTCTGGGATAAACAGTGAGCATTGCGGGGGGGTTTGGATGAACAGTGAGCGGTGGCGTTGCCTCTGGATGAACAGGAACCCGTGGTGTGGAGGGCTGGATGAACAGTAGACGGTGGAGGGGTGGCCGTGGAGGGGTGGTTGAACAGGACCCCGTGGTGTGGAGGGCTAGATGAATAGTAGACGGTGGAGGGGTGCCCGTGGAGGGATGGTTGAACAATAGCCGGTGGAGTAGCGCGCGGTGGAGACTGGATGAACAGGAGCCCGTGGAGGCTGGAGGGTCGACGGTGGAGATGAACAGTATCCCGTGGAGTCCCGTTTTGCGGTACGCCACACCCCTCCCCTCCCCCCCGTTTCGACCGTAGCGCTCCAACACAAGTCTGTTTCGTCCGTTTTGCGGTACGCCACACCCCTCCCCATGAACAGGACCCCCGTTTCGACCGTAGCGCTCCAACACAAGTCCGTTTCGTCCATTTTGCGGTACACCACACCCCTCCCGATCAACAGGACCCCCGTTTCGACCATAGGAGGTCCGTTTCCTCCATTTTGCGGTACGCCACACCCCTCTCGATCAACAGGACCCCCGTTTCGACCGTAGGAGGTCCGATTCCTCCATTGTGCGGTACGCCAGGCATCATTTCCATCGCATGTTCCGTCCAAGCCGGTTGGCTCCCACGCGTTCCGTTGCCTCCCGATGAACATGACGCATTCTGTTGCATCCCCATGAACACGACGCATTCCGTTGCCTCCCGATGAACACGACACATTCCGTTGCCTCCCCATGAACACGAGCCCTCGCCGTACGTATGCGCGACTAGGCGTTCGAGACCCCGCCCGTATGTACACATACGTGGCCGTATTTTCTTTCTTGCACCCTGGCCACTGTACGTACGTGTACATGCTACGTGTGCGCCTCTACTATGACATGTGCGCGCCTCTACAACGACCAGTATGTACGTACACATTCACGACCAGAATGACAACGCTATGTATGCTTCGACCAGGTGGGTCCCAACTGTCAGGCACTTCCTTGCGTGCAAAAATGTAGTTGGTGGGTCCCAACAGTCAGAGGGGCGAATCGTTTTTTTTCAGGACGCACTTCCTTGCGTGCAAAGGTGTAGTTGGTGGGTCCCAGTAGTCAGGGGGGAAATGTTTTTTTCACGAAATACGGTGGCCCATCCGGTGGGTCCCTGCTGTCAGGTGGAGGCACTTCCTTGCTGCGGCCGTGGACCCAGCTGTCAGCCTCTCCACATATAGTCCACGTCCGATGGAAATCGTTCCTTGACCACATTGACCACGCCGCGCCGAGAGCACCGGGGCGGTGGACGACGGCGAGACGGGGAGCCGGGGAAGACGCGGCAGTGGAAGCCCGCATCGAGAGGAGTACGAGGGTTCACTGGTTCGGCTGCGGTGTGAGGCTGCCGTCGCCGCAGGGCCTGGCCAGCGGTGGGAATAGTAGGGGGCGGTGAGGCCTCCGCGGCAGCACATCCGGCCACGGGAGGCAGGAGCATGCGGCACAACCGGCACTGCTTTGGGCAGCTAGAGCAAGAAGACCAGAGGTTGAAGAAGCACTACGGCCGTTGGCTGGACATCGTACGGTCACTGGATCTAGAATCGTTTATATTGACTAAGTTGACAAAGCCCTCCGTCCCCGTCAACTTAGTAGGCCCACAAGTCAGCCTCCCACCAAGGTGAGTCCCAGCTAGCTGGGGGGGTATTCATTTTTTTGTGCGTAATAAGGAGGCACTTCCGGTGGGTCCGAGCTGACAGCAGGGGGAACGTTTTTTTCGCGAAATACGGTGGCCCGTCGGGTGGGTCCCAGCAGTCAGGGGCAAAAGTTTTTTTTCGCGAAATACTGGTGGCCCGTCCGGTGGGTCCCTGCTGTCAGGTGGAGGAATAATTATTTTCCGCGCAATAAGGAGGCACTTCCTTGCGGCTGTTGTGGACCCAGCTGTCAGCCTCTCCACGTACAGTATTCTTCCGATGGAATTTGGTCGTTGACCACATTGACCACGCCGCGCCAAGAACACCACGGCGGTGGACGACGGCGAGGCCTAGGAAGGGGACGACGCGGAGCCAGGGAAGACGCGGCAGTGGATGCCCACGCGGAGAGGAGTACGAGGGTTCACTGGTTCAGCTGCGCTGCCGTCACCGCAGAATAACAGGGGTGTGGGTGAGTGGAGTGGAGGGATGGCCTGGCCAGCGGAGGGAGTAGTATGGGGGCGGTGAGGCCTCCGCGGCAGCACAGCCGGCCACGGGAGGCAGGAGCAGGCGGCATGACTGGCGCTGCTTTGGGCGGCTGGAGCAAGAAGACCAGAGGTTGAAGAAGCACTACGGCCATTGGATGGACATCGTACGATCAGTCGAGCTAGAATCGTGCATATTGACTAAGTTGACAAAGCCCTTCATCCCCATCAACTTAGTAGGCCCACTACACTGGGTCCCAGCTAGCAGGGGGAGTATTCTTTTTTGGGGCGTAATAAGGAGGCAATTCCTTGAGTGCAAAGATATAGCTGGTGGGTCCAAGCTGTCAGCGGCGGTAACGTTTTTTTCGCGAAATACAGAGCCCCTTTCGGTGGGTCCTAGATGTCAGGTGGAGGAATCATTATTTTGCGCGTAATAAGGAGGCATTTCCTTGCGTGCGGCTGTGGACCCAGCTGTCAGACTCTCCACGTACAGTCCACTTCCGATGGATGTCGTTCATTGACCACATTGACCAGGCCGCGCCGAGAGCACCAGGGCAGTGGACGACGGCGAGGCCTAGGAAGGGAACGAAACGGAGCCAGGGAATACTCGACAGTTATTTCCCACGCGGAGGAGTACGAGGGTTTACTGGTTCGTCTGCCGTCGCCGGAGAACAACAGCATGTGTGCGACTAAGGGTGAGTAGAGGGATAGCTAGGCCAGCGATGGGAGTACGGTGGGGCGCTGAGGCCTGCGCGGCAGCACAGCCGGCCGCGGGGAGGAGGGAGCGGGCAGTCCCGCCGACGCTTGTTTGAGCGGCTGGAGCGGGAAGAGCAGAGATTGAAGAAGCACGACGGCCGTTGGATGGACATCCAACAGTATACAAGCCATCTGTGGAAAGCCTCAAATATGTGGAAAACAGCATACAGCCCATCTGCCATTATTTCAAATAGTTTACAGCCCATTTGCTAATTCTTACGGGTTTTTTTGGAGCCCATATTCTTTTTGTTAGCATTACAGCCCATATTGTGGCCATGGTTAAAAAATATACGAAATTTTGCATATGTCGGTGCGGTCTGAACTGTTTTTAATCCCGAAATTTCGAGTCACATTCAGACTGATTTTAAAAATAAATGTATATCAATATAAAATCCAACAAATTGTCCACGCATAAAAATCAATGCAATTTAAAATCTCGAAATGAAAAAAAGATATTTGAAACTAATTTCTGGTTTGATGTGTTTTAAAAATGTACAACCCATTTCTCATTACTGATAGGCCATTTTCTCGGCCAGCCAAATGAAGCTCTCCTTGTCTAGCCCAACAGATCTGATAAAGTGACTTACTTGACAAATCACAAAAAAAACTGGGCTAGCCATTTTCAAAAAGAAAAAAAACTATTGGGCTGGTCTGTGGTAAACATAAAAGAAAAGGCTGTCTAGACAGGCCAGAGTGTCCCGCACAGCCCAGTTGACACCCTGCTTCCGTCTCAAAAACATATTAGATAAATGCCACTCCAATTATGGCGATTCATAAAAATGCCACTGCAATTTCCAAACTTTGAAAAATGCCACTGCAATTTTTGCAAACTTTGAAAAACGCCACTATAGTTTGCAAACTTTGAAAAATGCCACTCCAGACTTCAAAAAATGCCACTAGAAATGGCATGAAATGGCATTTTTCAAGTTTGGAAATTGCAGTGGCATTTCTCGGAGGCATTTATCAAATTAACCCAAAACAAAAATAACTGGGCGAGCTGCTGGGTCCCTGGTGTCAGCCGCTCGTTGTGCAATTCTCTCGTTTATAGACTACGTTGACAATGGCATGGGACCCAGATGTCAGAAATCCACTAGGAGGAGCCATTTTTTTATTGGCTTGAAATAAGGAGGCACTTGCTTGCGTACTGCCATGACCTTGGTGGGTCCCTGCTGTCATCCTCTCCACGTACAATCATCTCCTGATTGTGTACGCATCAACTTGCTAGGCCCACAAGTCAGCCTCTAAACCCATGGAGGACAAATACAACCCATTTAAAAAAATAACAGCCCATTCCATACGTTCAAACGGAAAGTTCAACATTCAGAGCAAAGTAACAGGTCTGATCCACATATAGAGTACTGAACTTCCACGTTGACAACCATCATAGCCAAGTTAACTATCTACTCCCACTAGACAAGTACTAACTTACTCTTAGCTAACTAGATGATGCCGGCAGTACACGCTAAACGCCGGCACCGGTGTCCTGCGCCTCGCCTCGGACTTGCCAGAGGTGCGATAGGTTGTGTTGCTCGCGCGCGTTGGCCCTTTCCATGCCAGCGTGGTCACCGAAGCTTCGGCTTCCAAGCGAGAAACCCACTTGATGACCTGGTAGTAAAAATCGGCGTCTCGAACGCGTGCATGCTCGAGAGCCTCCAGGGCTATTTGCCGGGCGCCGGCCTCCATGTAGTCGGCCCAGTTGCGGGCGCTCTGCTCGCGACTCAGAGCGTCGGTGCACTGCTGCTCCATGTCCTGCTGGCGGCGCAAATCAGCGTTACGCTGCTCCTCCGCCAGGCGGTCGCGCTCCAACAACTCCTACTCCTCCGCCATGCGGTCGTGCTCCAACAACTCATCGATCTGCGCATTGCCATCTAAAGACAGATAGAATGCCTCCTCCCTCCGTCTGCCTTCCGATGAAAAACCGAACACTAGTTCCGGCGGTGACCACCTCCGGCGTCGCCTACCGCGGGCGGGCAGGGGCATGGTGGACGTGGTGAGCAACATCGGGCTGGTGGGGGCTTATGAGGATATGGCGAGTTGGGTCACGGTGGCACTGGAGAATGCCGGGAAACAGTACTTATAGGGGGAAGGTAGCGCGACGGTCATCGGAATTCAATGCATAATGGCTTAGCGCGCCAGCTTGCCATGGAAAACTAGGAAACTGAAATTATGACGGTGTTGTCTCATCCCGTCTGGGTCGCACGCCGGCATGGCGGTCAAACAAGTGCACTCGAATCATCTCCCTCCTTGTCAATAATGATTTCACGGATTTAAAAAGCCCGCAACAATTAAAGCGTATCTTTTTTCGCATCAGTTAGCTGCCTTAATTACGGCCGGCTGCAAGCAGGCACTCAGAATTGCTCGCAGGCAGTACATGAAGCAGCATGCAACGAGTCGCAGCCGAGGGCACGCATGCAGCCACTTAAATCTCTGGAATTAATTAGGCTTAAACTTCTACATGCCGTTAATTATTGCCATGCCTTGGTCTTGTTGCTTTGCTCACGGGACTAATAAACCCGGACGGAGGGAGTACCTTGGTTGGTGAGAGGTTTGAATTAAGCCCTGCAAACTGGAAAGGAGGTACTAGTACGTGCGTGATCCGTTATTTATTCATGTAGGATCGAGTAGGTCGTTTCTTGAATTGAGCCCTGCAAACCGGAAAGGAGGTAGTACGTGCGTGATATTCTATTTATCCGGGTAGGATCGATACTGTAGCTTGTCAGTTTCTTCAGAGGTAGGCATTTTTGTCCGTGTAGGATCGATAGTGTAGCTTGTCAGTTTCTTCAGAGGTAGGCATTTTTATTCAAAAAACTGCCACTTCGCATCTTGCGTCGCAAATAAAACTGCCAGGTGCGCATTTGTAGGCTAGCTAGTGATTGATCAGTAACTTGTAAACACTGAGCGAACAGAAATAAGTAACTGTTAATGCATCTCAATGATTCACAGATCATATACAAATATGTAGCTCCAAAAGCAAAGATCAACCACTTTGGATCTTGCGTCGCAACTAAAACTAACTAGTATGATTCCCATACATAAGATCAACATGTTAATGCATTTCAATGATTCACAGATCATATACAAATATGTAGCTCCAAAAGCAAAGATCTAGAAAAAACATTTGTTCTTCCTACTAACATGGATGCTTCTCCTGGCCAACATTCAGTACAGACTGAAAGACAAATTTGTTTGTGAAGTCTACAATTCCTCTTGCAAACGTAAGTGGTTTCACCAACAGCTGGAACCATGAGAATGAACCACACATGATGGAGGAACATCCACTGCAATATGATTTGGTCTTCTCTCGATCACACCGCGAGACTATTTTCGGAATACAAACTTTAACTTAGGGAAAATGATGCCCATTGTATAATCAGACAAAAGCAATGAAGCACCAACTGTTGGCCAGTAAATAGTACAGTACTACTTTTCTGCAGTCCATGAAGTGACAATCCAATCTTTGTGTCTATTTTCAAATGGCACTGCATGCAGTGACTATACTATTCTCTTGTGCAGTTCAACCAAAATTGCGGACACTTTGTTTGTTTGCCAAATAGCAATGGGCAGACATCTCTGTCTGCACAAATATCAAGCATCTAGTAAACATATACCACACCATGTTCGCAGTGATGGAAGAGGTGAAATTGATACAACCGAAATTGAGCATCCAATCATTGAACCCTGTCCTGCACCTCCAATGTAGGTCCACCCTTCCAATAAATTCACATGCAAACCACTAGTATTACTATCTAATGACAGTACAAAAAGAGTAGCAAGATAGTAGCAAACATGTACCTTCGTAATGAATAGCTCATAGTGCCACCAATTGGATATAAAGGTTTGGAAAAAACATGCTCCTAATGTTGAACCAGTTGGACTTTTTGTGCACCTCCACTAAAATCGAGCATCCCTGTTTGCATAGACATTGAAAGTGTGATTACTATAAAAGTGGCACTAGTTAAAGCATAGACTCACAAGTATAAGCATTCCAATTTCTTAATGGGAAAAGGTAGCAAGACTGTTTCTAACCACCTGTTTGAAGGAATAAATAAAGCAACAGCGGCTGATGTCAGGAAGGCATACATAGTTTTTTTCTGAAAAACTGAGCCATTCCTCACCTTTCCTCTTCTTTTAAGCAAATTTTGTGCAGTTCTACTAAAATAAAATGCCATCACCGCCTTGACAATTTAGTTACACTATACAAAAGGAAATGACTTAACATTACATCATGATGTCGGGTATGTAGTAGACAAGCATTACAGACAAACATACAGACCTCCTCCGATAACATAATGAACATTAATTTTAACAAAGGTGTGACTAGCTTTATCGGGATAATTTGAGTGAACTCTACACCCTCTGTTCCTTAATATAAGACGTTTTCGCGGTTGAATTTAAAGTACCCAAACGTCTAGTATTTAGAAAAACAGGTAGTAGTTTTCTTGAGCACATATCTGGGAAAGCTTGCCACACTTTATTTATGTCCATACGCTAATGCAACACCATTTGAATACTACAAATATACACTAATCCAGTGGCTAGTGCAACAGTAGAGTAGTTAGTTTATTACAAGGTACAGTACAATGGTTTTACTGAACAGATTTCAATAAACTCTAGCACTGGAAGGTTTCTATAAGAATTAACAATACAAAATGTAAAGGTAACAAGTTTCAGCATTGGTATACTAGCTGTGCATGAGCATTAAACCAAATACAAAAGTCTGAAGGTAACTAGCATTATTAACTAATGACAATATAAAAAATTGCAAACCATGTACCTCCAAGGTAAATATCATTTCGAACTCAGGGGGACCTTAAAAATTGCTATCCCAATCTTGATAATCGATCAAACACAAAAACTTGATCTTTCCTCTTGATAATCAAGAGAACAGCCGGAGGAGGTGCCCACTCTTAACCTTTCCTCTTGTCTTCATAATTGTCTGTGCAGTTTAACCAAAATAAAATGACATCAGCGCCTTGGCATTTTGGTGACACTGTACAAAAAAATTAACTTATCTCATGAAAGTGAGGTATGTAATCTATAAGCATTAACAGTGCAAAAATCTGAAGGTAGTAACAAGCTTCATCGTTGGTATACTGGCTGTGCAACAGCATTAGAATGCCTTAGCTGAAAAATCTTTAATACATCCACAATCAACAGCTAACCCTGAATTGATCCAGTGACATTAAATGGCACTGCTTAAATTTATCTGTGGCATTAGACTGAGAGCGGCATTAGTTAAATGTGGCATCACTTTAGCAGTAGCGCTGCTTGACTTGACTGTTGGCGTTATACTAACAGCAAAAAAGTGGCAATAAGAGCATGGGAGGCCCATTCGGACAGTGGGCGCACCAGTATGATGTACCTCCACGGATGCAGAGTGGTGAGGGAGGTATGGTTGCCCAGAGCAACAAATATCCAGGCAGCATATGTGGATTACGTCCCATTTTTGTTCTCTTTAGCCACCTTTTTCCTATGTGAGGACAACAAACTGATCGACCTGGTCATTCTCTATTGCGTTGTCATGCCTTTCTACCCTTCTTCAACCAAGAGACACGAGACTTGTTCCTTAGCTACTGATTTTCCCCTTTTCAACCTAGATGCGGGTTCGATGCCTACTCTCTTGGACAGTACAGTCTCCCTTCATTTCCTTATTCGACCCAGACATGCATTAGTCTGCATGAAGTAGGGTTTCCTTTAATAGTGCAAATTATGGTTTTCGTCTGCGTGGCCAGCAGAGCAGAGGATAGCAAATTGGGAAGATGGTGGAGTGGAAAAAGATCCACATGCAACGACGTGCCAGATGGGGCAATAGAACAAGGGTATGGTTCGAAAAGAGGTAGCATACCTGAGGGTCAGCGGGAAGTGGCTTCGCTCGTGGTCGTCGTCCTCCGCACACACTATGGCAGCGATCCCGCGCGGGCGCTAGGTCTGAGAGGACGGCCTTGTCGTTAGTGTGTGACCTCGCTCGCCGATGGCGAGTGTGTCAACGCTGCACGTCCTTTTCTTCACTGGCGGATCTATGACCACCGGTGAGGAGGGAGAGAGGGGCCGCCTTTTTTAGATCTGGAGAGAGGGTGGTAGTGTGAGAAGCAAGTGGGCAGCCCTTGGCAAGAAAGCACTGAAGCTCCAGCCTATATATCTTCTTTATACTACTAGTACTGGAGGTGGAGTAGTGGTAGAGTAGTTTATATTTTCTCTATGTATAGTACCAGTTAGTCGTGCTTCAAAACTGAACGACGCGCCATTAAAAAAATAAAGGTTGATAGCTAATGCGGCACCTCGGGCCAATGCGGCTAGATCGCATTTTGCACGAGAAATTACACACCATGTCTCGTTGACATGTGGTCCCGTTCCACATATCAGTGAGACAACAGCGAGTAGTCGGAGTATTTCCGAACCGATGTGTAGGCCGTGGCGCCCCTTCGTAAACCGTGGCAAACTGGCAACCGTCCATCGACTCTTTGCCTTTCCCTCTTGATTTGGAAAACTGTCGCACGCTCTTCCTCTCCCTCCTCCATTTTCCTTCAGCCCTTCACCCTTTCTTCTGCCATTGTTCGATCGTCTTCTCCATGGAGGGAACAGGACGGAAACAACCCTGTTATTCTTGCCCCGATCTAAAAGATGACGTGGTGGAGGAACTCATTGATCGGTGCGACGTCATCACCTCGGCTAGCATGGCAGGTTCATTCAAGCCCATTCTCAACTCAACTAATAAAAATCATTACAAGGAACCCAAGAGTCAAGGAGCGGTTTGATCTCCCCTATCTTCTTCGTTGTGACCCTGATGACTGGCGCTGTCACGACGGAGGCCTCGCCCTGTGCAAGTTGATGCCGCTTGATAATGATACGTATGATGTTAAGATGCCATCGCTTGAGGGCAAGGCTTGGGCAGGCGCAAATGGAGATTCGGTTGTTTACATTGGGTCCAACTGCGAGTGGGAACTTGTGAATGTGTACACTCGTGACTGGGTTCCACTTCCAAAAATCTCAGCAGACTGCCCAGAGGTTGAGCACACCGGTATTGTACGCACGTTCAAATACAATCATGGTGACTGTCTTCTACGGAAGATAGCAATTTCTCGAGTTCCCAACCGCTCTTGGAATTACAACAACTATGAAGTTGTTGCTATCTTCGACAAGCTTGTTGCTGCCGTCAGTGGTTTGACTGGATGGATATTGCTCAAAAATCAGTTTCTGTACACGGATGAGTACTGTGATGCAATTCAATACAAGGGCCTTGTGTTTGCTGCCACCACTCGTGGCACTGTTTTTGCATGGCATCCTCGTTGTTTCGGTACGTTTGTCTTCCACCGTAATTATAATTGTTTCATCCACATGCATGCGGGTTAGCAAGGCTGGTCATAGTGGGGAGTAACTTAGACTAGTAACATGCATATGTTACTAGTTTATGTTACTACCTCTATAGTGCAAAGTATCTTAGATTAGTATCATAGATGGTCTCATTTATTGCCATGCATGACGCATAGTAGCATCACATTTATTATGTTATGGTATCTACCTATGTTACTATAACCATCTCTCTCTTCCTTAATTGTCTGCCACATAAGCATGTTTGCGAGTCCCAAGTGCATGATACTACTTATGTTACCCCCACTATGGCCAGCCTTACTAATTAACCTTCTTCTTGTGTTTCCAAGGTCCTGTGAACATTCCACCACCTATACTTGAACATTTTTATAACCAAGGGGGAGATGATGATGGTGATGATCACGAGCATGAGGACGAGCAGCGCCCATATACTATTTGGCGCCTGGCAACTAATTCCGATGGATCACCTCTTCTCATGTGTATACAGCCCACTAATGATGTTACTGCTAAGGAAGTAGGTGTAGTCTCCCATGGTCGCACTCTCCAGACCTATTCCAACACCCGTTGCATGGTATTCGGGATGGATACTAGTGTGCTAGTGCCAACTCCTTCTCCCTGGTACAGAATTGATAGTCTTGGAGAAAACTCGCTCTTCCTTGGACAAAAATATCCAATGATGGTGAAAGGCGATCCAACTGCTGTTGACACAACATTACTACCATTTAAGAGAAGCAATTGTGTTTATACCTCGGACATTTGGGTGGTTCCCTACCCTGGTACTAATATAGTAGGCCGCTTCAGCCTGGGTGATCAGTCCTGCGTTGGTCTCCAGATCGACAATGGATGGCCCGTCCCAGAGAATCACTTGTGGTTCAAAGCAAGCATTTCAATGCCGAGGAATGGTTGAGTTGAAGTTCATTTCGTTGCTTGTTATTTGTTGTGTGGTGAAAACTTTAGTATTTATAATGTATCCTCATTGTCGATGTGGGTTGATGACCTGTTGTATGTAATAAAATGATATGCCTGTGATAAACTTACTAAATTTATGAATGGCTTTCGAGTTGCTTCTGTGAGTGAGTGGTGCAACGAGGCAAAAAAAAATTCCGAATACATAATTGTACGTGCATTGCAACAGGTTATCTGATGGGGCCAATCAACAATAGTAGTACACTATTTGTACTAGCTTCACATGCTTTGCGCGTCGTGCGGGTGTTTTTACTGTAGCCATACTATACTACGTAACCAGCACCTCGAATCCTCGATACTAGTAGTACTATATAGTACTAACTAGTAGGAGTAGTAGGGTGGCATGGGCCAGAACAAGCATTCACGTCCAGAAGTACGGCACACACCACCAGCACGACTTCCATCTGACATCATATTTCTTGGAGTCCGTGCTAGAGCAATCTCTTCAACCTCATCGTTTCTCTAACTCATCCATCACGCGGCGAGCGAGGTGGGGGTTTGCCGATAGTCGGTTTCCTTAACTATGGTCCCACTTGTAAGGCCAACTGCAACGCATGACCCCAAACGGACCTTCGTTTTGCACGAACTCCAACGATAATTTTGACTAGAAAATCAAGACCAAAGAAAACAAGAACCACAAGAATACATTTTACTACTCCTGTAAGTTGGATTAGTGCCTTCTCGATGCATTCATTGTTGATCTGTGGAGGCTCGATCTTGTGTGCTTCTTTCTTCTTCGAGTGTAAAGAAGTAGACGTTGCTTCCTCGCATCTAGTCTCATGTCTAGCCTCTATTCTAGTACTCCCTTCGGTCCGTTTTTCTCTGCGTCTAAGCAGCAACACGCATACCAAGTAGGAGTATCAACAAGTGCACTAATCTCATTTATAGCCTCTGTGCTAGCTAAAAGTGATAGAACATCTACTAAATTGCGCTCTATCAATATATGGTTGTACTCTTCTTCCCAATACAAAAACTTGCATCCATTCTACTCCCTCCGTTGCACAATACATGCCTTCTATTTGTCAAAATATATATGTATCTAGACATGTTTTAGTATATAGGCACATCCGTTTTTCGACAAATGGAAGTCAAGTATTTTCGAACAGAGGGAGTACACAACAAAAATTTTAAGTTAGCACAACTAGTCTAATCCGAGAGCACAACCGAAGATTTGGTCGGGTACTTCCTCCTTTTGCCGACACGTGGGGCATCCAGCATCCAGGTCGTGTCATGAAAGAAAATAAAGTGGTAGTTGATAAGTTGAAGCCACGAGATGTGCATCTTGGGTTAAACTGTAAATAGAATCTTACTACTCTTGAGTAACTCCAAAAGCGGCCACCGAAGATCTTTCTTGGATTTGTTTTTCATCACCAGCACGTCGAGGTCAAAGATGTGCAGGTTCAGTGGGTCCGCTTGCGTTTTCACTGACATGTGGGACTGCATGTGAGCAAACAGACGATGGGCTCCATGCGTCTGCTGGCTGGCTGAGAAGAGAGATAGAGGAGTGCTGAGCACGGACTGCAGGAAATTTGTTCTACGTACTGTACCTCGATATAGGCTCGATATAGTGGGGTGGCATGGGCCATAACTAGCATTCACGTCTAGCACTACGGCACACGCCACCCACACGAGTCCCATCCGACACCAATTTTCTTGGAGTCCGTGCTACAGCCATCTCTTCTCCCTCCTGTTTTCTCAGCCATCGCACGGTGGGCGGGGTGGGGGTTTGACGATAGTCGATTTGCTCAACTACGGTCCCACTTGTAAGTGAAAATGCAACACTGCACGCATTCCCGCTTGAGCGGCGTGCCGGACCAACCGTGTGGGGGTGCGACCGAACACGGCAGGCTTTTCCTTTTGAACTCGTAACTTGTAAAATTTGGTTCTGCTCCATGGCGCGATCAATATATAGAAAATAACGATTTTGCCTAGAGTAATGAGAAGTTTGGTTCTGGCGCCGTTCATGCATGGAGTACGTATGAAAATTATGAAGTTGATGCGAAAGGTAAGATAATTACTGTAGTATCATATACTACTACATGGATTTGACGGAAAGATAAAAATACATATGGATCCATCAACGACATCCTCACGCCCTAGTGCGCCGGGTCACCAACCAACGTGTGAGGAGCAGCGGCGTTGGCGGCGAGCTCAACGTGCTTCTGAATAGTGTGTCCAAGGTTGCCCTGCGGTCCAAGAAGGCCAGCGTCCTATCGTCCTCCTCTTGCATGCGCGTAGACGTGGGTGATTATGACCATGGTGTGTTGTTGCGCCAGGCGCTGCGCAGCGAGCGCGACCTCAAGGTGGACATTCTCCGGCGCGACAGCGGGCAGTCGCAGGGCCACTAGTGTGTCGAAGAGGTTGTCACCATAGTGGCCGTTGAGGGTGGCAGGCATCGCATAGCCTGGGCGCGTCGGCTGAAGGCTTACGTCAAAGTCGTCCGCAAGCTTCTTGACGACGGTGAACTTGTCGAGTAAACCGACGAGGACCTCGTCGAACAAGGAGACGGAGCTGTCGTCCAAGCGGCCCCTTGCCCTGCCGGCCTCAAGCAATACTACCTGGAGACGTTCCTCATTGTCGGGCCGCAGGCCGGCGTCGTGGACCATCTGGCACAGCCGGATGATGCTCGCGCTCATCGCCTCCATGGGTCTAGCTTAGATTCTACTAGTCAACTGATCTTGCGATTCGAGTGATCACTCTTGCCCTTGGTTAGCATGCATAGGTGCGTAGGATTTCCTACTACTCCTCGGCCCTCTACTGCACCTGCCTTTGGCTGTATGATAGGTGGGCCAGCCACCCCCTGGGCCCACGTGTCATTGACCCAAAGGCAGTTGCTGTAAGTCAATGAAGCTGCGCCCCCTCCGTGCCGGTACAGTATAGTCATCTCACCGGACCTCTAGTTGGGGCCAAACGAGAGAAGTTTGATGTTTACTGGTTTATTCGTCCCCTTTGCATTTTGTGCCAAGTTTTGACCTTTGATTTAACTAATAAAATGTTAATGCATGTAAACAAAAATGTTGTGTAAGTCACATTACGAAAACCAAATAATCCCAAAACACCTAGGCACGGTGCATTAACTCCCTCCGTGTTTCTTATTTCGTGACATATCAACCAATGAGGGATGTGGGCCGTGCATGCTTTCAATGACTTGAGACTACCAAACATGACATGCAGTGTTTAGTTCATTGCATGTAATCCTATTAAGACTCTAGTTAGCAAGAAAACATTAAGTTCTCTCACCGATAGGAATAAAACACCATGTATTTATTTACAGAGGGAGTAGTACATTTTTTGTGACATGCATTACTAGATATTGCTAGTCAAATACTAAAATCCAGATGGACGTGGTAGTACTCCTAAATCCAGACGGTGGTGCTACTAGTACTAGTAGTAGTACTACCAATGTAGTACTCCTAGGAGTACTAGCACTATACTACCTGTTCGTCAAATTATTACGTGCTGCTCCTCACAGTGAAGTGACAAGACCCTGCGCCGGAGATGACACCTGAGTATAGGCACCGTGTTTGGCATACCATAGTCAGCCTCACCGTCTGCAGTCACTATCATCATGGCTGTAGAGCTAGCCTGCTTAGAACTAGCCCTGTTTGACATAATTTCCCGTGCGTAGATGCCCGTGCATTGCACGGAACACCAAGATTGGGGGTGGACTGCTCCGGCAGTGGCCATCGCGCCAGATTTTTCCACGGCCTTCTAGATGTGGTGGGGAGGAGATAAGGCTGATTGTGAGAGACAAGGAGTAGTTTGTAAATAGGGAACAAGTGCGGGCATCTTTTTGCAAAACTGGAGAAGCTTGGTTTGTATGCGTCAGATCTAGATCCGACGGCTACTGGTGAAAGATGGGAGGCACAACATCATCACCAACTCAGGACCTGTTTGATTTGCAGGATTTTGAAAACGCAGGAATAGGACACGGCAATATTACAAGTTTCAAACTGATATTACAAATGTTAGGAGTAATGCTGCACCTAGGAAGAGGGAATTACTAGGAGTTCACGTAAGAACTTTTGTTACTTTAGGTGGATGCAGCGTTATCGTACAAACTAAAATCCACCGCCCTGACAAGTCACTAATGGGCAAATAAGTTTTTGAGTCTCTGGCCACTTGATGTTTCAAAAACAAATTCAGCTTCTGCGGAGACTTTGTCATTTAGGCTGAGACGCTTGCGGTGATCAGCACGCCATTCATTGTTGCGCCAGAGAACGCCAAACCTCATTACCTTGAGCACACTTGCCTCCAGAACAAAGAACCTGGCCAATTTAATCTCAGATGTGCTGCCTTGGTAGTCGATCAAATCAATTTCTATAAGATGGAGATCAAGGCATTCGATGAGATTGTTATAGTGCAGCACATTTTTCACTTTCAGGTCTTTTTTTATCTGCAAAAGAAGAGAACATATTAGAGCAGCTGGCTGCATAAGATTGCCGTGTCATCAAGAGGTACCAATATCATTTGCTCATACGATAGGGTTGGCTGGCTAGTTATATTTTTTCACTCTCTCTCTCTCTCCCTCTCTCTCTCTCTCTCTCTTTGTTTCTGTTTCCTCTCATTTAACTAGGAGCAGTGAAGAGCTTGGGCATTTGTTGCCTTCCACTATGTGGCCAATGCCATACTTCGCAAAAGTATGCCACATAATACGCATCGATGTCAAATCAAAAGATTTTGGCACCGCTCTCACGATGTGAGAGAGTTGGCACCGCTGTGCACACAGACCCACATGTATAAACAAATCAATTAAACCAACTACACCAGCCTCTTACTCTCCCAAACAAGTGTTTTTATTGCCTCAGTCCTCTCTCTCTCTCTCCCACACGGTGTTTTTTCATTGCGTGAGTTAATTTGGCACTGGAGCAAAGTAGGTGCTCCAGATTGGGGCACCAGGTGAGCAATGGAGGGGCATCGATGCCAAATGCATCACAAGTGAATTTGGCACATGTTTTGGCCTACATAGCCCACTTTTGTACTCCCTCCGTCCCAAAATTCTTGTCTTAAATTTGTCTAAATACGGATGCATCTAGTTACATTTTAGTGTTAGATACATCCATATCTAAACAAATGTTGGGACGGAGGGAATACTACCTCGTATTTAGTATAAAATTTTGACCATAGATTTACCTAAGAAAATGCCAATGCATGTCACTAAAGATTACACCATTTGAAATTATGTTCAAATATGAATCCAACGATATAGTTCTTAGTGACATGCATTAGCATTTTGTCAGTTAAATCTATGGTCAAATTTTGATACTACAAAATTGGAAGAGTAAACCAGGACGGAGGTAGTACTTGCCCTTAGGGTAACCATAGAGTTACTGGAGTAGTCTAAGTTACTTTCCACTATGACTAGCCTAGGCTACTATAGTAGTACATCATAAAAATTATGCAGGTGATCACGTGAGAAAAAATACTGAAAACATTTCTTTTGGTGCAGTGCGTAGATGTAGTTTTGAACACTACACTTGTCATCGTAATTTGGGAAAATTATGAAAAAATTGAGCTACGTTGTGATTACCGTTTACTAATAGGAAAGAAGTTTCACCTTGATGAGTAGCTTCTCCGTGCATGGAAAGCATGTAAGGAATCCAACAACTTGATCCAGATTGGGGCCGATAGATTTTAGTGCTAAGATCTTCACTGTGCGCATGGACTGGGTCAAGCTTGTGAGAATCATTTTCTGGAAGACGGTCGTAAATCCATCAAGAAGAAATTTAAAAATGTGAATTTCAAGAAGACGGAGAAGAAGATGAGTGTTGTACCTGAACGGTTACGGATCCAATAAAGAGTTCGGAGAATTTGGCAGATGAGTACACCAACGCTGTCAATTTTGACGCGTCAATGACCCTGATTTTTGTTGGGCCTTCTAGATCTGATACAAGCAATCTCTCAATGACAGGCGCATTCTCAATGACCAACATGGAACAGCTAGAGTGATCTCTTCCCAATTGATGTCTTATTGCGGGGCCAGCAAGACATATAAATCCATTGGAGATTCATCGAGGCGATGTGGAGGCTAATGAACACGTGGATCTGCTCAAGATGAAGGTACTCGAGCGCAGTACAACTATGGAGCGGGTGCTCCATAGCCTTCTTCGAGATGACAACATCGAAGAGGTCGAGCTGCTTGAGTTGAGGGAGAAGAAGGGCAGGCGCGACATTAATCTGGGGAAGATAGCAGGAGCTGAAGCTGGCGCGGCGCAGCGTTGGCGTGAGGCGGAGCGCGGACGGCGGCATAGAGCGACATCGTCCAGCTTCAAAGCTGAGCTCCTCGAGCTGATCTAGGGTGGGGGATAAGAACCACTCGTCGAACTTGGGTTGGACCTTGTAGTTGGTACTGAACATGCGGATGTCAAGGCGTTTGGCTGGCCTAGGGTGCGATGAAAGGATCTTGGAGACTGCGGCCATGCGTTTGCAATCCCCGTCGCAGAGGTAGCTGTCGCGGTGAGGTTGAGGGGGATGCAGCGCCTGAGGGGGCGCCACCGCCGGGAGAGCAGGGCGGTCCGCACGGTAGATTTGGTGGGGAGGAGGCCGCTGATGACGAGCAGCATGTCGTCGGGGAGGCTCCTGATGAAGTCCAAGCTCGCCGGATGCGGTTTTGGCTCGAGCGGCCTCCTCTTGTTGGCTGCCTCGCCGTCCATATCAACCGGCGGCGACGCCGGTGTACACGTGTGCTGGTGTGTGTTGTGTGCTGGGTGTGCGCGAGTGCATCCTTCTGTGCATGCCGCCGCGCAGTGGTGAATTGTGCGCGAGTGCGTCCTTCGCGTGCAAGAAGTTTGTCCTCAATGCGCCCTCAATTTACTAGCGTGCGGGGTGCTACCCCGAGTGGTTTCAACTTTGTTTCCTTCACCGCGTGTCAGATGGGCCTCTAGTTTACTTAATTTGACCCACTGCCACATGGGCCAGCACACCAAGATACAGAACACGAGCTGACAACGCAGCATATGGATTGGTTGACCGGTCAACTAAACAATATACAGAGCTATACGCTGACACAATGAGCATATAATCCGTCGGTATAGAGAGTTCGAGTGAGAGGGGAGGCCCGTGAGAGATAGCAGAGAGAGAGAGAGAGAAAGAGCTACTCCCTCCGTTCGATAATGTAGTTACAACATTTTTTTAAAGTCAAACTTTTGAAACTTTGAACAAGTTTATAAAGAAATTACTTATATCGGCAATACCAAAGATAAATGATAGTATGAAGTAAGTACATGTTGTGATGAATCTAATGATCGTTCCAGATGTAAATGTTTTTCTCCACATATACCTAGTCAAACTTTTCTTAGGTTTGAATTTTCAAAACATCCATATGCTTATGGACGTGACAGAGTCCCTGACGAGAGAGAGAGAGAGAGAGTGAGAGAGTGAAAAAAGTGTGTGTGCGTGTGTGAAAGAGACATGGACAACACATGATCTAAAGATATACCTTCACTTACCTAGCCTCCCCGGCAACGGCGCCAGAAAAGAGCTTGATGTCTACTACACAACCTTCTTCTTGTAGACGTTGTTGGGCCTGCAAGTGCACAGGTTTGTAGGACAGTAGCAAATTTCGCTCAAGTGGATGACCTAAGGTTTATCAATCCGTAGGAGGCGTAGGATGAAGATGGTCTCTCTCAAACAACCCCGCAACCAAATAACAAAGAGTCTCTTGTGTCCCCAACACACCCAATACAATGGTAAATTGTATAGGTGCACTAGTTCGGCGAAGAGATGAAGATACAAGTGCAAAATAGATAGTAGATATAGGTTTTTGTAATCTGAAATAATAAAAACAGCAAGGTAACGAGCGGTAAAAGTGAGCGTAAACGGTATTGCAATGATAGGAAACAAGGCCTAGGGTTCATACTTTCACTAGTGTAAGTTATCTCAACAATAATAACATAGATAGAACATATGACAAGCCCTCAACATGCAACAAAGAGTCACTCCAAAGACACTAATAGCGGAAAACAAACGTAGAGATTATGGTCGGGTACGAAACCACCACAAAGCTATTCTTTCGGATCAATCTATAAAAGAGTTCGTACTAGAATAACACCTTAAGATACAAATCAACCAAAACCCTAATGTCACCTAGATACTCCATTGTCACCTCAAGTATCTGTGGGCATGATTATACGATATGCATCACACAATCTCAGATTCATCCAACCAACATAAAAGTACTTCAAAGAGTGCCCCAAAGTTTCTACCGGAGAGTCAAGAACGTGTGCCAACCCCTATGCATAGGTTCCCAAGTGTCACGAAACCCGCAAGTTGATCACCAAAACATACATCAAGTGGATCAATAGAATAACCCATTGTCACCACGGTTATCCCACGCAAGACATACATCAAGTGTTCATAAAAGACTCAATCCGATAAGATAACTTCAAAAGGGGAAACTCAATTCATCACAAGAGAGTAGAGGGGGAGAAACATCATAAGATCCAACTACAATAACAAAGCTCGGGATACATCAAGATCGTGCCATAGAGGAACACGAGAGAGAACACGAGAGAGACAGATCAAACACATAGCTACTGGTACATACCCTCAGCCCCGAGGGTGAACTACTCCCTCCTCGTCATGGATAGCACCAGGATGATGAAGATGGCCTCCGGTGATGGGATCCCCCTCCGGCAGGGTGCCGGAACAGGGTCCCAATTGGTTTTTGGTGGCTACAGAGGCTTGCGGCGGCGGAACTCCCGATCTATTTTCTGTTCTAGAAGTTTTAGGGTACGTAGGTATATATGGGTGCAGGGAGAACGTCGGTGGAGCTACGGGGGCCCCACGAGGCAGGGGGCGTGCCCAGGGGGAGGGCGCGCCCCCACCCTCGTGAACACCTCCCATATCTTCTGACGTGGGGTCCAAGTCCATCAGGTGGGTTTCCTTCCAAAAATAACTTCTCCAGTTGATTTCGTTCCGTTTTGACTCCGTCTGATATTCCTTTTCCTCGAAACACTGAAATAGGCATAAAACAGCAAATCTGGGCTGGGCCTCCGGTTAATAGGTTAGTCCCAAAAATAATATAAAAGTGGATAATCAAGCCCAATATTGCCTAAAACAGTAGATAAAGTAGCATGGAGCAATCAAAAATTATAGATACGTTGGAGACGTATCAGGGGAGTGCTTGTGCCTATGGCCTTGTTTGGATACTCTAACTCAGTTAGAGGTTAGAGTTAGATTCTAACCCTGAACTAACTCTAAGTAAAGAGGTGTTTGGATGGCAGGGTTAGATGGAGCACGGATACGGCGAGGCACCTTCACGGGCGGTGCGAGAGGGAGGGAGGGAGAGGACGAGAAGCTTCGAGGAAGTGGGAAGGGATCTGCCGCGGGGAGAGCGAGAGAAAAAAGTGTTTATTAGTGGTCCCGAGAAGAACTAACCCAAATAAGCACCTCTTGGATGGGTTAGTTTTTTTGGATGGGTTAGATGCATCTAACCTAAACTAACCCTCCTGTTTGGATCTTTTTGGGTTAGTTGACTCCAAACTAACCCAAACTAACTCTAACCCATGGATCCAAACAGAGCCTATGATGGAGTGAGGGATTATGGTACTTAGGGGGGTGCGTGTCACATGGAGAGAGAACAAGGGCGGAGAGTGTTGGATGGGTCTATATGTATAGCGCGAGCGAGACATGTGTATGTGTGAACCAGGGAGATATAAGGCCCGTTTGGCTTGCGTCGTGAGCATCTTTTGCCTGCCCTGGGGTTGTGCCTGGATTTCATGCACGCTTGTTTGGTTGCTACCCTGTGAAAAAGGAAGCCCGCCTGGGTTGGGTTCCCTTGCACTTTAATTAGCCTGGCTGAACTCCAGACACTGCAAGTAGCCTGGCCCAAGCGACCGATTTCGAATGCCTGGCCGTGCCTGGTCGTGCGGCCACGAGGCTAATAGCAACATGGATGGATATTAACATTAAATAATTGATGCATGGATTGATTGATGGGACGTTGATGCTTTGCCTGGCCCAGGCATGAACCAAACGCTTCAGCACCACACAAGCCTGGCCAGGCAGAAATATTTTACATCTCACGTCCACACCAGGCAGTACCGACCATCAAGGCATGAGGGTCAGGTCACGAACCAAACTGACCAATAAAGTTTGAGAGAGATTGAGGAGCCCTGATAAGGCTGAGTGGTGTGTCAGATAGCTGAGAGGGGGAAAGAGATATTCCATCCGCTCGATAATGCAGTGCATGTAAATTTTTTAGAAGTCAAACTTTGGAAACTTTGATCAGGTTTACGCAAATGTTATTTATATCTACAATACCAAAGATACATCATATAAAACTACATCTCATGGTGAATCTAATGGTATATGTTTGCCGTACTAGATGTAATTCTTTTTCTCCACATACATGGTCAAACTTTGTGATGTTTGACTTTTCAATAAATCTATGTGCTATGGACGGAGGTGAGTGCCTCAGTCGAGACAGATCAAGTGCGTGTGAAGGAGAATGAGTAAGTGTGCAAAAAGAGTATGTGTGTGAAAGAGAAAGTGACAACAAACGATAAATTAGGGAGAGAGTGTGTTTTTTTGTTTCTTATGCGAACATATCACGCATGCATCTCCGAGATGGAAAAGCGAGGCGAGAAGATACACGAAGATAGCTAGTGTGTGATTGTTTGTAAGGAGAGAGACACCCCTGTAGCACATGTCCAATAGAGGTCTGGCCAACAAGGAAAAAAGGTCAAGAGGGACACATGGATGGCATGGACGCATGGGGAGGGAGAGAGGGTGTGTTTGTGATAGATAGATCCCCTCGAGATCGTGAGGGGACTATATGGGTGGGAGATCGAGGGAGTGCGTGCGCGATAGAAAGATGCCCCGAGAGAAATCGAGATAGACCATGCACATGTTTATGATGGAGACTAAGATTAGCTAGTCATATACATATACGGGGGACTGCGTGTGCCTACAATTGAGTGAGATACCATCATACTTGGCTAGTTGGGCATGAGATTGTGTGTGTGTGTGTGTGCGTGTGAGATGGAGAGAGAACGATGGAGAGAGATAGAGTTTTAGATGGGCCTATCGAGTGCCAGTGAGATATGCATGTGTATGTGTGACCCAGGTGGATGGAGAGTTTGAGAGAGGGGGGAAAAGCTCCGAGACGACATAGTGGTGCGTGAGAGAGTTACGGGCAAAGAGCCAAGGAATTTGTGTGCGTACGATGAGTGCACCCAAGATATCTAGCTTGGACTAGCTAGAGTATCATACATAGTGTGCGAGGGAGACCTATAGATGGTGTATATATGAATGCGGACTAGAAAGACCCCCCCCCCCACACACACACACAGAGGGAGAGGGACCAACAAGGTTTTTGTGTCGGATGCGTGCGACAGAATTGAAGATTGTCGACGAGAGAGAGTGAGAGAGGGAGAGAACATGAGTCCGGGAGAGGGGGAGGTCGCGTTTTATGCATCAAAGACTGATATAAACTTGCATTCACATATTTAAATTGGAGACCATGTTGTCTGCAATCCACACATGAACGGATATATGCGTATATCAAACAAGTTCATTAATTTGACTTTCAACATGTTCATGGAGTACTATAATACTATACAACATGCTACTCGATTGAGGTGTTCAATTTTGGATTTAGTTCACTATTTTGACCTACTGAACGAGCTAGTTCATTGAATCGAGATATCTCATTTTGGGTTTGATTCGCGTTTTTGAGTGGGTCAACTATTTGTCATATAGTAAATCGCTAGCAACGAGCATGTAAAAACACATTACTCCCGAGCATCATCTCTCCATCTAAAAAAGAAGTGGCAAGCTAATATTTCAAAATTTCATTCGAATCGACTTGGTAAGTTAGACGTGGATGCTCATTCTCCCAAAATTTGAACGAACCGTTAAACATCCTCTCTGCTCGGTGGAATTCGCCCGAGCAAATAAATGGGAGACGCAAAATTACCGTCCTATGGGGGACACGCATCAATTGGCCCGCTGTACATCGAGGGTAGGTTCGTAACTTCACCCAAGCGTGCCTTCTCCTCGGCCGAAATGACTTGTGCCGAATAATTCATAAACCATGGTCGGCAAAACACGCTCTCCTCGCCCGAAATAGCTCGCACCCACTATTTCAAAACACGCTCTCCTCGCCCGAATTCGCTCGCGCCCACTATAGTTCAAAACACGCCCTCCTCGCCCGAAATCGCTCCCGCCCACTATTTAGGGAGAAGCAAAGTTACTCTACTATCCCCGACCCTCAGTACACAGACCCAAGCCGAGAAGCCTATAGGCAAGGGTAGAACTGTAACTCCCCCTCACATTTCAGACAAATGCGTCTGT